>NC_135485.1:99754398-100070648 GCF_052094955.1 Ictidomys tridecemlineatus
TTTCCCAAGCACCAGCATTCAGGTTTGTTGATATTTTCTCTTTTTTACTAGTTACTATTTCATCTACTTCCACTCTGATCTCTATTAATTTCTTTTCTTCTACTAATTTAGAATTGGATTTGTTTGTTTTTTCTAGCTTCTTATTTATTTATTTATTTATTTATTTATTATTCTTTTTAGTTATATATGACAGCAGAATCCAAGGAGGGAAGGGAAGAGGGACAGGAAAAGGAAAGATAGTGGAATGAATCAGACATAATTTCCCCATGTGCATACATGAAAACACCACAGTGAATCCCACCATCCCATAAGAATGGGATCCTAACTAGATAAGATATATTAGATAATCTCTTTTTTTAAATGCGTGATTACATTGAGAAACAGTGACTGGAGAAGAATAGACTGCAGAAAGAGAAAATAGCAAAGTTATCATTAAAATGGTCAAGGTAAGAGGTCAATAAAAATACCAAATGATGATGATAGAACTGGGATTGGAACTATAAAATGTCTAGAAGAAGCATAAAACAAAACTTTAATTAAATGATAGAGGGTAAGAATATTGGTCATTTTTTCTTAATTCCCAATATTCCCAACATAACACTAATAAAATGACTTTTTAATTCCATGGAATTAAAAAATATTTTAATAAACATTTTGTAAACCATATTCTAGTAACTGTGAATATGGTCATAAAATAGTTCTATAACATTGTAACTACAACACCAGGAAAATCAGACCAATGGATTCACTGTTTTTTTTATTATTATTAATATCTAATTACTGTTTCAGTCATTAGTGGGATAAAGGTGCTTTCTATTTGGGGAGAATTAAGAAAATAATCTCTAATACTGATATTGTACCTTATTTCGAATTATTCTATCTAATCCTATAATCTTGCTTTTCCTTTTATTTTTAAAATAGTTTGTTAGCAATAAAAACACACACTGAAATAAATTCTTTCTAAATGTCTTCAATAAATACAGCATTGAATGACTAACTTTCCATATTAGTTCTAAAGACACTAAAATATAATTACCTCATTTTAGCTAACTTAGGAAAAATCATTTTAAAAATTAAACTATACATGCTCATCCATACTTGGGATATTTGTTTTATTAAACCTAGGTGAGTGTCACTTTTTGACCTTAAAATACCAAATAATTCAAGAATAAAAAATCAGACAACTGTGAATACAGATATTCCACTGACCTAGGAAGTTCTTAAAACCTAACATTGTCTTTTAAATTCCATACTGATTTGATGCCTTGTACCAGATAATTTTCATATACTTTTTCCTCTTTGATTTTTACAACCATCTTGAGAAGCATTTTATAAATAACTAATAATAATCCACTTTTCAGATCACATGACTCATAAGTGATGGAAATAATTCCAAACCCAGTGCTTTTCTATATTGCAAAGATATGGCAAATATTCACATTGCTAGACACAGTAATATAGCAGCAAAACTTCAGGACCAAAAAAAAAATAGTTTCAAATGAAAAAGCAACAAATTATATGGAAGACGGCACAATCTCCCTTTTGAGTTTGAGAACTACCCCGATGTCCAGCTGCCTAACATACAGTCACTCTGAGGGCCTAAACTGGGTCATTTTTATTACACGTTTATAACCATCTAACTTATTACTATGGCCCTCCAGAACCACTTAGGGCAGGAGCTTCCAGACTATCTCTCAACAAGATAATAGAAAATCTCAAGAAAACATTTCTTTCTATGCTGTAGGGATGTCTCTGAGCATATGGCCACTCTGCAGCTCAGTTCTGGGTTCTGTTTTGCAGTTTAAACTACTCTTCGTAGAATTAACCATCAATATTGTTAAAACTGCAGATGGGGCCCTGTAGGAGAGAGAAAGCTGAGTGGAGCAGACAAGTTAATAAGTTGAAAAATATGGGCTGATATTGGTCTTTCTTCAAGTAAGAAGAAGGGTTTCTCAGGCAGGGTTTCTTCAAGTAATACAACATAGGGAACAATTAAACTACCTAATCTTTTCCAAGGTTATATATCCAACAATAACAGAAAATTAGAAAAAGAGATTAAATAGCCTCTCTTTTCATGATAAAAATAAGGCTAGAAAAGAAAACATAAAAATAATGTCCCTCTAGCATCTGTATTAAAGGTAAAATAATTTTTATTATTCTATTTCACAGCAAAATCTGCCAAACAAGAAGTATTAAAAAAAAGTAGACTACAAGTGTACCTTCTGTAATAATAACATAGATTTAGGAAAACAATATGATTGCTTTTACCAGTGTTACATATTTTGACTTTACCAACCAACAAGGGAAACAATTATGAAGAAAGTAAAATAGAGTTGCAAGTCCTTGTGATCAATACGTAGAAAGAAACCAGAAAGACTGACCTTTACCTCCAAGGATTGTTCTCTTTCATCACACACAATACCATTTGCTCAACTTGTTAATGGAATTGAACAATCGACTCCAAGTCTTCTAGTCAGAAAACCACCATAAAACATGCTGGAAAAGTTGCTTAGGATAATCACACTCTATGAGCTGATGTATTCATCACAATGATTAAGTGTACCCTAACCCACTTGTTTTCAGTAAATGTTGACCAATATCCTTGTTACCAAGGATTAACTGAGGGCAGGGAAGTAGAATGAAGAAGTGCGGTCAGGCATAGTGACTTGTGCCTGTAATCCCAGCAGCTCTGGAGGCTGAGGCAGGAGTTTCTGAGTTCAAAGCCAGCCTCAGCAACTTAGTGAAAGCCTGTCTCTAAATAAAATATAACAAGATCTAAAATGGGCTGGGGATGTAGCTCAGTGGTTAAGTTCCCTGAGGTTCAATCCCTGGTTCCAAAAAAAAAAAAAAGTGCTTTGCCTGTGGAGAATTTATAAGCAATGATAAAACTGATATTAAATTAACATGCTTTTTATAATCAAAACTTGCCAGTAATTCTAAAGAATGTCAGTAATACATACTCCACTCCTTGAAAACACTTTTGTTACTCTAGATTCTAATTGATTGTATAGACTACTGTAGAGTTTTAAAAACATATATTATTTGTTATTACTTCTCTTTAATAAATGTTGTTTGTATTAACATTAATTCAAAGAATCCTCAGACTTCCAATCCATCTTCAATACATGTAGACACAACTACATGTATTCATTATGAGAGTAACTTCATAATAGTTTTGAGTCATTCAAGCTCTCTTTGAATGCTGTTTCTAGCCCCTGTGGAACCACATACTCTTAAACAGTAGATTTGAAAAAAATCATGACCCTGGTAATAGAAAGGATGAAATATAGGACTTGAGTTATTTCAATTCTGACATTCTATAAGACCACTTGAAATTTTCATTTGTGTTTGAAATTTCTGGACTATATAATACAAGAGGGTTTTTTAATTAATTTAGCCCAAATATTTATACTTATGATGTTTCTACTCTTATATTTGTTGTTCTGTGTGACAAAAACTTTTGAAATTAAAATTTTAAAAGTATTCTTCAGTCATTATTAGTAAGATAAACTGAAAAATCTGGTTATATAGTCTATTCGATAAGAATATATAAATAATCAACTGATAAAGCTGTTGAAAAATTTGCAAAAGTTAAGGCTCAATAACAGGAGATGTGATTTATATGTGTACTACAATAGATAACATATCAATGTGCTAGTCCTCTCAAGGTTGTCATAATAGAAAGCAATATGCTGTGTGGATAAACTACAGAAATTTATTTTTGTATGGTTCCTATAGGCTAGAAGTCTAAGATAAATGTTCCAATCAATTTGGTTTCTGATGAGACCCATGTTCCTGGCTTGCAGATGGCCACCATTAAGTTAGATCCTCATGTGGCCTTTTTCCTGTGTATGCTCAGTGGCAGAAAGACAGACATAGAGAGACAGAGGTATCTTTGGTGTCTCTTCTTAGAAGGACATTAATTTAATCATATCAGGCCTCCATTGTATAACCTCATTTAACCCTTATTACTTCCTTATTCTAAATATAGCCACATGGGAGTTAGGGCTTCAACATATGAATTTTGTAGAGAAATAAACATTCATCCCATAAGAATTAGGATATGAACAGATCATCTACTTTTTTAAAAAAAGAAAACATTAATGTAATTTTAAAAGCATTAACCCATTACTTTTCTCCATTTGTAATGTCATACATATTTATTTACCTTTTATTGACATGATTATACATGCAAAATCAATAGAAAAAAATTATTCTAACATTATTTTTATTTGTTTTATTTTGTGACTCTTCCTGGAAATAATATTGTCATGTAGAGAAGCTACTTCAACTGTCAAATATACCAGATATTCAACTGATTATCTCTATCATCAAAATTCTCATAATCAACTTTTTAAGGTATAGGTTATGTTTTAAAATTCTGACTTAATCACTTCTGTGAGATGCAAGTTTCTACCCTATAAAATGATGCACATGCCTTGTGGTGGGAGAATGGAAGGTCAGTTGACCATAATGTCCTCAATTGCCTTCCTTACAAGGTTAGTTCCATAAGATCATAATAAGAATTCTATAGTCAAATACATTTGGGAGATGCTCATTTCCTTAAAGTATGTTTTTCAGAATATTCCTTACCGCTCTCAATTCTTCTTACCCTGCTCATTCATATTCTCTCTCTCTCTCTCTCTCTCTCTCTCTCTCTCTCTCTCTCTCTCACACACACACACACACACACACACACACACACACACACACTTGTGTCTTTCCTTATATATAGAATTTACTTTCCTTTGTAATTTTTATTTATTGTACGTCTCATTCACCAAGTATGCCTTTGAAGTTAGAGAATTGTATCTGTTTTACTTTTTGGTGTATCTCAAGCACCCCAAAAATCCCTGGAATATAGCAGGTGATTGTGATGAAAAACAGTTTGGTAAATTCAGGAATCAGAAAGGGAGACGGTATGGCTAGAAAGGAGTAAGCTGGGATGGAGAAATAATGGGAGATGATCTCAAAGGATATTCAGGGGCTAAATTATACAGAGCCTTTGCAGAAAATGTCCTGGACTTTATTCTAAATGAAGTTAGAAACCATCTAAGTGTTTTATTCAAGGGGCAGCATGATTGGATGTATATTTTACCAGCAATCACTCTGGTTACTGTGTGGACAGGAATAACAGAGAAAACAAAAATAATAGTCCAGAATATGATCATTATTGAGAGCAAGGTAATGGCAATGTAGATGGAAAACATATCAATTTAAAATAAATTTTGAGAGAGGGGAGAAAGGAGGATGGACATGATGAAGCATAATATACGCATGTATGAAAATGTCACAGTTCAATCCACTAAGTTACATAATTAATATACATTAATATTTTAATAGAAATACATTTTGGGTTGGTTCCACAATTTAACTATTGTGAATTGTGCTGCTATAAACATTGATATAGCTGCGTCCCTGTAATAGGCTGTTTTTAAGTCCTTTGGGTATAGACTCAAGTGTGGGATAGCTGGGTCAAATGGTGGTTCCATTCCCAGTTTTCCAAGGAATCTCCATACTGCTTTCCAGATTGGCTGCACCAATTTGCAGTCCCACCAGCAGTGTATGAGCGTACCTTTTTCCCCACATTCTCACCAACACTTGTTTGTATTCTTAATAGCTGCCATTCTGACTGGAGTGAGGTGAAATCTTAGAGTGGTTTTGATTTGCATTTCTTTAATTGCTAGAGATGATGAGCATTTCTTCATATATCCATTGATTGATTGTATATCATCTTCTGAGAAGTGTCTATTCAGTTCTTGGCCCATTTATTGATTGGATTATTTGTTGCTGCTGTTGTTGTTGTTGTTGTTTTATGTTTAGCTTTTTGAGTTCTTTATATACCCTAGAGATTAGAGATTAGTGCTTCATCTGATGTGCAAGTGGTAAAAATTTGCTCCCAAGCTGTAGGCTCTCTTTTCACCTCACTGATTGTTTCTTTTGCTGAGAAGAAGACTTTCAGTTTGAATCCATCTTATTTACTGATTCTTGGTTTTAATTCTTGCAATATAGGTGTCTTATTAAGGAAGTTGGCGCCTAATCTGACATGATAGAGGTTTGGGCCTTCTTTTTCTTCCATTTGGTGCAAGGTCTTTGGTTTAATTCCTAGGTCCTTCATCCACTTTATGTTAAGTTTTGTGCATGATGAGAGATAGAAGTTTAATTTCATTTTGTTACATGTGCATTTTCAGTTTCCCCAGCATTATTTGTTGAAAAGGCAATCTTTTCTTCAAGGTACCTTTTTGGCTCCTTTGTCTAATATAAGATTTCTGTTGTTATATGGGTTAGTACCTGTGTCTTCTACTCTGTACCATTGGTCTACAGGTCTATTTTGGTGCCAATACCATGCTGTTCTTGTTACTATTGCTCTGTAGTATAGTTTAAGTTCTGGAATAGTAATGCCACCAGCTTCACTCTTCTTGCTAAGGATTGCTTTGGCTATTCTAGGTCTCTTATTTTTCTAGATGTATTTCATGATTGCTTTTTCTATTTCTAAGTGAAGTAAGCCAATCCCCAAAAAAACAAAGGCTGAACATTTTCTTTGATATGAGGATGCTGACTCATAATGGCGATGGGAGGAGGTAAGCATGAGAAGAATGGAGGAACTTTAGATATGGCAAAGGGGAGGGAGGGAAAGAGTGGGCAAAGGGGTAGGAATGATGGTGGAATGAGTTAGACATCATTACTTTAAGTACCTGTATGAAGACATGAATGGTGTGAAAATACTTTGTGTACTACCATAATTTGAAAAATTATGTTCTATATGTGTAATATGAAATAAATTGCATTCTGTCATCATGTATAACAAATTAGAATAAGTAAATAATTTAATAAAGGAAAAAAAGTGGGAGCATGTGCCAAAGTGAAAAAATAAAAATACATTTTGATCATGTTGATGGAAGTCTGTAAAAGGAAATGAGAGAGAAACAGAAAGAAATCACAAATTACCTCTAGGCTTGGGGCTTGCATAAGTGGGTAGATGATGGTACCACTTATTGAGATGAGGAATACTGCTGGAGGAAGAGGCTGGAGGAATGGGAACAGTCAAGAGTTCTGGCTTGTAGAATCTGAACTTGAGACATCTATTAGCATTCAAATGGATATATCCAAGAAACAGCTGGATGTATAATCCTGGTTCTCAGTGTTTGGGCAGAGATGAAGATGTTCAATTTTTTAATTATTAGCATTTGAATCACCATAACTAGATGAAGTCACCTAGGGAAAAGATAAGAACACTAATGATTTTAAGTAGAGGAGAAGGACCAATCAGCAACAAAGAGACTGATAAAGACAAGTAGCCTAGAAAGTCAATTTTCAAGGAAGGCATGGTGAATCATACTGGATGTTCCAGAGTGCTACATTAAGATGAGGGTTCAATCAATTTGGCAATGTGGTTATTACTGACATCACAACAATGATAAGGGAAAAGAGGAGAAAAAGGAGGGATTGAAGGTGGGGGAAGCTAGACTAGAGTTTATTGATGAGTGATTGGTGGGAGAAGAATGGAGAGAGCCAGTTAAAATAACAATTTGATGTAACAGGAAATAACATCTTTAGGAAAATGTACAAGGGATAGAGATTTTTAATGACAGAATGACAGAAAGCATATCAAATATATGTGAGAATACTAGCTGCTCAGAGAAGATATAACCATGGTTGCCAGGAAGGAAGTAGAGTTGGATAATAGAAGGGGCTAAAGCCTTTCTGAAATCAGGAGACAAATGATAAGGCCCATGGGCCCTTATAATCAGAGGAATGCCATGATTAACCCTGTGTTTTAGAAGTAACTAAAGAAGCAAATGAAATGACAAAGTGGAGACCAGCTAAGATATAGTAATTCATAGTTGAAAATAGTCCACAATAGTGCACTCACAGAAATGATCTTATTAAAGGGGTAAGGAAAATTAAATTGAGAGAGCTAGGAAATCGAATAGTTAGGAAGTGTATGTGTGCTTGTGTGTGTGTGTGCATGCGTGTAATTATTACTTCCACCACTTACATCACTGATGTATGCCAACTTCCCAGAACAACATCTGACACACAGTAGGTTAAATTAATGAATTTACTGTGGGAAAAAGTGTGAAGTTGAATAGAACAGAGATTTATAACCTTAAAAAGTGGATGAACAGTGATAATGTTAACTAAGAATAAAGGATAGTTTGCATAAAAAAATAATGAGTAAACCAAATGATGCATTTTTTTTAACATAAATGTGTGTCACACAAGTCACACCTGCAGCTAGAAGAGTGTTAAACTGAAAATTAAAAGTATATGTAGAAATGACAGGTAAAGCAGGCTGTCTGACTTTACCCAACCCATCAGTACGGTTACTATTTTTTGAACTAGGCACATTGGATACGGTGTATTTTAAAAAGAAAAGTGGGGCAAACTTACAACCTTTTTTTACAATATTGACCCCAAGATAAGAGATGATCATGGTTCTTAATCTGAGCAGTCTTCCCTGTGATAGAAATAATGAGATACATTCATAATGTTAATGCTGCTTTTAGACCATGATTGACTCTTGCTGCACCCCCATTTGCTTTTCACAGAAATGCAAAGGGGCAAGTTAGGTCTGTAGGAACAAGGGTGTTGTGACCTGCAACATTCCCAGCCCTAACCAGCTTCTCACATTGCTCCTCTACAGCCCTGACCCATGGCCATCAGGAACAGCCCCCTTACTGATTAATCTGTAGACTGCATTTGCTGCCTTGGAACTGGGAGCTTAGTTTCCACTGGTGTCTTTCATCTAAGACATAGCAATGAGAGTAGCAGAGAATTACAACTACACTAACCATTATTTGAGGATTAGAGTTCAATATAGCAATTTTTACTTAGATATGAAACCATTCTTTGAATGATCTTATGCTGATCAATACAAAGTTTTCTTTTATTCATTGGAAATCAGTGTAAAATCTAATCACAGGGAGACTCTTAGTAATTTTTGCAAAGGGATATTATCAAAATTGCTCTATATAAAATCTCCTCCACATGTTTATATATTTTCTAATATTCCCCAAATTATCAAGGAAACAACAAAACAATTCGATGGTCCTGTTTGAGGCAGTCTCCTAATCACCTTATATATATTTAATCATATATTCCTCATAATTTAATTGTAAGGTAGGTAGTATTTTTATTCTCATGTCATAAAGTAAAACTAAGGCTCAGGAGAGGTTAACTAATGTCCCCAAGAGTGATCACAACAGTGGTGGAGCTTAAATTCTAAGATAGGCACTGTGGCTCCAAATGTAGTAATATGCAAATATAAGATAATATATATTTTATAAATGATAAAGTTTTTAATAAAATATTTCCTAAGAAAAATTTCTACATAGGTATCAAAGAATGGTCAATATACACATATGAAAATATATCATTGTTCAAATTTATGCATTAACATCTAGTCATAACTTGAAACTATTAGAGATGGCCTTGAGGATAGCATTCCCTAGGACAGATCAAGTTTGTAATCCAAAATATTCAAGTTTGTTTAATTACAGTTATCTTACATTAGACAAAGTTGCCAAAAACATGCAGTGGATAAAAGATAGCATCCTCAACAAATGGTGATGGGAAAACTGGAAATCTTATGCAACAAAATGAAACTAAACCCCTATCTCTCACCATTAACAAAACTTAAAATGGACCAAGGACCTAGTAATTAAATCAGAGACTCTCCGTCTAATAGAAGAAAAAGTAGGCCCTAATCTTCATCATGTAGGATTAGGCCTCAACTTCCTTAATAAGATTCCTATAGCACAAGAATTAAAACCAAGAATCAATAAATGGGATGGATTCAAACTAAAAAGTTTCTTCTCAACAAAAGAAACAATCTGTGAGGTGAACAGAGAGCCTATATCCTGGAAGTAAATTTTTACTCCTCACACATCAGATAGAGCACTAATCTCTACGGTATATAAAGAACTCAAAAAGCTAAGCACACACACACAAAAACAAATAACCCAATCAACAAATGGACCTAGGACCTGAACAGACACTTCTCAGAAGAGGACATACAATCAATCAACAAATATATGAAAAAATGCTCATCACCTCTAGCAATCAGAGAAATGCAAATCAAAACTACTCTAAGATATCATCTCATTCCAGTCAGAATGGCAGCTACTATGAAGACAAACAGCAATAAGTGTTGGAGAGGATGTGGGAAAAAGGTACACTCATACATTATTAGTGGGACTACAAATTGGTGCAGCCAATGTGGAAAGCAGTATGTAGATTCCTTGGAAATCTCCAAATTAAATCACCATTTGACCCAGCTATCCCTCTCCTCAGACTATACCCAAAGGACTTAAACACAACATGCTACAGGGACCCAGCCACATCAATGTTTATAGCAGTACAATTCACCATGGCTAAACTGTGGAGCTAACCTAGATGCCCTTAAGTGGATGAATGGATTTTAAAAATGTTGCATATATACACAATGGAATTTTACTCAGCAATAAAAGAGAATAAAATCATGGCATTTGCAGATAAATGGATGGCATTGGAGAAAATAATGCTAAGTGAAGTTAGCCAATCCCCAAAAAACAAATGCCAAATGTTTTCTCTGATATAAGGAGGCTGACTCATAGTGGGGTAGGGAGGGGGAGCATGGGAGGAATAGATGAATTCTAGATAGGGAAGAGGAATGGGAGGGATTAGGGAATGGGGCAGGGGATTAGCAACCTGTTACCCACAAGAATGTGATGGACATCATTATCCAAAGTACATGTATGAAGACACGAATTGGGTGTCAACATACTTTATATAAAAACAGAGATATGAAAAATTATGGTATATATGTGTAATATGAATTGTAATGCAAAAAAAACAAAGTACATATATAAAGACATGAATTGGCATGAACATACTTTATATACAAAGATATGAAAAATTGTGCTCTATATGTGTAATAAGAATTGTAATGCATTCTGCTGTCATGTATTTAAAAATAAAATCAATTTAAAAGTAAAATATTCAGGTTTGTTTATTTTAACTTACCTGAAAAAAAATATGCACAAATTTTTGTTGAAAAGTTAACACACAGTGCAAAAATATAACACTAGTTTAAAACACAAACACACACTGAAATTTCCTATATCCTATTAAAGCATCTTTATTAAACATTCAGAAGATAAAATTATGGGAATATGTTACCATTAAAAATACAATAACACATATATTGAAATATAAACCACACTATTGGATCATATCAGCTGACCTAATCCAATATATTTATTTCAGATTTTTTTTTCTGCAATTCAGGCTTGAAAAGCTCATGGATCTAATACATGTACTCAATAGGAAAACCAAAGTAGAATTTCTGTGTGTCAAAGATAAACATAGATTTTTATACAAAAATGAAATAATTTACAAGTTTTTACGCAGAGCAAAACAGGGTTTTTAAATAGGAGATTAATACCAAAGATTAGCTAGGCAAATGTAGCAAACTACAAAATTAAATCCAAAATGTGCGATGTTTGAAATCACAACCATGTTTCCCTATTACAATTCAAATTAAAACATTTTAATAAGGTATTGGTAATATTTGCTAGCTTATAATCTAACTTAAGCACTTTAATAGTCAAATCACCAGAACTGCTAAGAAAGCAATTCTGTACCTTAATTATATCACTGGTAGTTTAGAAACATCAAAGTCTCAAATGCATTTGCAGCAATATAAAAAAATTGGAATTTACATGTTATTTCTGGGCTAGAGACTGAACTGAGAATGTTTACCTAAAATTATCTAATTTAGACTATTTACCATCACCTTTTTTATGTACAGCATAAAGTGTACTTGTTGCCCAGTTTAAATACACTCCTAAGGAACAAAGCACTGTGATTCCATCAATGTGAAATGTTTGCTCTTCATGTAAATTTAGGCTGAAATTAATCCAAAGTAGTAAATCAATCATCCAAATCAGTTTCAAGTACAGCTAGAAAAGATTGCATGATATTTGTTATGTGACATGAGGTCAACCTAGGACACATGGAAAAGCTCTTCCTCAGTCCCCTGTAAGACCTGCAGGATGACAACAAGAAGTTTGAAAGGTGAACTCCTACCCTCTCCAGCCTTTCCAGCAGGCATCGATGGGTATCCATTTGCTGTCTCAGATCTGCCCTGCTCCTCAGCCAGTATTGATTCAGGAATAGAAGGACAAGAATGACCTCATCCCCATCAACCTAATGTGATTGTCGCTGAATCAAGCAAGAGTCTTAGGTTTAAAAGTTCCCTAGAATTTTCTTCTTCCTCCTCTCTAACGATCTATGAACTCCATCTTTGGGACACTGCTTCATCCTGGTTTCCCTACCTATTGGAGGTAATAAAAATATAGCTAATATTTGTTGAGTATCAACAATCTACCCAGCATTTTTTGTAGCATTTAACATTTATTAGCCTATGAAATTCTCCTAACAACCCTATAAAATAGGTATTGTCATGAGACTTTAAAGAAAAGGATGCAGAGGTCAGAGAGCTTCAATAAGTTGACCAAAGTCACATTTAGTAAGTGGAATAGCTGAGATTTGAACCCAGACAATTTGGCTGCAGGGACTATATTTCTAACTAAGAGGGTATGCCTCATTGGGTGTGGAGCATTTCCTTAAACCCTTGTTTTGGGGGTATTTGAAGCTACATCTCCATTGACAACTGTCATTCGCCTAGGATGGGGACAGAAGTACTATATGCAGGTCCTACAGTGGCCATAGGCTAGGGTTCTGCTCTAAGTACAAGTTGACTCAAAACTTTAATGGTATATCCCATTTGATTTGGGGCATCAGCCATGAAGCTGCTTTTCTTATGGCTAGAATCAGCATATTAACACCCCTGGTTAGAACTGCTGAACTTGCAACCTCTAAGTAACATCTACAATAACCTTTCAACTGTTTTGAGGCTGGATTGTTATATCTCACTAATTTCTGCAACCACAGTTCTACCCTGTTGGCATCTATTCCTTTCTCTCTTTATCCTGTTTGGTGATTTGAGTTCCATGCATTGTATTTTTACATTAGGATGCAGACTTCCACAAAAGAATGCAAATACTGCACCAAAGGAAAGAAACTGTGGCAAATGGCCCAAAGGAAACAGCAACGCAAAGGGAGTTTACAATTACAAGGACAGGAGAGAAATTAACAGGTAGTGAGCAACAGTAATGTTCTACACATTGTTCCAGTTGAAATTGTACAAATGATCTGTGTAACCTGTTTCACACAAGAAAAACTTTCCAAAGGCAAGAGCTTTGGGGAAGCAAGACTACAGTCAGCTTTAAAAGGTAGAAGAGGATAAAAGTGGAAATGGGGCTCAAGTCAGCCCACCACGGGGATTAAGTGGTGATAATAAGAAGTTATCACAGGCCACTGTATACTAGGTATTTTAATTATGTGAAATCATTGAATCTTCAGAATAACCATTTATGACAGGTAGCATTCTCTTAATTTTAAGAATAAAGAAACTAAGGCTGCCAAAGGTGTCACAGAATTAGTGTCAGAGTTAAGAATGAAATCCTGATTTTATTGGTTAAGAGTTTATGACTTTTCTTATACTCCATGCTCATATTAAAACAAGACCAGGGCAGGCAAGTGCAAAGGAGTAGGAGCCTTCCAACATCATAGAATCAGCAGTCTTGGAAGGTCTTACACCACCCAGAGCCATGGTGGGGTGGAGCCAGCAAAAGCTGTGGCTGTAGCAGTGGATTTGGGCCACAACTAGCAGAAATAGCTACAAAAGGAAGACCAAGGGGAGGCAAGGGGAGCTAGAGCCAGAGATGAGACCCCTGCAGCACTGGTGGTGCTGATTGGAACTACAGTGTGAGAAGGGGATGCTTAGTACCCTGTGGAGGCAGGGCAGAGATTATGAATCACACCCAGGCCAAGAAGAGGCAACCATGCGCCCCAGGAAATCATCTCCTGGCTTTCCCCAGGCCAACATAGCCTAAAACACCCTGCAATAACTACTGAAGACTTACCTGTGATGGAGTTGTGTCAGTTCTTCCTGTCAACTCTTCAACCTGAATGCCCAGAATACGTTTCATAGGAACTCTAGTCCATACCATATCCTACTTCTAGAGGGTAGACTGGATCATTTCACTCCCCCACTGAAAACACTCTGCTTGTCACGGTAATGTCCAGATTTTTCAGGGAAGCCATTTGTTATTTTGAACAATGCCATTAAATGCCATGGTTGTTTCAGGCCTGTCCTTCTGTAATTCTTCACTTCCACCCTTTTTCTCTCTCAGTCACTCAGCTCCCCACTCTGCACAACCACCTGGAGAACACCATCAAGACTTGCTTTAAAATAGTTTCCTTTGGGGGCTGAGTTTGTGGCTCAGTAGTAGAGGGCTTGCCTCACACATATGAGGCAATGGGTTTGATCCTCAGCACCACAAAAAGATGAATAAATAAAGGTATTGTGTCCACCTACAACTAAAAACAAAAATACTTTCCTTTCATGGAGTTTTTTTGATGACCTCATTAGAATTAGACACTCTCTTTTCATAAATGCATTTAGACAGAGAATATTTTGGGCTGAATATGTCCTCCCCAAATTCATATACTGAATTCCTAATCCCAAATGTATTAGAAGAGTGAGAACTTTGAGAGGTGCTTAGGTTTACATAAGGTCATGAGGGTGGAGCAGCCATAATGGGATTAGTACTCTTATGGGAGGAAAAGAGACCAGTGCTTCCTGGCTGCCTCTCTCCGCCATGTGAGGATACAGCACAAGAAGGCGCAGTCTGAAATCCTGATGCTGACATGGGACCTTTGGCCCCCAGAATTGCAGAAATAAGTTTCTGTAGTTTAAACTGCTCTGGCTATGGTATCTTGTTTTATAGCAGCCTGAACTGACTAAGATAGATAAGCAGATGATGGACAGACAGACACATAAATGCAGTCAGTATTCTCAGTGCTTGGAATAGTCTGGAACACTGTCGAGTTGTAAATGTTGGTAGTATAAAAGGAGGGAAGGAGAGAAGGGTGAAGTAAGAATGGGAAGTAAAAGGGGAGGAAGTATTTCAACTAAGGCTTGACAGCTTTATGATCTCAGAAACCATAATAAAAAAAACAAATTCATTTGACAGTACTATGTGCAAAAATGCTTTCAATGATCTTGCCTGATATATGTGAGCTCACCAGAAAAGAAAAAAAAAAACTCATAAAACCAGATTATCTTCTGGCTTTATTCAGTAACAATAAAAACATTATAGTTAGTATGTACCAGATACTATAGTGTATATTTTATAAAATTCCCCTTTAATCCTCACACATATATGAGGTCTATAATGTTAGTCCTTCCACACTGATTAAGAAGTTTAAAAAGTTTGCACGTAGCTAGTGCATTGCTGGCAAGTGATAAAGACAGTAGAAACTCAGTCATTCTGATCCCAAAACTTATGCTCATAAATTATGTTCACCTACTTGATCACTTTGTTTCCAATCTTCTCTACACTTCACTGCTGAAAATGGTCCACTCTCTATTTTCTGTATGCCAGACTTTTATTTCCTTTTCCTTCTTCTGCATTCATAAATTAACAACAGTGCTTCAAATTGTGTTTGGAATATTTGAAGCACTTCTTCACTTAAGCCACATGCTTCTATTCAAAATATTCTAGGTTTTCTGTATCAAGCTAATAAACATTTCTCACAAAAGTCTAGACCAGAAAAATATAAACAAATTTCATGCATTGATAATATGCATTGATACCATGTAGGTGTACAATAAGAATTGGCCAGTAAATGGATGGAGTTGGAGAATATCATGTCAAGTGAAATAAGCCAATCCCCCAAAACCAAAGTCTGAATGTTTTCTCTAATATGCCAATGATAATTCACAATAAAACTCAGGGGGCTCCAGAGAAGAATAGTGTTAACCTTATATTAGGTACAGGGAAGTGAAGGGAGGGGAGAGAAGGAGATGTGGGGATAGGAAAGATAGTAGAATGAAAAAGGCATTATTACTTTATGTATATATGTGACTGCATGACCAATATGATTCTACAACATGTGCACTCAGAAAAATGAGAAATTATATCCCATCTATGTATGATATATCAAACTTCATAAATGCATTCTACTATCATGTATAACTAATTAAAACAAAAGAATTAAAATGGGAAAAAAGAATGGAGCAGTAAAACATGTTAGAGAGATATCATTCATTCATTCATTTGTTTATTCAACAGTTATTTAGAGTCTCTGATCACTTGTGCTATATGCCATGGATTATTAATAAGTGTAGGGAAAAAAATGTTAGGAAACAAGAGCAGAAAGAAGACGGTTGAGAAACCTAACCTATTCTCCACAACTTCTAGGACTCCCAGTGTTTTTAATAGGAAGCTCATGCTCAAGGCTACTGAGTTTTTAGTGGCTTCATAATATTTATGTGGCAATAAAAGCTGCTTCTGAACTAAGTGGATCTCTATTCTGAATGACCTCCTGTGTTATGTTGCTCAGCTCAGAATCCACATTCTAAAAATTCTTACATGTCTTGTGGAAAGCATCCTCAGTCTTTTGGGGTATTAAGAAAGCTTCATACTATTTCAACATTTTAAAACAGGAATACAGACCAATTTTATACCTCTTCAGCAAGATGGTATAGTACAACTCCCCAAAACTCATAATATGCAAAATAATTACAAATCAAAAACTCACATTCAAGGGATAGTTATGAATTATAACAGAGTGTAATATTCTTTCTTTACATTAAAATAGAATCAGCTTCATATTAAAGAATGGGAATAGCTGTAGTCGTGAAGCCAAAAGACTCAAAAATGTAAATAAAATTTGTAGGAAAGTCATATAAATAACTATAGGGTTAGAAATCTTATCTCTTGGGAGATACACACACACACACACACACACACATATATATATATATGGAAATTTTTCCTTCTGAAGAACTAAAGGATAAAAAATAATTTATTAATTTTGAAAGTATGCAAAGTCTTTAAAGCAAAGGTTATAGCAACCATTATCTAAATGATAGAGTTAGCAGATTGAGGGCATAGGCTCCATTCTCTTTTTTATCATCATCATAGAATATACTGAGTGCCAGGCACATGCTATCACTGGGGCAAATGCTTTACATATCTTACTTCATTTATGCGAAAACAACCCCACATTTTAAACCCTGTTTGAGGTATTAAAAAACTGAGTCTCATAGACATTACTAAATGCCCCCAGGCACACAGCTGGTAAGGGGTAGAGCCAGAATGAAATACTTCACTCCAAAGCAAATGATATAAACCATCACATAAAGATTATTGTAAGATTCAAAAAAATTAAATATTTTAGTGTTTGACCCCAATTCTGTCCCAAACCATCCATGGGACTTTAACAAGGCACTTGAATAAGAATTTAATTTCATCAAGAAAATGATCAATTATAGTAATAATCTCGAAGATTTCTTTCCATCCTAACGTTCACAGGCCCAAAGAAATTAGTTGTCATCTTCTTGGAAGATGAAAATATATAACTATGAGACAATCTAAGAAATTCAAAATTACTTATTGCCTTTCAGAAATTTATATTATGATTACAGCAGTGAAAAGTTGGTACAGATTATAACAAAATTGTTCAAGATAATGACAATTTTACCATGGGGGAAAAATTAATTAAAAAATTAATTCTATGCCAGTTCAGCGAAGAGAGGGGGAAGTATATTGACTTTGAGATGACGGTAGGATTTGAGCAAGATGCATAAAGTGAGCACTTGAATTTATGAATGGAGGCAGCATATTTTATCACATGCACTATTATATGGCAAGCACTATGGTAGGTATTTCATTATAGCATTTTTTGAGACTTCAAAATGATAATCAGGACTCTGAGACACAGGGGTGTAAAATACATATTACAGAAACGTACTTAGTATGTAACTGAGCTAGGATCAGGACACAGATTTGTGCAAATACAAACCAATCTCTTTGCATCATATGAGGCAACTTTATGAGACCAACAGTGAAGTCAAAATGGTGCTGACGTTCTTCAGTGGATCATGAAGAAGCCACTTCTTTGGAAGCAGCAGGATTGAAGCTGGCTAGTTCATAGAAGGCTTCTTATACACAGGAAATCCAGACCTGAGCAACAAATGTGACTGAATATACAAGTGAATCCAAAGGGGGTAAAAGACAATTCACCAAACAGAAATATAATTGTAGCTGCTCTGTTTTACCATGTTTGGAAAGTGGAATTTTTAAATTTAACTCAGGAGATATTTTTTTTAATTTAGTTTCCAAAATTTAGAAATTAGAACAAAAGACACATTTTTTCTAAAAAATCAGATCACTTGATAATCCTAAACATTGACTTACTGCCATTTAAGAAGACAGCAAGCAGCAGCTGCCTTTTATAAATGGCTCATGAATTCAATCTAGACAGTGTTTCCACTCTGACAAGATAGCTCTCTAAAATTCTCTGCATGGCACTTGAGGGCGTTTGAGTTTGTAACCTATGTTTAGAATCAATTAGATTAGCCTTGGACATTACACAGAACAGTTCTGAAACTGGTACTTTAAAATCATTTAGTCGGATGGAACAGAGGGAGAATTATTTGTATTTGCTTCTTATTAATATGATGAAAATAAAATATGATGGGGTGACTTTACTGTTAAGGAAAATGCCTTAAAAAACATTCTGAATTATGGTCATCAGTGGAGACAGAAAAAGAGGAAAGGGACAGAGGATAGAGTTTAAGCTATATGTTAAATATTTATCACTTTTAAAACATCAAACACATGTGAGAGAATTTTATATCTTTTTAATTTGCTGATTTGGTAACCAAAAACAAATTACTTCATTAAACTTCTGCTTTTTAAAAGTATTTGAAATGTGATAGAGATAGCTAAAAATTCTGAAACATACTACTGATGTCCCTTAATGTCTGGTTTTTCAGTGGGGACAATACTCAAATGGAATTAGAAAAGTCAGCATGCTCTTGAGTCTCCCCATCTCCCCCACCTCACAGCCTTGGTGCTGTGAGTGAGTTGAACTCTATCTGGGCCCACCCTGCTCTGTAATTTTCACAGCCTTTTCTCTCCAAAATGCCCAAGGAAATGCACCACAGAGAAGAGGAGATAAAGACCTTTGCCTCTCAGTCAGAAATTGCCCAACTCATGTCTCTCATTATTAATACCTTCTATTCCAACAAGGATATTTCCCTCTGGGAGTTGATCTCAAAAGCTTCTAATGCCTTAGACAAGATTCACTATGAGAGCCTGAAAGACCCTTCCAGGTTGGACAGTGGTTAAAGAGGTAAAAATCGACACCATCTCCAAACCTCAGGAATGCACATGACTTTGGAGGACAGAGGCATTGGCAAGACCAAGGCTAACCTCATAAATAATTTGGGAACCATTGTCAAGTCTTGTGCTAAAGCATTTATGGAAGCCATTCAGGATGGTTTAGACGTATCTGCGATTGGGAAATTTGGTGTTATATTTTATTCTCCTATCTGGTGGCAGAGAAAGTGTTTGTAATCACAAAGCATAATAACAATGAACAGTACACCCAGGTGTCTTCTGCTGAGGGATCCTTCACTGTACAAGCTGATCATGGTGAACCAATTGGCTGGGGTACAAAAGTGATCCTCTACCTCAAATAAGATCAGAGAACTCACAGCAGAGATTGATCAAAGAAGTGGTGAAGAAGCACTTGCAGTTCATAGGGGATCTCCTATTTGGAGAAGGAAAAAGAAAAGGAAATCAGCGATGATGAAGCAGAGGAAGAGAAAGATAAGAGCAAAGAAAAAGATATGGACGATATGGGAAAAAAAAACATGATTAAACATGGGCTTGGATGAGGAGAATGACACTGATTAAGGAAAGAAAAAGAAAACAAGATTAAGGAGAAATATACTGATTTTGAAGAAGTGAACAAGACCAAACCCATTTGGCCCTGAAACCTCAATGATATAACTCAGAAGGAATATGGATAGTTCTACAAACACCTCACCAATTCCTGGGAGGACAACTTGGCAGTCAATCACATCTCTGTGGAAGGTGAGTTGGAATTCAGGGCACTGCTGTTCATCCCTCCGTGGGCTCCCTTTGACCTCTTTGAGAACAAGAAGAAGAACATCAAACTCTATGTCTGTCATGTGTTCATTCTGAACAGCCGGGATGAGTTGATACCACAGAATCTCACTTGTGGTGTGGTTGACTCTGAGGGCCTGCCTCTGAACATCTCCCAAGAAATGCTCCAACAGAGCAAAATCTTGAAATTCATCTGAAAAAAAAATATTGTGAAGAAGTTCCCTGCACTTCTCTCTGAGTTGGTAGAGATAAGGAGAATTCCAAAAAAATTCCCTGAGGCATTCTCTAAATATCTTAAGTTTTGATTCCATGAGAATTCCATAAACCACCAATGCCTTTCTGAGCTTCTGTGGTATCACACCTCTCAATCTGGAGATTTGATGACTCCTATGTCCAAGTATGTCTTTTGCATAAAGGAGACACAGACGTCCATCTATTATATTGATAGAAATGAGCACGTGGCCAACTCTCCTTTCATGGAGCATGCAGAGAAGCTGTGTTTTGAGATAATATATATGACTAAGCCTATTGACAAGTACTACATGCAGCAGTTCAAGGAGTTTGATGAGAAGAGCCTGTTCTTTGTAACCAAGGAAAGATCAGAGATACTGGAGGATGAGGAAGAGCAAAAGAAAATGGAGGAGAGTATGGCAAAGTTCAAGAACCTATGCAACCTTTGGATAAGAAGGTTGAGAAAGCAGGGCATGATGGTGCATGTCTGTAATCCCAGAGGTTCTCAAGGCTGAGGCAGGAGGATCATGAGTTCAAAGCCAGCCTCAGCAACTTAGTGAAGCTCCAGGCAACTCAGTGAGACCCCATCTCTAAATAAAATACAAAAAAGGGCTGGGAATGTGGCTTCGTGGTTAAGTGCTCCTAAGCTCAATGCCTGGTACCAAAAAAAAAAAGGAGGGTTGAGAAAGTGACAATCTTCAGTATGCTTGTGTCTTCATGATGCTGCATTGTTATCAGCACCTATGATTAAACAGCCAAAATGAAGCGGATCATGAAGGCCCAAGTACTGTGAGATAACTGTAAAATGGGCTACATGATGGCCAAAACACACCTGGAGATCAACCCTGACCACCCCGTCTTGGAGACACTGTGGCAGAAGGCTGAGGCAGACAAAAATGGTAAGACTGTCAAGGAACCCATGGTGCTACTACTTGAAACCACCCTTGTTCTCTTCTTGCTTCTCCCTTGAATATCACTAGACTTGCTCCAATTGCATCTACTGCATGATAAAGTCAGGCCTAAGCATTGACGAAGATGAAGTGACAGGGGAAAAAGCCAGCGCTACTGTTCCTCATGAGATAACCCCCTCTTGAGTATTAGGAGGATGCATCTTGCATAGAAGTAGATTAGGAGTTTCCATTGAGAAAAATGTGCCCTCTGTATAGCATCTCCATGGCTCTCACAGTAGCTTTGAATGACCCTGTCCCACCTGGCTTCCTCCGCTGATGGATAGTCTAGTGGTTTTCTCTCTCCTAACCTTGCATTAAGGCAGGAAACAAGGGCCTCAAGCCTCATCCCCTTCATAATTTGACAGAAAGATTGAATGTGTATTGTTTTTTGTTGTTTGTTTTGTTTTGTTTTGTTCTGGAATTGTGCAAATGTTTGTAAAAAGAAAATTCATAGTTCACTTAATTATATTAAAATTATTTAGAAAGGTTTTTCACTTAGGAAAAGGTCAGACAGTTAAACAGAAGCACCCAGAAACCACCTGCTCTTCCACACACTCACACACACACACACACACAAAAAAAAAAAAAAACAGGTAGACAACTGCATATTGAGATGAATGACCACAGGGGAACACCAGAATTCAACAGTAAAGAAATGGAAACCCTACAAAACCCAGAGAACTGGGATAGCATGATAGCAAGAAAAACAAAATATCCCTCATCTGCTGCCCTGGCCCCATAGCTCAGGGAGTCTCCCCTTTGCATGGAGTAAAGGTGAAAGTGAGACTCTCAACAAACTCTATCAGCACAGATTCTGACAGTCCTAGCTACTGGAAAGTTTCATGGAACTTGCTTACAGCCTAAACAGATAAGTGGCTTGAAATCTTTACATAACTCTGCCTTAGAAAAAGAATTTACTTTTTCTCCCAGAAAGCCCCCAGGGTGCTATAACCAGGAGCTATCTTGACAGGGGAACTATCATCTGAATTTGGACTACTTTATACTTTGATTCCTCTGCATATTTCCATCTCTGTGGCCCCACAGACATGCCACTGCTCTGCCATGTGAGTGGCTGCCCCATTAACCAGACTTGGCTCAGTGGAGTGACTCAGCCTGCTGAAAGTGCTATATAGTGAGGAACAGGTATTGCAATACAAGGGAAAATGGATCCATAAGAACTAGGGAATTGGGAAGCCTGCCCTCTGAGATTGGGGGTATGGCCTATAATATGTGGTTTCATATGGGAACCAGGAATGAGGATGGTGGCCCAAGTGGTTCATTCCACCTGTCTCCCAGAATGCACTATTCACAGGCACCTGTTACTAATAAGGCAGAGAAAGAACTCTGAATTTCCCCACACGAGGTGTGCCAGGGCAGTCCCAATAATGCTGCTATAACCCTTTGGTACCCAGCCAGAAAAGGTCTGGAGAGAAACTCTGCATAGAGTTGCTGCATTCCACTCTCCTTCACTCCTAAGAGCACTTCAGCTGAGATAAATTTTATCTACCTCCAGCCATGATCCACTTCTACTCAATCCAAACTAACTATCCACTGTCAAAAAAGCTACAGGGAAATTGCACGATGGTACAAAGCTGAAAATAAACTCAACACTGCATAACAAACAATACGCAAAGACACATTTTTAGAAGAAAGCCATTTACTAAGAAAGCCATCATATAAAAGTAGTTGCAATATCCATTTCACTAAATGGACAAAAGAAATGTGTAAAAATAAGATAATATTACATTTCTTAAAGTCCATCACTCTCTATAACATATTCTAAAGATACTAAAAGTAGATGAAATCCCTGATTTAAAAAAAAATACAAAAGAATGATTTTTTTAAAAAAAAGTCAATGACATCCAGGCTGGGGCTAGAGCTCAGTGGTAGAGTACCTGCCTCACACATGTGTGCTGGGTTCAAGCCTCAACACCACTTAAAAAACAAATAAATAAAGATATTGTGTCCATCTACAAATATATATATATATATATATATATATATATATATATATATTAAGTCAATGACATCCAAGAGAGTACAGATAGATAGTTAAATAAAATTAGAAACACAATGCAAAATATTAATGGAAAAATTCAGCAGAGAAACACTTTAAAAAGGAACCAATAGGAAATATTTGAAATGCAGAGCTCTATACATCAGATGCAAAATTCAATTTAAAATCTCAATAATAGACTAAACAAAAGAAATAATATCAGATCTTGACAACAAGTCTTTGAACATATCACATTCAAAGTAAGAAAGAATAAAGAAAATATACAAGATCTTTGGAACACCATTAAAAGATGAAATATCCACATCACTAGCATACATGAAGAAAAAAAAATAAAATTTAAGACCATATAATACCTATTAAATGATATTATATCAAAAAACTTCCCTAATATTGGGAAAGACATGGACATCCAGGTACAGGAATGCCAAATAAAGATTCCAGAAAGATCCTTACCACAACATTATTATAGTCAAACTGTCAACATTACAAGACAAAGAAAAAATTTTAAAATCTGCAAAATAAGTCACAAATAGCATTTAAGAGCAACCACATTATACTACCAGCAGATTTCTCTGAAGAAGTCCTATAGGCCAGAAGGGCATGGAATGATATATTTTAAGTCCTGAAAGAAAATGACAGCAAACCAAGATTAACATACCCAGCAAGGCTATCCTTCATATCAAAGAAGAAATAAAGACCTTCTAATAAACAAACCCTAAGGGATGTTATGACCATCAGATGAGCTTCCCCAAAATGAATAAGGGTATCTTATGCCCAAACTGAAAGAGCAATGACTATTATTGTGTTAGCATATGAAAGGATACATCCTACTAAAAGAGCACATACTAAAAGAGAAAGCGCTCTCTCTCTCTCTCTCTCTCTCTCTC
Organism: Ictidomys tridecemlineatus; assembly: GCF_052094955.1. Taxonomy (NCBI): domain Eukaryota; kingdom Metazoa; phylum Chordata; class Mammalia; order Rodentia; family Sciuridae; genus Ictidomys; species Ictidomys tridecemlineatus. Next base: position 99,778,520 of record NC_135485.1, read on the forward strand.
TCTCTCTCTCTCTCTCTCTCTCTCTCTCTCTCTCTCTCTCTCCCCCACCCTCCCTCTCCCCTTACCTTCATATATATATATATATATATACACACACACACACACATACACACACACACACACACACCTCCCATATACATGTATATATGGGAGAGTAAGGGGAGAGGGAGAGTGAGGGAGGGAGAGATCTGTCTCTACCTCTGTCTTCTGGCTCCCTCAAACTGAGCAGCTTTCCTCTGCCTTCCACCATAGCCTTCCACCATGATGTTGTCCCTTACCTGGAACCAGCTGACTCTGGACTGAAACTCTGAAAACATGAGCCCAAGATAAACTTTTCCTCCTCTAGGTTGTTCTTGTCAGGTATTTTGGTCACTTTTTAATTTGAAATCTTTAACTTCAATAAAACTTTTCATGTTTCTCCCAAGTTTGTCATGAAAGCAATGTTCTCTGCTTTGGGGGGGTGGCGGGGGCTGCAGGGGTGGGGCAGTTACTGGGAATTAAACCCAGCAGTGCCCAACCACTAAGTCACATTCCCACCCATCCCCAGCCCTTTTTACTTTTTTATTTTGAGACAGGGTCTTGCTAAGCTGCCTAAGTTGCTGAAACTGGCTTTGAAGTTGTGATCCTCATGTCTCAGCCTCTTGAGCCACTGGGATTACAGGTATGGGCCACTGTGCCTGGCTGCTCCCTGATTTTTGATGGTCTAATAATATGCTCAGTATGTACATTTTATTCATGGAGTTTGTGATTAAAATATTTCTAAGTAATGAAATCCAAATTGAAGCTTATTTAAAATGCTATTGGCCCTTAATTTCCTTACCTTTAATTTTTATTCAAAATATTAGGATTTTAAATAACTTACCCTAGACATATAGAGATATGATTACCTGAAAACTCTGCTCTCAGAAAACCACAATTTCAGGTTTGGAATTCATAATTATCAAAATGTATCTTTTGAGATCTATTAGTGATTTCAAGCTGAGAGACAAGAAAAGCCGGAAAGAAACATGAAGCCAGGAGGATTTCCAAGGACAGTGAAAATTATATAATACATAAAGCACACTGTGTATATGATGAGAAAAGTTCTAGCCTTGGAGTCCAAAGAGATCAATTCTAACCTTGCCTCCGTCACTGACTATGAAATTACCAAGAAGTTCAGAGGTCATTGCCACCGGATTACTTTTTACTGATTAAATAAATATCTTAACATATAATATATATTTGGCTTATAGTAGACATTCACCATGTGTTTAGGGAATCTAATTCAAGAGGAAGGAAAATGCTTATAAGACTCAAGGAAAGTACGGTGAAGTCAAGTCAGTCACAAATATTTGCTAGAAAACCTCAGACAAAGCACAAGAAAGAATTATTAAAAATTCACTATAGATTTTCCCAATAATCAGAATCAATTTCCTCATTTGAATTAACAACTAGCTTCAAGTTAATAGAACAATGGCTTGGTTTTTTAATTTGATTTAACAAGCAAAACATGATTCATGATGATAAGAAATTGCAACAGATTTAACTTTTCATATTCCTTGTTGTAGTGGAAAGGAATTGCTTCCCCCCAAATTTAAAATTTTATCACACAAATACCAGTTAAAAAAGAGGCTGGCAAGAAAATAAAAAGAGTTAAGGGGAATTTTTAAAGTTAGAGATATATAGAAAGCATGAATATTTTTGCCAAATATTTTACAACGAAATATAGGACAGAACCCAACTACTGTGTACAACTATTATGCTGTAATAAAAAAGAAAGGACAAGGAAAAGAATGTAAGACATGAAGAGCAACATGAAAAGCAATAGAAGCATACAAAATGGGGAGGGGGAACAGGCAAAAGGGAAAAGAAAGAGTGCTAGGAAGCCAGGCATGGTGGCACACACCTGTAATCCCAGCAGCCCAGGTGGCTGAGGCAGGAGGATCGCAAGTTCAAAGCCAGCCTCAGCAAATGCAAGTCACTAAGCAACTCAGTGAGACCCTGTCTCTAAATAAAATACAAAATGGGGCTAGAGATGCAGCTCAGTGGTCGAGTGCTCCTGAGTTCAACCCCCAATATCCCCCAACCAAAAAAAGAAAGTGCTAGTAAAATAAAAAAACCAAAAACTCTAAAACCCCAAGAACTATGTATAATGTGGTAAACAAAGTCAAGGATGTTAATAATATTGAATGTTGTATCAGTCAGACTTTCATCACTGTAAAGAAATATCTAACACAGACTAACTTCATAAGTGAAGAGGTTTACTCAGCTAACAGCTCTGGATGTGGAAAGTTCATACACCACAGTGAAGGTTCTAGTGAGTTCCTGATGTCAGATTGCAGACCACAAGCAGGAAGAAGCATTATATCTCAAACCAGGCAACAGAGAGAAGGAGGGGCCAGTCTTATTCCTTTAATAATCACCTTCTCATGAGAACTATAAATGGATTACATAGAACTATCTTAATCCCTTTCCAGGACATGCTCCTAATGACTTAAGGCCTTCCCACTAGGCTCCACCTCTTGAAGGTTTCACTGCTTCCCAACACCAACCCCTGGGACCAAGTCTTTAATGCATGGACCCTTGGGTGACATACAAACCATATGCAAACCATATTAGATGTCATCTTTCCAAAATATCAAAAGATTAGAAACAATCCACGAATGCATGTGTTCACTCAATCATTCAACAAATAGTTTTTGAATATTTATTATTTTCCAAATAGGTTTTGAATATTTCCTGTGCTCCAGACCATATTTTAAACACAGAGTTATAAGCATATAAGGGGAAGTATTCAAAGTGGCATCAGTCCCGTGGTGAGAGGCTGATAATTCATGAACTTGTTAACTAGAATCTAAAGATCCGAGAGCAGAATCTTCATGATCAAATTACTGAGATCCCTAGAACTTTCTGTATTCCTCTACTTAAGTACTTCTCTGTTCCAATATATTAAAACAAGTAACATTTTCCTACACTTAGGCATATTTTTTATTATTTATTTAGTTAGTTTTATGTGGTGCTGAGGTTTGAACCTGCCTCACCTGTGCTAGGCAAATGCTCTACCACTGAGCTACAACCCCAGTCCTGGGCATATTTTAAAGTGGAAATGTATCTCCTAGCAAAGTGGCAGAATTTGTGGGTAATCTGAGAATCCCAAGACAAGTTATGGACTCAGAGTCCGAGGGACATTGTCCATCTTACAGCAGCGCACCCTTCTATCACCTTTTGGAAACATTCTTCTTCCCAGTCCATTTCCTTGATCATAAAAAGAATTGTTGTATATACCACGGTGCATCTTGCAGAAATCATTGTTTTTGTTTCATAGCCTGAATTTCAAGTAGTTAACTCTTTAATATTTCTCCTTTAACATCAAACCAGACAAATTTCTTTCTTAGAGACCTCTGATGAAATCACAATATTGTGAGACACCAAAATTCCCTTACACTACAATGAAATTACTTATGTATCGCTGACTAAAGTATTTCCTAGAATTTCATAAAGCTTCCCTCAAGTAATCACTAAAGACCATTTAATTTATATTAATTTTCTCCCTTATTTCTTGAAATCATCATCTATGTTTGTTTCTATCACACCATCTTATTTTGTTATTTCCAGGATTTCTCCACTGAGTCTCACTATTGGAACAATTCTTTAAATTGTGACATAGCCAAGACTCCATCCTCAACAGTACTTTTTGTAATTCACACCTGCCCACATTCCCATAGCTTCAATTAACACCTACTTGCTGATGACTTCTAATTTTAAGAGAATGCACCCCCACTGGATTATATCTTCTCATAGCCAAAGCCAGCTCTTAAATTTACAGTTTCCTTTTGTTGAGCAATAAATGTTTCAATAGTCCAAGGAACACCTATCAGTAAATTTTTTTTACATCAAATAATGTTTGTATGATTTTTCTTTTGACTATCATTTAGATTTTTCCATGTTACTATATCTCTTATCATCACAAACATTAACTAATAAATGTTATCAGCACAAATACAAATATCTGCAACAAATACAGCTTCTCATTGCTGTATCACTGGTATTTCAAAATCTAAAAAGTATCTGGTGCCCAGTTCTTGGTTTCTAAGGGCAATTCTCTAATAAAAGGAGCTAGGGCTCTAAGCATAATGGCTGATCTAAAGTTAGTTAGGGCAATGAATATACAAAATGAAACTATAGCATCTTGTAGCACCAGGAAAAAAAGCAATTTTCAAAAACCAAAATGATAAGACGTATCAAAAAAACACAGGCACTACTCTGAAAGAACTTCCAATTACTAAAGTTGTAACAACTGTAGGAATAAACAATGTAACACTGGATTATAACCCAAACTATGTTTTATCCATGAGTTCTATACTGAATTAAATAAATGACTGAATAAATGAATAAATAAAAAAAGACGAGATGATCTCATTGGGTGGGTATTTGGGCCAAAAACAGATCCCAGTTTGCCCTCCAATAATTGGTACCATATCTGTGGTACAAAAAGTCTACTAATTATTACCCACAAACTGAAAACGAACTATTTACCTTTGGCAAATAAAGCCCACTTTTGGTATTGTCTTTGACATCGCTCAGTGTTATAGTTAAGATATGAGGTGTCTCCCAAAAGCTCATGTGTAAACAATGCAGGAAGAGGTAAAATAGTTGAGTTTTGAAAGTCTTCACCTATTCAGTACATTGATCCACTTGAATGGATTAACTAGGTGGTGACTGTAGGCAGAGGATATGTGGATAGAGGAGGTGGGTCATTGGGGTCATGTCTTTGGGGGCATGCATATATTTTGTCCTTGTTGAGTCGAGTTTCTCTCTGCTTCTTGGTACCATGTCCTGAGCTTCTTTCTTCCACCACAGCCTTCCACCATGATGTCCTGCTTCACCTTGGGCCTGAAGAATGGAGTTGGCCTTCTTTGGTTTAAGAGTTCTGAAACCATGAGCATCAAATGAACTTTTTCTCCTCTAAAATTATTATTGCCAGGTCTTTTGGTCACAGTGGCAAAGGGCTAACTAAAACTCCCAGTGTCCATTTTGGCCTATTTGTCCTCTTGGAAAAAAGAGATCCACTATGTTCAATAATGAATATTATGGTTTGAAACTAAAAATGCCCCTCAAAGAGTTCATGTATTAGAAAACATAGTAAAGTTCAGAGGTAAAATGATTAGATCATGAGCTGTAAACTTATCAGTGGATTAATCCACTTGATAGATTTTTAATTTCAATGTCCTACTGGGTGGAAACTGTAGGCAGGTAAGGTTTGCTTAGAGGAAGTAGGTCACTAGGATACTGGGAACATGGCCTGTATATATCAGTCCATGGCCCCTTCTTCTCTTCCTCTCTCCGCCCCCACCCCCCGCCCTGTCACCAGATGACACAAGCTGAGCAGCTTTCCTCTGTTACACCTTCTGCCATGATTCCCTTCCTCACCTCAGACCCACAGCAATGGAGTCAGCTGACCATGAACTGAACTTCTGAAACTGAGACCAAAATAAATGTTTCATCCTCTAAATTGTCCTTGTCGGGTATTTTGGTCACCATGACAATAAGCTGACTCTTAATGTTTTAGATATCAGGTACCACTCAAAAGTTCATGTGTGAGACAATGAAAGAAATTTCAGAGGTGAAATGATTGGAGTAAGAAAGTTGTAACCAAATCAATGGATTAATCCACTAATATGGCTTAACTGGGTGTAACTGTAGGTTTGAGGAGGTAGTCCACTAATGGTGTGCATTTGGGGTATATATTTTGTCCCTGATGAGCAGCAGCTGACTTTCTCTCTCTCTCTCTCTCTCTCTCTCTCTCTCTCTCTCTCTCTCTCTTTCTCTTTCTCTCTCTCTCTCTCCTTCTCTCTCCCTATCTAGCTATCTCTATCTCTATCTCTATCTCTGTCTCTCTGTCTCTATCTCTATCTCTGTCTCTATCTCTATCTCTATCTCCTTCTTTAGAAAACCACTGTTTTATATCTCTATAATTTTCTCATTTTCAGATTGTCATGTAAATAGAATCAAACAGTATATGACCAATTTAAATTCTTTTTTTTTAACTCAATGATACCTAAAAATACATACAAGTTGTTGTAAGTTTGACATGTTCATTTCTTCTTATTGCTAAGTTGTAAGTATGACATGTTCATTTCTTCTTATTGCTAAGTGTTGTTACACATTAATACTAATGATGAAGGGTTATCAATGACATAAGCCACAGTTTATACACCTCATAAAGGACATGTTGCTTATTTTAAAAAGATAAAAGGAAACCTATTTCTGAATAGACTAGTTAGGTCAGACTCGGGATTCTATACTTGTAACAAGTATTGCAGGTGATTTCATGGTCAAGGAAGTTTGGAAAACACTTCTAGAGTAGAATGGATGTTTTCCTATTAATATCTTAAGTTGCTATTTTCTATTTCTTCACGTTGCTCACACTATCTACCCTGGTCTGCTAGACTGAACACCTAGATCTCCACATTAGCTTAGGCCCGCAGCACTTGACATTTTGAAAGACTAAAATAACCTCCACGTGAACAATCCTCTCTCTAGGTTCTCATGCAGATGTCAGACCAATCTTCCAAAAACACTTCTATAATTATGTTAATCCTTTGATAAAGAAAATATTGGAGAGCACAGCCAGCAAGAGCACAGGCTATGGGGTGGCTCTCTGTGTCTGAGTCTGAGCTTCTTCACTGACTTACTACCTCTGTGAACCTGGCAAGATGTTAACCTCTCAGAGTTCAGCTATCTCTACCTGCCAAAAATGGACACACCCCACCTTAAAACAGTACAGATGCTTACCCTGTTAAGTCCCAAGTTTTTAATCTTTAGACATAATAAATATTTGCTATTTCAAAGTTACCATAAGTGAAATATTTGTTACTCAATTTAAGGTTTTTTTTTTTTTTAAGTGTTCCATACCTGGGATGATGTGGGGGAAATGGGTTAAATGAGCTAACTTTTTTTGTCCCATGTTCTGGCATAGACTGAGTGTCCATAAAGCTGACTATTATTCGTACATAGTAAGATAATAGGTTGAAATAGTACTCTTTTTATATTATTTTCTATATGTAATACTCCAATCTCCCTTGCCTGAGATTAGACTGTGAAGCAGGAATAAGAATCACAAGAAACTCTCAGTGTTCAACTTGTGTTCTTGTTGATGCTGACTTAAAATGGGCTCTTAAACTCAAAAACAGAAAGCTTATCTTTTTTTAATTGCAGGAACCAAGATTATCGAGGGAAGAAAAGAATCTTGAGAATCAGAAAGGAAGGCTTAGAAAGAAACAAAGCACAGTTTGTGCCTAAAAGCAAATTCAAAAGAGACAAGGGAAGTCTTGGCTATCCTACTCAGGAGAGGCTAAATGAAAATCAGGTAGACCCGGGAGGAAGGAGAATTTCGTGGAATTAATTCTGTAGGGCATCTGTGGAGCCTCAACTGAAATGCTGAAGACAGGACCTGGGGACTTTAGGAAGAAGAGTAAAATTGCACCTAGAGCCTGCCACATGATCCACACCAGCAACAGGGTCGGGGGGAAAGGAGCCAAGGCAAGCCTATTGTCCAGTCCTTCGAGGTGAAGATCCATCAAGTGTGCCAGCTATTCCCCTTCTCGGACTATTCCCTAAAGACCTTAAAAGACCATACTATAGGGATACTGCTACATGGATGTTCATAGCAGCACAATTCACAATAGCTAGACTGTGGAACCAACCTAAATGCCCTTCAATAGATGAATGGATAAAAAAAAAGTGGCATTTATACACCATGGAGTATTACTCAGCACTAAAAAATGACAAAATCATGACATTTGCAGGGAAATGGATGGCATTAGAGCAGATTATGCTAAGTGAAGCAGCCAATCCCTAAAAAACAAATGCCAAATGTCTTCTTTGATATAAGGAGAGCAACTAAGAACAGAGCAGGGAGGAAGAGCATGAGAAAAAGATTAACATTAAACAGGGACGAGAGGTGGGAAAGAAAGGGAGGAAAGAATGGAAATTGCATGGAAATGGAAGGAGATCCTCATTGTTATACAAAATTACACATAAGAGGAAGTGACCTTTCTCAACAGTTCAGAAAGGGAAAAAACAAGGAGAGAAATTAATTACAGTAGATGGGGTAGAGAGAGAAGATGGGAGGGGAGGGGGGATAGGAGGGGATAGGAAAGGCAGCAGAATACAACAGACACTAGTATGGCAATATGTAAAAACATGGATGTGTAACCGATGTGATTCTGCAATCTGTATTTGGGGTAAAAATGGGAGTTCATAACCCACTTGAATCAAATGTATGAAATATGATATGTCAAGAGCTTTGTAATGTTTTGAACAACCAATAATAATAAAAAAAACAAATATACAAATTGGTCAAGTGGAGTAACTGAATTCAAAAACAAATAAAAGTGGAGAAATTTTTTATGTAAAAAAAAAAAAAGTATGCCTGTGCAGACCCCTTGTGGGGTCTTCCATTGACAGCAGCCTTCCGGTCTCCCACAGAAGCACCAGCAGAAAGGAGGCTCTCCTGTACCTAGGGATTTGCTGGGCCTCATCTGAACTCTCTGATGAAGACTGACCTTTCTCAAGAGTTCAGAACATTTATAACCTTTCCAAAATGAAAAGTTGAACCCTCATAGAAGAGGTAGAATAATAGGGAAAACGTGGACAATTATGCTTGGGTTGATAATAGTAAAACCTGCCCCTAAGTATATTTTATTACCACAATGATACTTTCATAACTTAGACTCCCAGGATCAAATTACTTCATATTACTTTCACTTTCCTCTCTCAATACCTAACCAAATGAGATCAGTCTCTTAATGTCTGTATACTACAATGATGCCAATTGACGTCTGTAATTGTACTTACTCAGTTTTGCTATTTCTTTGGCATCTATGCAAAACCTGCCCATTTTTCAGTGTCCAACTTACACCTGACCAAATAGATTAGATGTTCATTAGAGACTACACTTATTTGTTTTAATTGTGCCACACAATCAATTGAGTGATTCTAAGGTCTGTATCATATATGGGGCACCAAATAAATACCTATCTGGTAATTAATTGAGAGAATGTTTTAAACATTTTAACTTCATAAACCACAGCATGGAATATCTGTTTATCTATATACTTGCAGTTCATTTCAAAATTTTATACATAAAATTATATCAATGTACTTTTAATGATAATAAGCAGGCTAATTTTCTAAAATAATCTGTAAATTCAATATATTTCCGTGTTTTTTTTCTTTTCATGGGCACAAACAAATCCAATACTAGAATATGAAAATCAGCTAAAAATATTTTCTGACTTCCAAAGCTCTCCACCAGTACAACCGCCTACTTGATATGCCAACCCAGTCTTTTTACTCTTCTTGGTACCACAAAGTCTACAACATGCTAAATTTTTTTATAAACTACTAATAAAATTAAAATAACAAATAGTAACAGAAGAGAGCTTAATAATTAATATAGGCTTTCTTCTAGGTTGATACCATTTGTTACACAGAGTTGGTATAGGTTACGTTAATAAAAAGGAAAATAACATCACAATCCAGTTCTTGTTTCAGACAGGGCCTTTTTATTTTCCTGCTTCTGGACAAAGATAGACAGTCAGTTACAGAGTATCCTTGTTGTGCAGCAGCTCAGACCCTGGGAAATAGATTTGGTATCTGTGTCATTTGATTCCAGATGAAAGAAGATGCAAGATGCAGTTGGGACAGTAGACATGCTTTATTCAGATGTGGTAACAGTCTCCAGCCTCCAGTTCCAGCTTTATTTTGCCCCAATCAGTTCCATTTAAGCCCCCAGAAAGTACCATTTTGCCCCAAGTCCTTTCCATAGGCCTTTTTATATGCAGGCCAGAAAAAGAAGGCATGCTGCCAACAGGTTACATCAGTGGGCACGTGCTCACAAGCAAAATGTTTATGACCTTGAGAACAAATGCTGAATCAGAGTGTTTATGACCTTGAAAACACACTGAAAATATAGCTCACCAAGATGCCTTTATGAGGGAACCTAACTCTAGCCATTTGGGGCCTGCCCATCAAATCCTCAGCTAACTCCCTCTCATTTTACCTTCTTCATGTCTTCTACTCCAAATATGAAGAGGAAAATGAATGCAGAAGGCATGATTATACTTGCTCTGTGGTGTGTCACTTGATTCCAGGATACCCATTCACAGTCTTCTGGTCATCAAGTCTGCTTAGTCCTAACATCAAGAATTGTTGCCATTGGTCAGGAAAATAGGAATTTTCAATAATATAAATTCTACAAAGTGGTCCAAATCAAGCCAACTACATGCAGTTTTCTCCAAGAAAGCCATATCATCTGTATATATGAGTTGCAAATATCACAAAACAGTAGACTCTCAATGATAGATCATTTTCTTGTTTCAACTCTAATTTGATCATAGTTGTGTACACACACACACACACACACACACACACAGACTGTGGCAGCCACGGAGTTGTGCTAGGCATTATCTATCTTCAATTCATCATTGAGCCTCCAGGAATGCAGCCACTGGCAGCCCCCAGCTATTAGTGCTTCAGCATTCACCTCACTTTTGAGTAGCTCTAAGCCTCATACGTGTGTGCTGCACACTGAGTGTGCACACTGAGAACTAGTCCTTTGTGCTTAGTGGTGCACGCTGAGAACTAGTCCTTTGTGCCTACCACCACACTCCACTATCAGGTGTCTTTGATACAGAGCTCCCTGTTGGTTTGTCCAACACTCAGTCACATCTTCACCACAGTCCGAGGTTCTTCCTACCCACTTTGGCTCACCCTCCGCACTTTGCTTTTCTAGGTGTCAAATATGCTTCCTCCTCCATTTATCCCTCACGGACTAACGTAACTAACTTCTTGAACTGGTAATTTTCTCTCAGTATCTTCTCTTCAGAGGATTTCCAACTGATGCACACATCAATATTTTATGTTTTCCTCTATAATATTTAAGTTAAAAATAGCATTTGCAGAATATATATGTCCACAAACACACACAGTAATTTTAGTTATCTCATGTACAGCATGATGCAGAATTAGTACTTCTCGGTTTTCAGAACTATATAGCTCTTCTTAACCTTTACGTAAGTTGCTCCTAAATTTATTACTCTTTTTTTTATTAAGAGAGTAATAAATTATAGTTTCTCTATAATCTCTAGATTATAGAAACTATAATCTAGTTTCTGTATAATCTAGAGAAACTAGATTATAGTGCACAGATTTAGAGAAAGCAAAATTAGCAAATTCTTTACACAGAAGAAAAGCTTTGGATGGTAATTTTTTGTAATCACTAGATATTTGTAGAAGGATATTTGTGTACACACACACACACACACACACACACACACATTGCAATAGATTTTTATGAGGCTCCTAATAAAAGAAACTAACATTTATCCCCACAGGTCCGAGGTGTGAACATTGTACTTTGTCCTCTGAGAATCCTACTGTTATGAGAAAACTAAAAAACATTAGGAAGTTCTGTTGTCCATAAATAATAATTATTAAACATGACATAAGAGAATCATGCATTGAACACAGATCTTTATTAAAAATACATATTTTAAATGGAGTGATCAAAAGAGGTATTACAAATAAGATGATCAACATAGGTAATCAGGAAACATGCAAATGAATTTTTTTCTTCAAAGCAATCATTTAGAGAAGGTATAATTTTATTCTACTGAAGCTATTTTTAATCAGATAGTTTTATATTTCATTGGGTATTGTCTTAATAATTAATTCATAAACTGTTCAAGAAAAAGTCACATTGCTATATATTCACACATTTGTTTAAATCCATAGATATCTACCTTATTTTTATTTCTGAGTAACTTCTAGGTATTTACAAAATTGAAATGCATCACCAAAGAAAAAAAGATGTGTCATAAATTCAAAGATATGTTTAAAATATGCATTTTCCAAAACAAATCTTAGGAAAGAATTTCCGGAGCTTCCAACAATAGAAGAATTAGTTGGATGAACTAATTTTCCTGACTATTGAATCTGAAAATAACACATATGCTTTTTATTACTTTGGCTAATACTTAGTTTTTATTTAATTCTCTTACTGCTTAGTAACATGCCATTCATCTTCAGTCTCTGCTTAAAATAGTTAGAGTGAAATTTTCTCAAAATAATGTCATTCAGAAGATGTCTGGGTCTCTGCATTTACAAAGAATCTGTGATTCTATGAAAATTTTCATTCTTTCTTAGAAATAATATTTTCTGAAAATCCCCTTCCTGTCATTGAGCTCATAGAATTAGATTGCCAGATCAGGCTAACATGAATCAGAGATTTTAGCCAGTATCATACTCTACTAAATAGTATCAAATAAGAAGATCAGACAAGCAGAGAAATATCTTGGATATCAAGTCCTTCCTTGCTGGGTCAGGCCTTCCCTTCTGGCCAAGAATGTATGAGGTCTTCAGGGGAGGCTCTGAAGAGTCCATGATTTGGGAGACATTTTCAAAGGATCCAAGCGCATAATTGCAGCTTTGTTTACTACAATAAGTGCTTGGCCTGGGTCTGAGACCAAGGGCACTCTAGAGATAGGTTTTTCCTACTACCAAATATCACTAGTCTTTGGTTGGGGATATAGCTCAGTTGGTAAGAGTGCTTGCCTCACATGCATAAGGCCCTGGGTTCAATCCCCAGCACCACACACACAAAAAAAGAAAATATCCCTAGTCTTTTTACCCTGAGATCTAATGGATGAGATTAAAGTGGCCTTAACTTCTAATGTAATGCAATACAATTTTAAGAGTAGGAAAGAGGAAAAAAAAAAACACAAGGCTTGGAATTCAGTATGCCCATGGCATTACCAGATCTGGAGGTGACTTTTAAAAAAATAAAAGAAAGCATACCCATTAACAAAATGGTAGGAATAAACCATGACTCCTGGTAGTTTAGTAACTAAAAATCACTCTCTGTGTGTAGATAAACCAATAACCTTCTCATGGGGGAATCTACAGTAGACTGTGATACATCGATAAAAATGTTAACATAATGTATTCAGATGTCAGTGCCTGCCAGGAAGGAACTTTTATAAAGAAGTACATGCTTGCAACCATACTGAGAGTGTAGAAGGAATACAGTTATTTAAAAAATCTTATTGTAATCCTGTCAAATTTCTTGCAGTGACTTTCAAGTTCCTGTAAGATTGATTCACACAAGACCCCAGAGAGCCTGTTCTCTCTAAGTTTATCTCACTGATGCTGCCCTGGGCACACATAGATGGACCTTATGGCCCTTGCTCTGCCTACTTCCCTATGCATGAATTGCTCTTCCAGGTATGTGCATGGTCCCCACCTCAGATTTTTCTCAGAATGGAATTTTTTCCAGTAGACCTATTCTTACATTCTTTCAAATAGCCAACCATGTCCATTCCCAATGCCACTTAATCTTGTTTGACTTTTTTGTGCATTGCCCTTAATACCTTTTGCTATAGCTTACAGATACGCATTTTATTATTATTTTTGTCTCTGCCAACAGAAGATAAGTTCCAAAGGGGGTAAGGACTATGACTGATTTTATTTTATTACAGTTGATTGACACAACTCAGACACTTAAAACACTTCCTGACATAGAACAGGGACTCAGTAAATACTTATTCAATGAATGGATATGTCTAGAGACAATGATGCAAGAAACACAGACATGGTATAATCAAGAAAAAAGTCAATAAAGAATCTGGAATCTGAGAAAATGTAAGCATGTAAGTAGTTTAGTAATTAAGTTTAGAAGTCTGGAAATTAACAGTCTGATGCATTCATTTCAAGCTACTGGTGATAAAATAAGGCAATTTGGAATGAAAAGTAAAATGTTAGACAAGTGGATGTTTTACTTTTGTCTAGATCCAAGTTTTATCACTTATGAGCTAGAAGAACTTAAGTCCTCCAATTTCTCCTAGCTTTGGAAACTTACCAATATTATAGGATGATAATGCCTATTTTAAACATTTCTTGGAGTTGTTCAGATTTGATAGTTCATATTAAGTATCCATCTCGGGGAATGACAATAAAATAGTGATGTTACTAAATTTTTGAAGATGACTTTAAGAGGGAAAGGACCTCTGCCCTCTATCAGTAAATATATATAGTCTTTTAAATTCAACAGAGAGTCACATAAATTTTAGTACGACTTATATTTGCAGAAATATGGCACCTTTTGTTCATCATTAATTTGTTTATGAAACATAAACTATACTGAATTTTTATGCAATGTCAGTCCAATCCAATAATTTGAAAGGAAATGAATCTTCTATGAATACTTTTATTAATAAAAAATATCTCGTTCCCAATATAGTCACTCCATCCCCAATCTCCCTTTTTGAATTTGACACGTAGAAATAAAAGGGGAGGAATGAATGGCTTACACATCCTTAGGGAATAACACCTAAAACCTTCCTTATTCAGTGCAGTCAGTGTTGCTGGGAGCAATGCCCTTTGCCTTCTGGTCACTACTGTTCTAATGGCTTCTGGTAAGACAGGAGCCTCCTGAAGACTTCATGGCTGGCTCTGGGTCTTATGATTTCTTCATAGGTCACTGGCACTTAATATTTACTCCATTCAGCCAGCCTCCTGACCTGGAATTTTCCACCTGCCTGCTGCGGGGTCACCTAACAGTACCATTGTCTTCTAAAGTGATTTGTTTATGCATTCTTGGGATGGAGAAGGTTGATCACATGCCTCAGTTTGTCCAGAAAATCTGGATTCTTCCAATTGGCCATGTATGATTTCTTTCACTCTCAAAAAATGTTGCACTCTAGGTAATAAATGGGATTGTCAGACTACAAATAGGAGAAAAAGTTCAAAAGACCTGCTGTCTTCATCCCACTTATTTATCTAGGATGCCTGTGCCCTGCACCATACTTTAGAAAGCAAAGACCCAGAAAACAAAACCAGGATGCAGAAGCCTGACTGCTTCCCTTTTCTCTTCTTCAACCTCTTTCTTCCCCTCCCTCTTTCAGACTTCAATCTCTGGCTGAGCTTTCACAGAAGTAGTTCTTTCACATTTCAGCAGACATCTATGAGCTAAGTCCTCCGGGTGGATTGCTAGCATAATAACAAGGTAAATAAACTCTGCTTAATTTCTTCTTAAAACAATAGGCTTGCAAAGTCTATACCATTGTATAACCTTGTTTTTGCATGTGAGAAACTGAACATTTGACTTGTAGACGTTGCTTTGTCAGAGCTTCTGTGCCTACTGGGTCATATTGTAAGAGCTAAGAGTATAATACTCACATTATCCACCCTAGCGTTTCCTGTTATTGGTTTTCTCCTAATGACTTTTTCAATCTTCCATCAATCCAACTGAGGATCTCCTTCAAAGTGATTAACTTCGATTACTTAAGTACTAAAGGCAATAAAGAGTACTCCTGACATTTTAAAGTGAACGTGTCTTAATCAGAAGTTGAATCCAGGCCCGAGTAGGAGTAAAACTGTGAAGGATGTAACAGTTTGCCTCTAGATTGCTTCTCATTTCTAATCAGCACCCTCCTTTCTGCTGACCCATGTTCATCTCCAAGCATCCTTCCTATCAGTCCTCAGACAAATTATTCTTCTCCCAAAACCAATTTTTTTTGTTCTTGAGAAAATTTCTTGGTATGCTATTCTATCATTTACCAATCTCTGTTCCCCAAACATAAGCAACTGCAAAAACTCTAATAATGGAGACTTGTTACAGGTGCTCCTCCACCTAATATGAGGTGATATCTTGATAAAACCTTCATAAATTGAAAACATAAGTGGAAATGCATTTCATACACTAACCCACCAAAAATCACAGCTTAGCAACACAGTACACTACAGGGCATCAGGTGTTCACCTTTGATCCTATGGCTGACTGCGATGAAAGACAATATCTAATTTCATGTCAGTAGCCCAGGTAAAGATCAAAACTCAATACTTGAAGTACGGTTTCCACTAAATGTGCATCAGTTTTGCACCCTCAAGTCAGGGATCAACTGTAGATTAAATGTCAAGAGAAAAATATAATTTTTTTGAAAAATACAATTTTAGTGAAAGAAAAGACAGAGGTTTTAGAAATTCATCTAAACAAATTTGGTTTTCTAGAAAATTAGGATTTTTTTTCAAATATAGTTCACTTGAATAATATTAAGACAGAAATCTTGAACCTGGGACATTTTCTTGAAAAATTTTGGCTGTACTCACCTTCATAAGTCATACAAGCATCACACATGCACATACACTATCACATGAAAAGGTATTATTTGTGCAAAAAATAAAAAAGGGAAATGGAAAAGAATTCTTGGCTGAGCTCCTTGAATGTGCTAAGTATCATGCCTATATATTATCATATGCCAAGTATCATGTGCCAACTATTATACATATGTATTATTTTGACTTCTCTCCAAATGTGCAATAAGTAATAGTAACAAGTAGCATTCTTTGAGCACTTATGCTTAGTGTGGACCAAATGCTTCTATAGGGCTGTGTTGTTTAATTTTTATAACAACTCTATTGTTATTCTCACTTGGCAAATGATGTTATGAAGACCCACCGAGGCTGAGAATCACACAGCTAGGAAATAAGCCAGTCAGGACTTAAACCCAAGCTGTTTACAGTACTGTGATCCCCCCATCACTGCTGCCCAGAAAGAGGGGAGCACGAAGTGGTCAGCCCAGGAAACAAACATTGTGCACAGAGCCAGAATAGAACAGCAAGTAGCATAGATAGGGACAAGATTCTGAAAGAATCTAGGTCAGGGAGCCCAACATCTTAATTAAGCTGCCTTCTCAATAGTTAAGCCCCCAGCTCTCTTTTTCCTCCAGGCCCCGGGTGTCACTAGGAATGAGATAGAGCTGTGCCAGACACTGTCCTTTGACCAACTCAAAAGTCATTTCCCAACTGACCTTTGAATGGACTGCCCACTACAAAATCCAGAAAGCTAGACATTAATTTTCCTAGACACTGTAACAAATACCCCCTTTGTCAAAGAGCCATGAGTCAAAAAGGGAACTCTAGTAGGAGAAAAATCTCTGACAAAGGTTTTATTCACTGACTTAAAAAATAATAATAAAATAGAAGAATAGAAAATTCCACCTTTCTCTTGTTCTTCCTTCTAGAACATGAGCATAAAGCCTGAGATTTCAGCAGCCACCTTAAGCCTATGAGATGACAAAAGTGAATTTAAAAAAAAAATGCTGAGAATAATGGAACAGAATATTAAGAGGATATAGATTCCAGACAACCCCAAAGAAAAGCTGACTTAACCCCAGCCTTCATCTATCCAGAGACTTGTTGTGTGAGAAAAATAAACCCCATTTGCTTAAGACTCTGTTTTCAGCTAAACATATTCCTAACGGGCATGAGGCCTTAACAAATTGAATCATTTCTTATTTCATTTTGTCCGAGTAGAATCAGCAGAGTTTCAACTAGATAATTAATACATTATTTACTACATTTGTTGCCTTCTCTTTTCCAGTGGGTAAAGCATTTTGTGAGTGAAAAGATATGTCGATAAGTGTGATCTCGGTAGACTATGGATTCTCCTTGTTTTTTTACAAGTCAATTTTAGACCTACTTTAGAATCTATTTTTACTTCTTCTCCCACAAGGGCTTTCAATGTTTTCTTTTTCATTATTTTAAAATTGTGAAAAACAAACTGGTTTATGCTACATTTCAAAAATAAGAAGTAAAAAGTGGCCCCAGGGGCTAGGGGTACACTCAATATTAGAATATGTGCTTAACTTGCATGAAACTGTGGGTTCAATGCTCAGCATGCCTTGCAAAAAAGTGGTTCCTTTCTTTGACACTAAAAATAATTTAAAATATTCCCCTAAAAATTAAAAAAAAAATCCAAATGCTTGGGTTGGCAAGCTCTCTAATTACAATCATTAAGCACCAATCATAAATTCATCTATGAGCTAAGCTATAGATATAATGAAAATTATTAATAATATTTAAAATGTTTCTATTCATTATTTTATGGCATGTTCATGTATGCTAATTGTTCATGCTAGATCATGTGGATTTCTGGAAAAAAGGGTTCTCAAACATAAGACAGCATAAGAATTTTCTGAAGTATTTATTACAGATGAAGAGAGATGGGCTGGAGTTGTGCCCCAGTGTTAGGGTGCTTGCCTAGCATGTACGAGGTACTGGGTTTGATTCTCAGCACCACATGTAAATAAATAAAATAAAGGTCCATTGACAACTGAAAAAATTTTTTTAATTTAAAAAAAAATGAAGAGTCATATACTCAAATTCTGATTCAGCAGATCTGCGGTAAGCTCCAGCAATCTGCTTATGTAATAAGCACCCTAAGAAATTGTGATGGAATCAGAATCAATCACCTGAACACTGTTCTGAAGGATAGGAACAATCTTTTTAGTTCTTTTTGTTCAGGATGGTCCCAATCACTTGATTTTCAAATTGCTGATGAGAAAATCATGTAGGATTTTTTATATAGTTTGAATAAGTCTAAGTACAATATATATAATAAAACATAACAAGAGTTTTTGGTTTCTCTGTAAGGATGTTTTCATGGAGCTTATATTATCATATGACACTACTATTAAAAGATATTAACTATACTACAAGTTCTAACCGAATTTAGACATGTTATAGCATATTTGTTATACTTATTGACATTCTGGTCCTCATTAATATTTGTTGGAAATGTTGGTTATATAAAATAATGACATTATAAGCAAAATCTACTTTAGTTCAACTCATTCAATTAAAGTCATAATTTTATTAATGTCTTTCCAGCATTCCTCCACACAAAGATTATTTCACAGAGGAGTTTGTAAGTCAAACTTTACAACTTCAATTACTGTAACTGCAGAGATGACAGTGTTTAACCCATTCTGGTCTTTTCTCAAAGGGCTAAAATTTCGAGCATTGTGCTTTTGTTTCTTCCATTCAATTTCTCTTGTCTCTTTTCATTTCTCTTATGTGATCTGATATGTTCTATCATTGAGTTGAAAGTAAACTATGTATGATTGGAAAGCATTTCCTATCATAAAAAGAAATAAGGTTAAATATTTTCCACAAGATGGAGAATGAATGAAGATTTCTGACATGGAGGATTACTAAATATCAAAGGTAGGAAGAATGAAAAAAAAAAACAGGGATTGGAATAATAACTGCTGACATGTTAGTGAAATATATACTAACAAATACATCATAAACATGGCTTGTTGCCCATAAAACTATATAGCTCTACTTGTCCCTTTACCTTCTTTAAATAAACATATCTTTCTGAATTTTCCTCATCTTTTTCTGGGTCACATTTTGATGACACATTTCTATGACTCTGGTGAGTTGCAACTATTTTGCAAAACTATATTATACATATTTATTTGTTAAAACTGATACTCCAGATCAATTCTTTCTCAATATGCAATGCTAATTTGCCAGAAATAATAATGACACTTTCAGGTTCATGACATAAACCGGGCACATTTGGTCAGAGTCCAAGACACTAAAAGTAAATTCAGTCCAAGGAGATTAGGCATCAAACAGAAATCTTCATTATAAAGTATCTAATTAAACATAGAAGAATAGAAAACTCAAAGTATATGCACAAGAATCATTCCAATTTATTAAGATTTTTAAAGAGAGAACTCAAATTACTAACATACGGGATGAAAAAGGCAATATCACAACAGACACTACAGAAATACAGAAGATAATTAGAAAGTATTTTGAAACCCTATATTCCAATAAAATAGAAGATAGTGAAGATATCGATAAATTTCTTAAGTCATACAATCTGCCCAGATTGAGTCAGGAAGACACACACAATTTAAACAGACCAATAACAAAGGAAGAAATTGAAGAAGCCATCAAAAGACTACCAACCAAAAAATTCCCTGGACCGGATGGGTATAGAGTGGAGTTCTACAAAACCTTCAAAGAAGAATTAATACCAATACTTTTCAAGCTATTTCAAGAAATAGAAAAAGAAGGAGCTCTTCCAAATTCATTATATGAGGCCAACATCACCCTGATCCCAAAACCAGACAAAGACACTTCAAAGAAAGAAAACTATAGACCAATATCTCTAATGAACTTGGATGCAAAAATTCTCAATAAAATCCTGGTGAATCGAATACAAAAGCATATCAAAAAAATTGTGCACCGTGATCAAGTAGGATTCATCCCTGGGATGCAAGGCTGGTTCAATATACGGAAATCAATAAATGCTATTCACCACATCAATAGACTTAAAGACAAGAACAATATGATCATCTCGATAGATGCAGAAAAAGCATTTGACAAAGTACAGCATCCCTTTATGTTCAAAACACTAGAAAAACTAGGGATAACAGAAACTTACCTCAACATTGTAAAAGCTATATATGCTAAACCTCAGGCTAGCATCATCCTAAATGGAGAAAAACTGAAGGCATTCCCTCTAAAATCTGGAACAAGACAGGGATGCCCTCTATCACCACTTCTATTCAATTTAGTTCTTGAAATACTAGCCAGAGCAATTAGACAGACAAAAGAAATTAAAGGCATAAAAATAGGAAAAGAAGAATTTAAATTATCGATATTTGCGGATGACATGATAATATATTTAACAGACCCAAAAGGGTCTACAAAGAAACTGCTAGAGTTAATAAATGAATTCAGCAAAGTGGCAGGATATAAAATCAACATGCATAAATCAAAGGCATTCCTGTATATCAGCAGCGAAATTTCTGAAATGGAAATGAGGAAAACCACTCCATTCACAATATCCTCAAAGAAAATAAGATACTTGGGAATCAACCTAACAAAAGAGGTGAAAGATTTATACAATGAAAACTACAGAACCCTAAAGAGAGAGATAGAAGAAGATCTTAGAAGATGGAAAAATGTACCCTGTTCATGGATAGGCAGAACTAACATCATCAAAATGGCGATATTACCCAAAGTTCTCTACAGGTTTAACGCGATGCCAATCAAAATCCCAATGGCATTTCTTGTAGAAATAGATAAAGCAATCGTGAAATTCATATGGAAAAACAAAAGACTCAGAATAGCAAAAGCAATTCTAAACAGGAAGTGTGAATCTGGAGGTATAGTGGTACCAGATTTCAAACTGTACTACAGAGCAATAGTAACAAAAACAGCATGGTACTGGTCCCAAAACAGGCAGGTGGACCAATGGTACAGAATAGAGGACACAGAAACCAATCCACAAAATTACAACTTTCTTATATTTGATAAAGGGGCTAAAAACATTCAATGGAGGAAGGATAGCATCTTCAACAAATGGTGTTGGGAAAGTTGGAAATCCATATGCAACAAAATGAAACTGAATCCCTTTCTCTCGCCATGCACAAAAGTTAACTCAAAATGTATCAAGGAGCTAGATATAAAATCAGAGAAACTGCATCTGATAGAAGAAAAAGTTGGCTACGATCTACGTACTGTGGGGTCGGGCTCCAAATTCCTTAATAGGATGCCCATAACCTAAGAGTTAATAACAAGAATAAACAAATGGGACTTACTTAAATGAAAAAGTTTTTTCTCAGCAAGAGAAACAATAAGAGAAGTAATTAGAGAGCCTACATCCTGAGAACAAATTTTTACCCCTCACACTTCAAATAGAGCCCTAATATCCAGAATATACAAAGATCTCAAAAAATTAAACAATAAGATAACAAATAACCCAATCAACAAATGGGCCAAGGACCTGAACAGACACTTCACAAAGGAGGACATACAATCAATCAACAAGTACATGAAAAAATGCTCACCATCTCTAGCAGTCAGAGAAATGCAAATCAAAACCACCCTAAGATACCATCTCACTCCAGTAAGATTGGCAGCCATTATGAAGTCAAACAACAATAAGTGTTGGCAAGGATGTGGGGAAAAGGATATACTTGTACACTGCTGGTGGGACTGAAAATTGGTGAGGCCAGTTTGGAAAGCAGTATGGAGATTCCTGGGAAAGCTGGGAATGGATCCACCATTTGACCCAGCTATCGCCCTTCTCGGACTATTCCCTGAGGATCTTAAAAGAGCGTACTATAGGGATACTGCCACATCAATGATCATAGCGGCACAATTGACAATAGCTAGACTTTGGAACCAACCTAGATGCCCTTCAATAGATGAATGGATTTAAAAAAATGTGGCATCTATACCCAATGGAGTATTATGCAGCACTAAAAAATGACAAAATCATAGAATTTGCAGGGAAATGGATGGCATTACAGCAGATTATGCTAAGCGAAGCTAGCCAATCCTTAAAAAACAAATGCCAAATGTCTTCTTTGATATAAAGAGAGCAACTAAGAACAGAACAGGAAGGAAGAGCATGAGGAAAAGATTAATATTAAACAAAGATGAGTGGGAGGAGAGAAAGGGAGAGAGAAGGGAAAGCATATGGAAATGGTAGGAGACCCTCAATGTTACACAAAATTACATATAAGAGGTTGTGAGGGGAAAGGGGGAGGGAAACAAGGGAGAAAATTGAACAACAGCAGAGGAGGTAGAGAGAGAAGATGGGAGGGGAGGGGAGGAAGGATAGTAGGGGATAGGAAAGGCAGCAGAATACAACAGTCACTAATATGCCATTATGTAAAAATGTGAGTATGTAACAGATGTGATTCTGCAATTTGTATTTGGGGTAAAAATGGGAGTTCATAACCCAATTGAGTCAAATGTATAAAAGATGATATATCATGAGCTTTGTAATGTTTTGAACAACCAATAAAAAAAGGAAAAAAAGATTTTTAAAAACTTTATATTGAATGTAAAAATAAACAGTACCTATCAAAAGATAAATAGTAATAGCTGTAAAAATGCTGGCAGGAAAGCTAAAGTCATTATAAGCCCATTGAGAAGCCAGCTCAAGCCCACAAAAACAATGCTTTCTAGCACACAGAAATAGGAACAGAACAAGGTAAGAAAATTCTTTGAAGACAAGTGGTGTCCTGCTGATGGCTGGCAATAACAAAGCCAAACACCTCAGCTTTATCTTTTTTTTTTCTCTGTCAATAAGAAGATCATAAAGCTGAGATGTAAGCCCTACTGGCAGGCAGAAACCAAAACCAAGAATAAAAATGCAAGAAAGCATTTATCTCTCTAAAATAAATGTCAGGATCCTTGTTAGGCAAACTACATTTCAGGACATAGAGAACTTGAAGACAACATCACAACAGCTTTACATTATAAACAACTGAGGATAAACAGGTTGTATGTCTCTTTTCTGTGATTTCCAAGACAAAATAAAGCATAAAAAAATTTAAAATATAATAGTTAACCATTGTTTTAATCAGCTTTTTCATCACTATGACCAAAAGGCCCGTGAAGCACAATTTAGAAGAGAAAAAGAATGTTTATTTATTTATTTATCTATTTATTTATTCGAACTTTATAGGTATACATAGTAGTTGAGTTCTAATTTTATAAAGAATGTCCCATCAAACTCATACATGCATGGAATTAGATTGTATTCATGACCTCGACATTCCCTCCCCCTTTTCCCTCTTATCTTCCCTCTCCTCTTCCATTCTCCTTTCTCCACTAGACTTCCTTATATTTATCTATTTCTTTATGTATGATTGGTTCTTTTTACTTATGCACAAAGACAAAATTTCCTGTGGCATATTTATATATGCACATCCTATATATATATAATATATATCATGCACATATATGCACATAACATGATATGTGCATACATAAATATATATGCACATAAGTATATATATATATATATACATATCACAATTTCTTAAATTATTCATCTATTGACAGGTACCTGGGTTGATTCCATAATTTAGCTATGGTGAATTGTGCTGTTACAAACACTGAGGTGGCTATATCTCTATTGTATTCCAATTTTAGATCTTTTGGGAAAACACCAAAGAGTGGGATAGCTGGTCCTTTGTTTTTGGAGGAATTTCCATACTGCTTTCCAGAGTGGTTGTAATAGTGTGAAGTTCCCCCAAGAATGGACAAGTGTACTTTCTTTCCCACAACCTCCCAGCATTTGTAATAGTTTATATTCTTGGTCATTGTTATTTTGACTTGAGTAAGATGACATTTAGTGTCATTTTCATTTGCATTTTCCCAATGCCTAGAGATGCTGAACATTTTTTTCATATATTTGGTGGCCATTTGTGTTTCTTCCTTTGAAAGTTTATGGTTAGTTCTTCTGCTGATTTATTTACTAGGATATTTGTCAGGGAGTTGGTGTTAAATTTTTTGAGTTCTTTATGTATTCTGAATATTAATCTCCTACGGATCAGGTGACAGAGACCTTCTCCCATTTTGTAGCTGCTCTCATTAGGTTTTTGTTTCCTTTGCTGTGCAAAAGCTTTTTAGTTTGATGGCATCCTACTTATTGAGTCTTGGTTTGGTGTTTTGCTTTGTTTTGTTTTGTTCTTTTCTTTGAGGGTCTAGTTAAGGGAGTCAGTGCCTGCACCTACATGATGGAGTGTTGACCCTGTTTTCTTGTAACAGTTGCAAGGTTTCTGGTCCAATTCCTCAGTGTTTGATCCATGTAAGTTTGAGTTTTGTGTGGAGGGCCAGATAGGGGTCTAGATTCAGTTTTCTACATATAGCTATCCAGTTTTCACAGCACCATTTGTTTAAAAAGGCTGTCTTTTCTCCAAAATATTTTTTTGGCTGTAAGTATGTGGATTTGTCTCTGTGTCTTCCATTCTGTCCAATGATCTTCACGTCTATTTTTGTGCTAATACCATGTGGTTTGGGTTACTACTGCTCTGTAGTATAATTTCAGTTAAGTTATTGTGATGCTTGCTGCTTTACTTCTCTTGTTTAATATTGCTTTGGTTGTTATAGGTCTCTTATTCTTCCAAATGAATTTGAAATTGTTTTTCTAATTCTGTGAAGAATGTCATTGGTGTTTTGATGGACACTGCATTGAATCTGTATATTGCTTTTGGTCGTATGGCCATTTTAACAATATTAATTCTACCTATCCAAGATCATGGGATATCTTTCCATCTTCTAAGTTCCTCAGTTACTTTCTTCAGTGTTCTACAATTTTCATTGTAGAGCTCTTTTACCTCCTTGAATAGCCTTGAATAGATTAATTCTCAATTTTTTTTAAGTTCTATTGAATGGGATGGTTTTCCTTATTTCTTCCTCAGCTGAATCTCTGTTGGAAAGCTATTGATTTAGGGCGCTGATCTTGTATCCTGCTTTTTGTTGAACTCAATTTTAAGCTCTAGAAGTTTTCTTGTGGACTTCTTTGGATCTTCTCTCTATAGGATCACGTCATTGACAAACAGTTTATTTTGGCCCATAGTTTCATAGGTCTCAGTCCACTGACAGCTGACTCCATACCTCTGGGCCCAAGGTGAGGTAGACCATCATGGAAGAAGGGTGTGGTAGAGGAAAGAAGCTCAGGACATGGCAACCAGGAAGCAGAGAGAGAGAGAGAGAGAGAGAGAGAGAGAGAGAGCTCTGCTCACCAAAGCATACCTTTGTGGCCTACTTCCTCCAACCACAACTGACTTGCCTAATATTACCACCAGTTAATTCAGATCAGTAGATAAATTTCACAATTAAGTTAAATTTCTCATGATCTAATCATTTCACCTCTGAAAAATTCTTGCATTGTCTCACATATGGGCTTCTGGGAAATACACATGTTGAAACCATAACCGTTATTATTAGCTGTTAGATCAAATATGTCTACCAGTTTTCCTCCTTGCTTCTTGGGGCAGGGGAGGGGGATCATGAGAAGATGGAGTAGAATATCCCTCAATCAAAACTCACACAGACAGAAACAACACCATGACTCATAACCACCAAGTGCAAAAAGGCACATCGCCCCTTGTTACCTTTTGCTGTGAAGCAAGCCTGCAGGGTAAAGTGTCAAGACAAGAAAGGAAAAGTTGAGTCCCACAAACCAGAGGAAGAAGGGACTTATACAACCAGTGTATTGATTTTTAACTCTTTGAGGTAAGAATTGAAACAATTTTAAACTTTTTCCCAACTTCAGATTGGATATTCTTGGACAAATCTCTCCAGTGTTTCAACATTTTTAGGATATCATACCTCTCCAGGCACTTCTGGTTTTTCAGACTTTGGTCAATCCATTTTAAAACTAAAAGCTCATACTCAAATCCAAACTCTCCCTTTCCTACTGCAAGAACAGGTTTTGGTTCTATAGGCTTTATATCTTGCCACCTTGTTAATTTCTAGGTTTTATTGTACTCATCATCATTGGGGCAGAGAGAAGAATCCTAGGAAATGTCAAATGTATTCTTAGCTTGATGAGGTCAATAACTGCCTCTCAGTTATGGGTGCTCTGCACTGACACTGGTA
The DNA here is from genome assembly GCF_052094955.1 of Ictidomys tridecemlineatus. Lineage (NCBI taxonomy): Eukaryota > Metazoa > Chordata > Mammalia > Rodentia > Sciuridae > Ictidomys > Ictidomys tridecemlineatus. Next base: position 99,804,770 of record NC_135485.1, read on the forward strand.
GCTACTTTTTATCTTCTCAGTGTGATGGGCATCCACATCCTGATTCTTCTAAGGATTGCATGTGAATGTTTAAAAGAGCCATTAACTCCCAACACAGAGTCCCCTAAAGAAAGAATCTGGTTTCTAGACTGACTTCTTTCATCATCTCTCAGTCCCACATCCAACCATCCATGCATTGTCTGGCAATCTGCCCTCTTTGGTACACTTTGGGTAGTAAGCTTGAACTCAGACGGAATTGAGGATTCTGTTGGGAATTGAACTAGAGGTTATTTGTATTACAACCTCACATAGAATTTGTCTACATTTTTCCCATGCCCAGAGACTTTCTGTGAGGCTGAACTTAAAAGTGATGGACTAATTAATCTGCCAGAAGAAATGTCAAGGCCACACAGAATTCAGGTAGTGACATGGGCATTGCTGAAAGTTTTTAGTGAGGTTAACTGTTTATTTTGATCATTGCAATCAGAAAGCATAGAATTAAAATTTAAAAAACTTGAAGTTTAGCCAGAAAAATGAAAATGAAAATGGGGCCAAGGAAGATGTGGTTATTGAAGAGGTTACTTACACTAAAGTGAAGTTAAGTACTTTGCACAGATTGTGCAAACTTTGTACACAGATTGTCACAACTTTGTTGTGGTAATCCTAGCTAACTAATATATCAATGTGAAGAATTTGATCTCTATCATAATTGTAATTAAAGAACCTCTAAAGAGTTTTACAAGAGCATCAGGTAATAATCTGACCTAATTCGTCCTTTAAAAACATTGACTAAATTGCAGTGAGGAAAACAGGAAAGGTCTAGATTGGATTGTGTAAATTACTTAGGACACCTTTACAATAGACTAAATGATCAGTATCTATGCATATATTTTTTTCCTTTGAAATTACATTGAAATCCTTTTCTTGATGAGACCTATTACTTTCTTTTTCTCAAGTATCCATTATACATTAGGTTTTCAGGATATTATTTCAAAGTATTTTCTTTCTCTTTACAATGCAAAGAACTGAAATATACAGAATTTTAACAATTTGTAAAGTAAATAATAAATATATCAATAAATTTAAAAGGAAAAAATATAAACCCTCAGAGTCAGAAGGGACCAAAGTCATTATCTAATTGTAACAGAATTTTTTTGGTTGTTTCTCAGTAGTTGACTTTTTACTCCCTACTTCCATATAGCACAATGAGTTTCTCAGCCAAGAAAATTTGCAGTAAATAACACGACCTGCCAGTTGTTGGTTCCTAAATGCTGTACACCAATCAACTTAGCCCTATATTCCTTGCTCACTTGTGGCTTAATTAAGTTGTTGGTTGGGAAATCATGAGATCTCTTATGCTCCATGAGCCAAGATGTATTGTGATGTCCCAAACCTCTGAAATCATTCTACCATGATGACATAGACAAGAAGGCAGTGCAAAGTCAAGTGACCAGGTCTCTACTCAAATTACTCCTGAGGGCTGCCTCACATTTGGCATTGAGTCATGAGAACCAATTTATTCCTGTGTTTTTAATTTAACCAGTTTTGTTTCAATTTCATGTGATTTATGGGTGAAAACAATCCCAAGCAATGCCCCCTTCTAATGCTTTATTTCCCCAGAGAGAAATATTGATTCAAAAATATTTAGTATCTATGTCAGGGGTTGATTTCATGATGTTAACATTCCTTTGTTGAGCTCCTTCTATGTGTCAGATCCTGTGACAGACACTATTTCTGTGAAGATGCACAAGAAACACTCGTGCTTTTAAAATACTTTCCTTTTAATTCATAATAATTACACATAATCACGGATATAGTGTATTCAAATACATTGTGTACCACGTGTAATGAATAAGTCAATGTAATTAGCAGTTCAATCTCCTGTTACATTTATGATTTCTTTGTGTTTGAAGTCTTTGAAATTCTCTCTTTTTAGTTCTTTGTAAAACAGATTTTTATGAACTATAGTCACTCCACTGTGCTATAGAACACTAGAACTTGCCGGGCATGGTGGTGCACCCTTGTAATCCCAGGACTTAATAGGCTGAGGCAGTAGAGTCACAAGTTCAAGATCAGCCTCAGTAACTTATCAAGGCCCTAAGCAAATTAGTGAGACCCTGTCTCAAAATTTAAAAATATAAAAAGGGGCTAGATGTGTATCTCAATGGGTTAAAGAATACTAAGACTTAATCCTCCTAGCCAATTGTATTCTGGTATCAATTTTTCCAACCTTCCTAAACCCCTCCCTTCTCTTTCTGGCCTCTAATAATCCATATTCTACTTTTTTTTTCTTTAAGATCAACTTTTTTTTTTAGCTTCATATGAGTGGGAATGTGCAGTGATTGTCTTTTTGTGCCTGGCTTGTTTCACTTCACATGTCCTCTAGGTTCATCCATTTTGCTACAAATGACAGAAATTCAATCTTTTTTATGACTGAATAATATTTCGTTTTGTACACATATCACATTTTTTATTCATTCATCTTCCTATATATAGCTCAATTGATAAGTCTTGGCTTACTGTCAATGGTGCTGTTATAAACATGGAATGGAGGTATCTCTTTGATAAGCTTATTTCATTTCCTTTTAATGTATACTCAGAAGACAAATCACTGGATCATATGGTAGATCAATTTTCAGTTTGGGGAGGAAAATTTATACTGTTCTTCATATAGCTTTACTAATTTACTTGCCCACCCACAGTATATAAAAGTTTCTTTTTATGCATCCTCACCAGCATTATTTAATTTTTGCTTTTTTAATAATTGTCATTCTGTTTGGAGTAAGATATTATTTTACTAAGGTTTGGTTTGCATTTCCATGATGGCTAGTGATGTTGATCACTTTTTTTCATATACTTGGCTGTCATTTGTATATCTCCTTTTGAGAAATGTCTATTCAGATCATTTTACAAGTCAGATTATTTACTTTTGTTGTTTTCTAGTTTTTTGAGCTCCTTGTGTATTCTGAACACTAATCTCTTGTCAGATGAATAATTCTCAAGTATTTTCTCCTATTCTGTTGGCTGTCTCTTCACTATGTTGAGTGTCACTTTAGCTATGAAAAAGCTGATTCGTTTAATATTATCCCATTTTTGTCTATGGCTTTTATTGCCTATGTTTTTGGAGTCTCATCAAAAAATCTTTGCCTACATCTATGTCTTGAAGTGTTAACTTTACTTTTTCTTCCAGTAGTTTTGTAGTGATCCATTTTGTTTATTTTTACACGATGGGATATAGTAGTCTACATTTGTATTTCTGCATCTGGATATCCAGTGTCCCCAGCACCATTCCCGGAAGAGACTGTCCCTTTCTTCAGTGTATGTTTATACAAACTTTGTTAAAAATCAACTGGCTCTAGATGCATGGATTTATTTCTGGTTTCTCTATTATGTTCCATTGTCTCATGTGTTGCTTTTTATGACAGTACCATGCCATCTTAGTTACCATTTTGAGATGAGGTACTGTGATGCCTCCATGTTTACTTTTTTTGTTCAAGATGGCCTTGTCTATGTGTGAAATGTTTAGGTTCCATATGAATAATAATAATTCTTCCAATCAATGGTCATGGAATATCTTCGTGTGTGTGTGTGTGTGTGTGTGTGTGTGTGTGTGTGTGTGTGTACTTTAAAGTCTTCCATTATTGTATTATAGAAATTATTCAACTCCTTGGTGAATTTTATTCATGGGGTATTTTTGTACTTCCTTTGGATGGGATTGGTTTCTTGATTTCTTTCTCAATAAGTCTACTATTGATGTACAAATATCCTACTGCTTTTTAATGTATTTCTATATCCTGCAACTTTACTGAATTTGATTCTAATGGTCTTTTGGTGGAGTTTTTAGATTTTTCTATATATATTATTATACCATCAGCAAACAGAAATGGTTGCACCTCCTCCCTCCCCACTGGATAATTTTATTTCTTTTTCTTGCCTAATTGCTCTCATTAAGACTTTCAGTGCTATGAACATCTTTGTCTTGTTCCAGATCTTAAAGGAAACGTTTTCAGGTTTTCCCCAGTCCATATGATATTGGCTGTGAGTTCATTACATGCAGCCTGTGGTATAAATACTTTCACTGTGGGCCCATTAAAAAAAGTTAATAATATGGGCTGGGGTTGTGGCTCAGTGGTAGAGTGCTCACCTCACAGGTGGAGGGCCCTGGGTTCAATCCTCAGCATGACATAAAAATGAGATGAAGGCATGTGTCCATCTACAACTAAAAAAATAAGTTTTTAAAAAAGTTAATAATAAGACATCACTCTGCAGAGATACACAATAGTACACAATTATGTGATATTTGTTCTTAATAGATACAGTAATTTAACAATAACAGACAATAAATTTGAAATACAGACAACAGTAAAATAATAAAGAGATGATATTTGAGTTCTAATGAAATTTGACTTAAATATATTTAATAATAAGACTATCTAATGCAAATTATAGGAATAGAGTATATACAATTGTTTCCAAAAATACAAACAAAAATTACAGTTTAATTAACAATTAGCTTTGGCAAGCTATATTCTGCCTTCCATGTATGACATGGTTATCCCTGATAACCAGAGGTGGTGTCTGTTGACAGCAATACATATTTCAAAACTACCTCTGAGGTAGTTTAGGGGGAAAGCTATACATTTTTCAATGTGAATATTAAGTAAGACATTGAAGTGAAAAAGTCAATTTAAATAGGGCAGAATAAAATATATGTATGTTTTCTACCTTTTTTCTGGAAATCAACTAAAATGTCCACAAAGAATAGAAAATATAAAATAAGACCCAGAAGGACAAAGAGAATGGAATAGGACAAGAAACAAGACAAGATATATCACTCAGAGACATGAAAGGCAACTGTTTTATTCAATGAATGGAAAAACAGAATGTAACTACCCATGGAGGACCAGCTAGAAATCTGTGTTTCACCCCATATCTCCTATTTCACACAATCAGATAATCCCCCCTCCTCAACTACTTGCAGGAGATAAAAGGGTGTAGTTGAGTTATATGAGTATATCCTCAGAATATCATGGTCTTTCTACCACCCAGACGTCCTCCAAGCAACCACAACAGAGTCTGCCCATCTCTGTTTGCCCCATTAATTCAACAAACACTTTTTGAATTATTAATGTGAGCTGGGCCATTTCCTATGCCCTAGATTTCCAGTGGAGAGAAAGAGGCACTCCTTCTGAAGACACTCAAAGATAAACATAATAGATATGTAAGTAAAGAAGTAATTATCGATTGTGAGAAGATTCTTAATATAGGGATAAGAGCAGAGAAGGCACAAAGCAAGCTGAATCCTGAAAGTTAAGTAGGTATTGAGTAGGATAGGAAATGATAAAAAAAAAAAACAGGTCATATGAAGACCAATATGGAAGAAGAATAGAATACCTCAGATTTCAGGAAATGGCAAGTAGATCAGAAGATTAGTGTAGCTGAGGTACAAAGGAGGAAGAGAAAATTGAGAGAAATGAAGATGCAAAGATATATAGAGAATAGAGACCACATCATGAATGACCTTAAAAGTTATGTTAGGAATCTTGTACTTTATCCCAAAGGTGATGCATGTCAATCTGCAGAATCTATGACTTTCAATCTGTCCTCCACCACAAGTATCTGGACCTGACACTATTCCATCTGTGCCAGCTACCATTAGCAGGACCATGAGTACCTGTATTCCAATGGATTTCCCCCTATCAATTTGCCTTATAATTCACAAATAAGTATTGAATTCTGTCACAGTGATTAAGCCACACCAAGTTCTATTTAATTTTCTACAATTTGGCTTCCAAGTTAATTACAAAGTGTATGATTATTCTTAAAGCAATTTTCAGAGTGCTCATATGAGAAATTAAAGAACTAGCAATAAAGATTATTTAATTGCTAGTAAGTTTTGTTGGCAGTTGGGAATATGGTGATATGGTGATTTTTTAAAAAATAATTATTATTTTTGCAATTTATTCACTATCATCTATTGAATTTTTATTAGAAAAATCCCGTGAAGTAATATAATACAGGTAACTCTCTGACAATCTGACTTATATTACTCTAATTTTATGATATTTCTTTTCATACATAATATCCTCTTAATTATCTACCATAATTTGGTTATGAACACGCAGAATTTAAAATCTCTTGAGAAAAAACTGTAATTTAGGGTCAGAGAGACCAGATGCATGTGTTTATTCAGAAAACCCCGAAAAATAATATCTCTAGAAATTAGAGAAATGTAAATCAAAACTACACTAAGATTTCATCTCACTACAGTCAGAATGGCAATTATCAGAAATATAAGTCACAATAAATGTTAGCAAGAATGTGGGGGGAAAGGCACATTCATAGATTGCTGGTGGGACTACAAATTGGTGCAATCACTCTGGAAAGCAGTATGGAGAATCCTCAGAAAACTTGGGATGGAACCACCATTTGACATAGTTATTTCACTCCTTGGCATATACCCAAAGGACTTAAAATCTGGTACTGTCATATAAATGTTCATAGCAGCTCAATTCATAGTAGCTAAACTATGGAATCAACTTAAGTGCCCTTCAACAGACGAATGGATAAAGAAACTGTGGTACATATACACAATGGAATATTACTCAGCCATAAAGAAGAATGAAATTGTGGCATTTGCAGATAAATGGATGGAACTGGAGACTATCATGTTAAATGAAATAAGCAAATCCCAAAAAACCAAAGGCCCAATATTCTCTCTGATACGCAGATACTAACTCACAATGTGGGGAGTGGTTCCTCTGCTGTGGGGAGGGGGATAGAATTTCACTGGATTAGACAAAGGGGAATGAAGGGAAAGTGGGGGATGGGAATAGGAAAGATAGTAGAATAAATTAGACATAACTTTCCTATGGTCATATATGAATACACAACCAGTGTAACTCCACATCATATACAACCACAAGAATGGGAAGTTATATTCCACATATGTATAATATGTCGAAATACATTCTACTGTCATATATAATTTTTAAAAATTTTAAATGAAAACCCGGAACAATAATGCAAATAAGAGATGGACCAATAGTCAGGTGCCAAAGTGAAAACTGGATGAATGGGTAACTTCATCATCTATCAATAAGGAGATCTAGAACAATTCAAACTTGTACTTAAGGTTGCTGCTTATGGACAATGTGTGTGTGTATGTGTGTGTGTATAACACACAAAACACACAAAATGTATGTGTATGTGTGTGTGTGTGTGTGTGTATAACACACAAAACAAAAAAGTAAGACAAACATTCTGCTTTCACAATTTTGCTGTTCATGGATCCATGCCAAGGCATCTCTAACAGGTAAGACCTTATTACATTGTTTCTTCTGGACTGTTCATTTTTTGAACCTGCAGGCAGATATGTAGCACACTAAATTATGGTCTAAGTATATCATATGATAGTGTATTTTTGTTGACTATTTCTTCACATTAGTTTACAGGCTCTTCATTAGCAACAACCATTCTTAATGTGCATATTTGTACATGGGAGTGAAGAGCATTTCTCTAAACTGTGGGTATAATATTTTTGATTGCTTTGTCTTTCTAGGGATATTTTGTCTTTAAAACTAAGAGGGACTGTCTTTTGATAAAGTAGTTCCTGAAGGTTCTGATCACTCATGATCTATTTCTGATCAGTTAACACTGCCCCAGGTTTTGCTCCTGTTGTATGTAACTAGCTCATTTTCTGCATCATCCACCTCTGAGTTTTTCCAGTGCTCCAAGGTTTCTCAACCACCCAATCTTCATCTGCTATTCTTGATATTTGGTGCCATTTTCTCTAACAAGACTTTTATTCTAGTGATAAACTCTACATTTAATTCCTGCCAATCTACCTTCTTCTTTCCTGTTCTACCTTCTCTTTTTCTGCTTTAAGTTTCTATATTTCATATGATAATTTAAGTACAATAAAATAGTAAATGCCTTACACAGAAAACTGTAACTCAGATCTCAAGCTAGAGAAAAATCTTGAAATAAGAAATCAGGAAGACTGGGATCCAACATGGCAGCCGGCGAGGAAGCAGCGATTCCAATGTCTCCACTTTAACAGGATAAGAAAGACCCATCGGAACAGTGGCAGCCTACCTTCGGAGGAACTTCTAGCATAATTCCCTTAAGAGGAGAGCTGCCGTGAACTGGTAGGTTTATTGGAAGTGACAGTTTGTCCCAGAGAAGTGGATCTTGGATGGCCACACGGGCACAGAGGTCTAGTCCCGCAGCCATCAGCTGCCCCAGCAAGCAGCTCCCCCGAGAGGCTTAGCTCTCGCTCTGGGAGCAGCCGCCTCACCCGCCCGGTTCCTAACCACACGGCCACAGATACCCGGCTCTACAGGTAGCCCCGCGGTGGGTGCAGAAATCAAGTCCTGCAACCAGCAGCCGCTTTTGCAAGTGGCGGACACCCAGAGCGACTTGGCCCGCCCCGCCCGAACCGGCAGTCAGCCTCCGCCATCCGGGCTCCCCTGGGAGGCCTAGTGCTCGCTCTGGGAGCAGCCGCCTCACCTGCCCAGTTCCTAACCACGCGGTCGCAGCTACCTGGCTCTACAGGTGGCCCCCCCGGCGGGCGCAGAGGTCCAATCCCGCAGCCACCAGCAGCTTCTGAAAGCGACAGCGGCCCGGAGCGGAGTGGCAGCCCAAACCGGCAGACGCCTCCGCCATACCGGCTCTCCCGGGAGGCCCTGCTCTCGCTCGGCGAACAGCCAAACCACCCGCCCGGATCTTAACCACGCAGACACAGCTACCCCGCTCTTCAGGTGTCTCCCGGTGGCCCGACTCAGCTAGAAGGGTCCCCGCATGGCCCAGCAGCCACCCACACCCGCAGGGTGGGCAGACCTGCGAACAACCAGCAGAGCAGGCCTATCGGCCCGCCAGCGCGGTATTGAGATCACCCCAACTAGAGGAGGAGCACAGCCACTACCCGCCCTGCAAGGGAGATTTATCAACTATACAAGAGCAATATAAATAATTAGGGGGAAAATCTCATAAACACAACAGTTTCACCAAGCAGAAAGAAATGTGAGCAGCATGAAAAGACAAGGAAAGAAAGGACCACAAGCAATGCAGGTCAACTCAACTTTAGAAGAGGTAATAGCTGCAACAGATGGAATGTCAGATAAAGAGTTCAGGATATATATGCTTCAGATGATCTGGAGTCTCAAGGAAGACATGAGACAGCAAAATCAGACAATGAAAGATCACATTGACAAACAAATCCAGGAAGTAAAAGATCAATTTCACAGGGAGATAGAGGTAATAAAAAACAAACAAATAGAAATCCTAGAAATGCAGGAAACAATAAACCAACTTAAAAACTCAATTGAGAATACTACCAGCAGAGTAGATCACTTAGAAGAGAGAACATCAGACAATGAAGACAAAGTATTTCAACTGGAAAAGAACATAGACAGCTCAATAAGTCTGCTAAGAAACCATGAGCAGAACATCCAAGAATTATGGGACAATATCAAAAGACCAAATTTAAGAGTCATTGGGATACAGGAAGGCACAGAGCTCCATACCAAAGGAATAAACAGTCTATTCAGTGAAATAATACGACAAAACTTCCCAGACTTGAAGAATGAGACAGAATCCCAAATCCTAGAAGCCTACAGGACACCGAATGTACAAAATCATAAGAGATCCACACCTAGACACATTATAATGAAGATGTCCAACATACAGAATAAGGAGAGAATTTTAAAAGCTGCAAGAGAAAGAAAGCAGATTACATTTAGGGGCAAACCAATCAGGATAACAGCTGATCTCTCAACACAGACTCTGAAAGCTAGAAGATCCTGGAATAACATATTTCAAACACTGAAAGAAAATGGGTTCCAACCAAGAATCGTGTATCCGGCGAAATTAAGCTTCAGGATAGAAGATGAAATTAAAACCTTCCACGATAAACAAAAGTTAAAAGAATTTGCAGCTAGAAAACCATCCCTTCAAAAAATCCTTGGCAAAACATTACAGGAAGAGGAAATGGAAAATAACATTGAAAACCAACAATGGGAGGTAGGAGAGTAAAGGGGGGAAAGTAGTCAAAGAGAATAACAAATCAGGTTTAGTAACATCAATAAACAAATATGGCTAGAAGAACAAACCATATCTCAATAATAACCCTAAATGTTAATGGCTTAAACTCACCAATTAAGAGACACAGGCTAGTAGAATGGATCACAAAACAAGACCCAACAATATGCTGCCTACAGGAGACGCATCTGATAGGAAAAGATATTCATAGACTGAAGGTGAAAGGTTGGGAAAAAGTCATACCACTCATATGGACTGCGGAAACAAGCAGGAGTGTTCATACTCATATCTAATAAAATAGATTTCAAGCCAAAGTTAATCAAAAGGGATAAAGAAGGACACTTCATACTGCTCAAGGGAACCATACACCAACAAGACATAACAATCATAAATATATATGCCCCAAATAATGGTGCAGCTGTTTTCATCAAGCAAACTCTTCTCAAGTTCAAGAGTCTAATAGATCACCATACAATAATCATGGGAGACTTCAACACACCTCTCTCACCACTGGACAGATCTTCCAAACAAAAGTTAAATAAGGAAACTATAGAACTCAATAACACAATTAACAACCTAGACTTAATTGACATATATAGACTATACCACCCAACATCAAGTAGTTACACCTTTTTCTCAGCAGCACATGGAACCTTCTCAAAAATAGACCATATATTATGTCACAGGGCAACTCTTAGACAATATAAAGGGGTAGAGATAATACCATGCATCTTATCTGATCATAATGGAATAAAACTGAAAATCAATGATAAAAGAAGGAAGGAAAAATCAAGCATCACTTGGAGAATGAACAATAGGTTGCTGAAGGATCAATGGGTTTTAGAAGACATCAAGGAGGAAATTAAAAACTTCCTAGAGTTAAATGAAAACACAGACACAACATATCGGAATCTATGGGACACATTGAAAGCAGTTCTAAGAGGAAAATTCATTGCTTGGAGTTCATTCCTCAAAAAAAGAAAAAAACAACAAATAAATGATCTCTTACTTCATCTCAAAATCCTAGAAAAAGAAGAGCAAAACAACAGCAAAAGAAGTAGAAGGCAAGAAATAATTAAAATCAGAGCTGAAATTAATGAAATCGAAACAAAAGAAACAATTGAAAAAATTGACAAAACTAAAAGTTGGTTCTTTGAAAAAATAAATAAAATCGACAGACCCTTAGCCATGCTAACGAAGAGAAGAAGAGAGAGAACCCAAATTACTAGCATACGGGATGAAAAAGGCAATATCACAACAGACACTTCAGAAATACAGAAGATAATCAGAAATTATTTTGAATCCTTATACTCCAATAAAATAGAAGATAGTGAAGGCATAGATAAATTTCTTAAGTCATATGATCTGCCCAGATTGAGTCAGGAGGATATAGACAACCTAAACAGACCAATAACAATAGAGGAAATAGAAGAAACCATCAAAAGATTACCAACTAAGAAAAGCCCAGGACCGGATGGGTATACAGCGGAGTTTTACAAAACCTTTAAAGAGGAACTAACACCAATACTTTTCAAGCTATTTCAGGAAATAGAAAAAGAGGGTGAACTTTCAAATTCATTCTACGAGGCCAACATCACCCTGATTCCGAAACCAGACAAAGACACTTCAAAGAAAGAAAACTACAGACCAATATCTCTAATGAACCTTGACGCAAAAATCCTCAATAAAATTCTGGTGAATCGGATTCAAATACATATCAAAAAAATCATACACCATGATCAAGTAGGATTCATCCCTGGGATGCAAGGCTGGTTCAATATATGGAAATCAATAAATGTTATTCACCACATCAATAGACTTAAAAATAAGAACCATATGATCATCTCGATAGATGCAGAAAAAGCATTTGACAAAGTTCAGCATCCCTTTATGTTCAAAACTCTAGAAAAATTAGGGATAACTGGAACATACCTCAACATTGTAAAAGAAATCTATGATAAGCCACAGGCCAGCATCATTCTGAATGGAGAAAAATTGAAGGCATTCCCTCTAAGATCTGGTACAAGACAGGGATGCCCTCACTCACCACTTCTGTTCAACATAGTCCTTGAAACACTGGCCAGAGCAATTAGACAGACGAAAGAAATTAAAGGCATAAAAATAGGAAAAGAAGAACTTAAATTATCACTATTTGCAGATGATATGATCCTATACCTAGCAGACCCAAAAGGGTCTACAAAGAAGCTATTAGAGCTAATAAATGAATTCAGCAAAGTGGCAGGATATAAGATCAACACGCATAAATCAAAGGCATTCCTGTATATCAGCGACAAATCCTCTGAAACGGAAATGAGGACAACTACTCCATTCACAATATCCCCCCAAAAAATAAAATACTTGGGAATCAACCTAACAAAAGAGGTGAAAGATTTATATAATGAAAATTACAGAACCCTAAAGAAAGATATAGAAGAAGACCTTAGAAGATCGAGAAATATACCCCGCTCATGGATAGGCAGAACTAACATCATCAAAATGGCGATATTACCAAAAGTTCTCTATAAGTTCAATGCAATGCCAATCAAAATCCCAACAGCATTTCTTGTAGAAATAGATAAAAGAATCATGAAATTCATATGGAATAATAAAAGACCCAGAATAGCAAAAACAATGCTAAGCAGGAAGTGTGAATCAGGCGGTATAGCGATACCAGACTTCAAACTATACTACAGAGCAATAGTAACAAAAACAGCATGGTACTGGTACCAAAACAGGCAGGTGGATCAATGGTACAGAAGAGAGGACATAGTAACCAATCCACAAAACTACAACTACCTTATATTTGATAAAGGGGCTAAAAGCATGCAATGGAGGAAGGATAGCATCTTCAACAAATGGTGCTGGGAAAGCTGGAAATCTATTTGCATCAAAATGAATCTGAATCCCTATCTCTCGCCATGCACAAAAGTTAACTCAAAATGGATCAAGGAGCTTGATATTAAATCAGAGACACAGCATCTGATAGAAGAAAAAGTTGGCTCTGATCTACATACTGTGGGATCGGGCCCCAAATTCCTCAATAGGACACCCATAGCGCAAGAGTTAACAACTAGAATCAACAAATGGGACTTACTCAAACTAAAAAGTTTTTTCTCAGCAAAAGAAACAATAAGAGAGATAACCAGGGAGCCTACATCCTGGGAACAAATCTTTAACCCACACACTTCAGATAGAGCCCTAATAACCATAATATACAAAGAACCCAAAAAATTAGACAATAAGATAACAAATAACCCAATCAATAAATGGGCCAAGGACCTGAACAGACACTTCTCAGAGGAGGACATACAATCAATCAATAAGTACATGAAGAAATGCTCACCATTGCTAGCAGTCAGAGAAATGCAAATCAAAACTACCCTAAGATACCATCTCACTCCAGTAAGATTGGCAGCCATTAGGAAGTCAAACAACAATAAGTGCTGGAGAGGATGCGGGGAAAAGGGCACTCTTGTTCATTGCTGGTGGGACTGCAAATTGGTGCAGCCAATTTGGAAAGCAGTATGGAGATTTCTTGGAAAGCTGGGAATGGAACCACCATTTGACCCAGCTATTTCCCTTCTCGGTCTATTCCCTAAAGACTTAAAAAGAGCATGCTACAGGGACACTGCTGCATCGATGTTCATAGCAGCACAATTCATGATAGCAAGATGGTGGAACCAACCTAGATGCCCTTCAATAGATGAATGGATAAAAAAATGTGGCATTTATACACAATGGAGTATTACTCTGCATTAAGAAACGACAAAATCATAGAATTTGGAGGGAAATGGATGGCATTAGAGCAGATTATGCTAAGTGAAGCTAGTCAATCTTTAAAAAACAAATACCAAATGACCCCTTTGATATAAGGGGAGTAAACAAGGACAGGGTAGGGACGAAGAGCTTGAGAAGAAGATTTACATTAAACAGGGATGAGAGGTGGGAGGGAAAGGGAGTGAGAAGGGAAATCGCATGGAAATGGAAGGCGATCCTCAGGGTTATACAAAATGATATATAAGAGGAAAGGAGGGGTAAGACAAGATAATACAAATGGAAGAAATGATTTACAGTAGAAGGGGTAGAGAGAGAAAAGGGGAGGGGAGGGGAGGGGAGGGGGGATAGTAGAGAATAGGACTGACAGCAGAATACATCAGACACTAGAAAGGCAATATGTCAATCAATGGAAGGGTAACTGATGTGATACAGCAATCTGTATACGGGGTAAAGTTGGGAGTTCATAACCCGCTTGAATCAAACTGTGAAATATGATGTATTAAGAACTATGTAATGTTTTGAACGACCAACAATTAAAAAAAAAAAAAAGAAATCAGGATGGAACATACTGGCTAAACTCAACCTACCTAAGCTTGAAATCTTGGATAAAGAGAAATATCTCACTTGAAGGACTGGTCTGAAAGTTATAAAGTAAAAAGTTAATGCCAATAGGGAAAATGAAATTCAAGAGGAACAAAGCAGATTCTACACATGTTCAACTTGGAAGAACTCAAATAAGGTTGTCAGGTAAAATATGACCAATTAAATTTGAATTTCAGATAAACAAGTCAAAATTAACTATATTTTTATTTGCTAAGCCTGGCAATCTTAAATGGAATTTCAATACACTTCCAGAGCAGCATTCGAAATTCTCTCCTCTGTTCTCAAAGTGCAGGGTTGAATCAAAGAACTATATCCCTTGGATAACAAAGGGGAATTTAATAGTACTCAATTTAATAAAGAATTGGGAAAGACACAGCCTCTTTAAGTTGTCAATAGATATTAGTAAATAATTTAGTTTATATCAATGTTCAAGAATACATCAATTGCACAAAATAAAAATTAATCAGCTATTAACTATTTTCAAAGGTTATAAGTGCTTTTTCTTTCTACTGAGTATCTATTTCAGTAATTTTGGCGAATTCTACCATTTTATCATTCAAATAAGTCCCTAAAATAAGGTTATCTCAATGTACTGGAAAAAATATGGTTTGAGTTCTTGATTTCTAATAACCTGCTCTACTCAGGATTAGCTCACCTCCTCTAAATCAGCCACTAATCAGACCTCTGCTTCTTTTATCCTACAGTTTATGCAGTGACATTTTCTGATGATAATTGCTTCGCAAGGAATGGATTGATTCAGTGATAAAATGCATTTGCTGAAACAGGACATAGAGAAGATTTCTAGCAATGTCATGAACAAGCCCTCAATAATTTTATACAGGTGAGATGCTTTGGCCAGTGTTACCATAGCCAAAAATTACCTCTGACATTTCCAAATGTCACAGTTAATCCATTCTTAATAGCAATGTACTAGAAGGAAGGCTTCTAAAAGTCATGTGTAAGCTAGAGGAAAGCACAGTTATTTTAGCTTGGGGTCCCAAAAAAAATAAAATAGCAGAATTACTTAGACACACGTTTTGAAAATTCATTATCAATACTTTAATAATATCCACAAAGTTCAATATTGAATAGGATCAGTGTAATTTAGCGAGAACCTGGAGCACTATCATGCTTTTAGGGATTGGCTAACTCAACCCTGTGACTATAGATCTCCAGTCACAACATCCACTACACCCTCATTTATAGCACTTAGTGCAGGCCCAGGCTGACAAAGTATCTCAAGCCTCTGACCATGTAGTTGGCCTGGAAATTGGAAAATGACACATTTCAGGGCAATGGGAATCATTCTGTTAAATTCTGTACATGGATGCCATTTCTTTCCTCAGTCATAGGATATAAAACTGGGATGACAGTACCCTGAAGATCTCTGCGGCTATGCTATCCTTTTCCCTCACCATGTGGAGGAAATGAACCATTTCACCTTTGAAAATAGTAAATAGCTGGTGAGGGATAGTTAATTCCTCTCTTGTCTGTTAGAGGAAGCAAACACACCATTATAAACAGACCCAAGTGATCAGAAAAGAGAGAGACAGGAGAAATAGAGCAAGAAATATTATCTCTTTGAATCCAGCGTTTCTAAGATAATTCTGTCCTCTTGGACATCTTAGTTTCATGCATGAGCTAATCATTTCCCATTTTTAAAGTGAATTTGGTTGGGTTTCTGTTATCTGCAATAGAATAATATCTTGATCATTCAACTTAGTTCACAAACCAAAAATAGAACTCACTTTTATGTATCTGTGGGGTACCAGGGAATTAAACGCAAAGTGCTATATTACTGAGCTATAGCCTGATCTCTTTTATGTATTATTTTGAGACAGGATCTCATAAGTTGCCTAGGCTGGCCTTGAACTTGCAATCCTCCTGCCTCGGCCTCCCAAGTCATCAGGATTTACATTTTGATAGTAGAGTTTAAAGACTATATGATGGCATAAATAGATTTAGATAATCTTTTTACAGTTCAACTAGAACATTCTATTGAAATAATCATAAGCATAGATTTTCTCACTCCAAAGATCTAGCCAAACATCCCTTGTCTTTGTACATTAATTATATGACAAGATCTTGAAACTTCACCAAAGAACATGTGTGATTTCATATTCATGTACTCCTCAAGTTTGCCAGTTTATATGAATATTTTCTGAGTTTTGAAATAATAAAATTTTGGTCCTCTCTTCCAGGGACATGAAAATATAAATTCAAAATAATTTAAATAAGTGGAATAGTGTAGTTTATTGAATAGTATATTCACATGGAATTTTAGAATGTGACCTTCTTTGGAATAAGGGTCTTTGAAGATACAATTAAAATAAGGATCTGGAGATGAAATCATCTAGAATGGGCATGAAATCCAAAAATGGTTGTTCTCATGAACAGAAAAGGAGAAGCGAGACACAAAGAAAAAAGGTCATGTGAAGACACAGAGACAGGAATAATGTAACTACAAGCCAAGAACCACCAGCAATTACTGGGAGCCACAAAGATCCAGGAGGAGGCATGCAAGAATTCTTTCCTAAAGTCTTCAAAGGGACCGTGACCCTATCACCATCTTGACTTCTAGCCTGCAGAACTGTGAGAGAACACATTTCTGTTATTTTAAGCCAACAAGTTTGTGGTGATTTGTTATGATAACCCTAGAAAACTAATGCATATATACATGTGTATTTCCTGCAATTAATTTGAATGTTCCTTTTGTTGATTTCCTGGTGCTATCAAGGTTAAGATTTTAACACTATATTTAGAAACCTGCCATAACACATATTGTTGTATGTGAAAGTTTCTGAGTGTTTTGACTTTATTTTTACCTATTCATTTTAATTAAATCATTTTCCTCTGAGAACATGAACCCACCTATACACTATGCTACTAAACTGTATTTTTCAGTTGTTTTGTTGTAAATGGCTTTCTTAAGCTTTACACTGAACAAAATATCTACTAAATATTAATTTACACTGCCATTCAGAAAGTTATCTATTGAATCTCATGGTTAACAATTCCATGAACTTTTTCCTTTTTCAGATGAAGTTTGTTTTCAGATCTCTATGAATTTGCAAATCCTATTTTCTGTACTAAAAAATCATGGCTTCTTTACTCACTATGATCTTCACTGGTTTCAGTTTTCCAAAATCAAGATAAGAAGAAAAATAACACCAGAAGAACAATTTATAAGGCATTTCCACATACAGCATGCCACTCAATATTAGGTAATAGTAATTAATATAATTCTACTTGTTAACATCTATAACCTCTGGTTTTTTAAATGAACTAATAATCTGAAAAATCTGTTTTGATCAGATTTTTTATAAACCCACAGTGCATACAAAAATGCTTTCTATATCAATAGCTACCTACCAAATGTTTGTTTAGTAGATGGATAAATAAATGATTTTCTATTCTTACCCTAGAGAGAAATGCAGCCTCAAACTCCCTCCCACCATTATGGAGCCTGCTACAGATGAACTGAGAGGAATGCTATGGGTGGAGGTGGGTGACCCTGATAATCAGTTTTCCAAAGACCTTCCAAAAAGCAACAAGGCAAACCATGATGGAGTGGTGAATTGCCTGACTTACAGTTTTTTCCAAAAGCAAAATGTAAACCATGATGATAGACAGTGGTTTCCTCACTGAAAGTCCATAAAGGGGCATGAGGGGTAGGGTCCACCAAAAGTTTATGTAAGAATCCATGAATATTCCTGGACAGGAATTCCCTGACTTTCATCAAATTCTCAAAAGCGTTCTGGATCTAAAAATAGGTTTAGAACTCTTGGTTCATAGGCTTCAGTGATACAAATCAAAGAGAGAAATCTCTGCTCTTTGTGTAAAAGATGATTTTATTGCTGCATGAAAAACTAAAGCTATGAAACAGGAGTCGAAGTAGCTTGCTAGAATATTCTCAGCATTCTAGGTCTTTCTCTGTAACATTACTTTTCTAATTGATGAGTATCCTATTGTAAAACTACTGCCAGGATCAGTTACCTGTTTTACATATTTCTAGTCCTATGGTGCAAAATGTATCTCGTGTATGTGTGTGTGTGTGTGTGTGTGTGTGTGTGTGTGTGTGTGTGTGTGTGTGTATCCTGATTTGGTCAGTTATAACAGCCATAAATTAATGTTGTCATCAGATGCCTTATTATGGAATTTTTTATTGTTTATTCCCACATTTTTAAGTTTATTTTAGCCTCAGTCTTACTTGTTTTCAGATATAACTGACATGATTTTGGGGGGAAAAGGGTAAGTATCCACCTCTACTTAAAATTCATGTATATGCAGAATCTCCTACTAGATTTGGTTTGTGCTTTTACTTAGTATTTGAAACCAGAAAAGCATTTATTAAATAGTATATGTCCACCATCCTGTAGATTTTTCTAATTTCTGCACTTCGCCTATTTCTTGTAACTGGATCTTCTTTTCTCATTTGGCATTTAGATTATGATCCAAGAGCCTCCTCATCTCCCCTGGTCAACAAGACACAGATCCCTCAGAAGGAATGAAACAAGAAATTGGACGCATATCCTAATTATACTTTTAAGGTCTTCCGCATCTTCTCACATTCCCATATAAAAAAATACATCAGGTCATTTCCTATACTCTGAGTATATTCAGCTGTATTCTGCTTGTAATGAGGACTACCCCACAAAAGACAGGTCCACACTGACCAACACCAAGAAACAAAATTTGCCCAGTCCCTGCCAAAGTGTGATTGACCCCTGATGTCACTGAATGGGATTACATATTTTTGTATGCTGACAATAAAAATAATTTTTTTGAAAGATGAGAAGCCAAGGGAAGAGAAGGAATCAAGGGCACATTTTTTTTTAAATCCTAAAACAAAAGAATTCTTCCACACCTGCAACTTTTCATTTAAATGCTAATTTGCCTGTTATAAGTTTTTTACACTTGGCTTCTTTCTTTCTTCACCACCTTACATACAATGTATGTTACCACCTATGATAAACATACAATGAACACTAAATTTTTTAATTAAAATGAATACTTTGTTGAACCAAGTGTGAACTTTCTCTTTCGGAAATAGAAACAAAGGATTCAAGAATGTACAGGCAGAAAAGTAAACACCTGATCTTCAAAGTCACAAAAATGACAATAACCAACGTGATTAATACTGTTAGTGTTTTCTAACGTCTTTTTAAAAACCATCCATTAGAGTTGGAGATCGATCGCAAGCCAACATCTGTGGTATTGAAAAATTACATGAACAACTTTTTACCTAAAATATCCAAAGGATAATTTTTTTCTGATGTGCCTTTGTAAACTTGTATTTACCTTAGCTCACATGGTAACATTACTCCTTTATTTCTGAGGCAAGTTATTCAATTATATATATATATATATATATATATATATATATATATATATATATATATATATATATATTAAATGATGTCTCCTCCAGGATTTGTGGACAAGCAAAGAAGCAAAAAGAAAAAGAAAATTAAAAATATTCACAAGGAGGAATGAGAAATAACATGTTGTACCACTGAAGTTTTCACACGGATTTTTTTTTCCACAGCCTATTCTGACTAATATAGTAATTTGTATTTTGAAATGAGATGTTGCCTTAATGAATTGGTAAATATGCCATTAGCTGAGCAGTTGAATGTTGGTGGATGAGCAGACTGATGTCGGAGGCTGAAAGACAATGAGCTGTGTACATGGTGAACAGTGACTATGAAGAATAAAATTGTTAGCGTGTGTTGGCTGCCATCATAGGACAACTACTGTTACAAGGAAGAGATGAGCTCAGGAGAGAATCTGTTTCTTTGAACTGAAAATATACAAAATCCTTTTCTCTAGCCTTAAAAAAAATACTATATATTTAAATAATTTATAGTCATCCTGCAAAAGAACACCAGAACTTATTTATCTTATGTAACTGTACTTATACCAATTGACTAGCATTTCCCCATCCCTCCTTCTACCCTGCTTTCCCCAATGTTCTAGCAATCACTATTATAACTTTTATGAGGTAACATTTTTATATGCCACCTATGGTTGAGATCATGCAGTATCTATCTTTCCATACCTGAGTTATTTCATTTAACACAACATCCTTGAGTTCCATCCATATTGTCACAAACGCCAAACTGCATCCTTATTATGGTTGAATGGTACTCCATTGTGCCTCTGTACCATGTTTTCTTTACCCATTCATCACTGATGGGCACTTAGGTTGATTCAATATTTCAGCTATTGTGAATAGTGCTGACATAAACATGGAAAGTCAAATGGATCTTCAACATGTTGACTACATCTTCTTTGGTTATATACCCAGTAGTGGGATCACCAGGTCATATGTATGTTCTGTTTTTGTTTTTGATAAATACTCATACCATTCTCCACAATGACCACACTAATTTACATTCCCATCAACAAAGTATAAGAGTTCCTTTTCTCCACATCCTTGCCAAAACTTGTTATCTTTAGGCTTTTTGATATAACCATTCTTAAAAACTCTGGCTGTTTCTTTCTTTTTTTTTTAAGTAAAAATGCAGCAAAGTTTATCAGAAGGGAAAGAACAGGGGTGAAAGGGAGAGAGGGGATACTCACAGAGAGGAGAGCAACCATCTGGTTCTTTTTAAAAAGTCTCTGAAAACACTAAAACATTAATTTCATCAAGATAATAAGGATAAATACACATATTCAAAAAGAGAAATAATGGGGAAAATAGTTATTGATACATAGGATCTTTAAAAACCAAAAGCACCCATTTTGTAGACCTCTCCTCAAATAAATATGAAAATACAGATGTAATAAATTTTCTAGAAAATACAGTTTATCAAAACTGACTTCAATGAAGATAGAAAGCATAATCAGACCACATTTCTGTGTTTCCATAAAAGAAATAATTAAATTATCAAGGAGCTATTCCACAAACAAACAAACCAAAAAGGATTAGATAAATTTTATCAAATCTTAGAACCTATATATTTCCAATACTATATAAATTGTTTCAGAACATAGAAAACTAAGGAGATATCCTCATTATGTGAAGGATGCAGTTGTAACTTTGACACCTATCAATTTACCACATGCAGACAGAAAACTACAAATTAAATGAAAAGCTACTAAATAAAATATTTAGCAAAGAGACTCTGACACTCCATTATGAAAATAATATACCATGGCCAAATTAAATTTAAACTAACAATAGGAGGATAGATCAATAGAAAGAAATCTATTAAGGTAATTTAACAAATTATTTGATCCAAGAAATAATTCCATATTATTTTCTCTGTAAATATTGAAAAGAATCTTGGCAAAACTCAATACCCATTTCTAATAAAAAAAAGCATTCAAGAAAACTGAAATTATTCAATAGATCCTTAAAGTAATTAAGTATTCATTAGATGATCCTATTGTTAATATCTTATATAATATTGGAATCTAAATGGATTATTATATGAATCAGAGACAGGACAAGAATGCCCATCATATTTACTACTATTTAATAGTGCAAGAGAGCTCAAAAGTTTTAAATGAAGAAAACTTATGTCTATTGACCAACAGCAAGGCACTCTCGGCCTGGAAAACACTAGAAAAATTAATGATAAGACTAATATAAAAAGAGAAAAAATAATTTAGCACAGTAGTAGAATATAAAATTAACAGGCAAAAATAAATGATTTTTATGTATTTTATGTATACCAATAATAACCAGTTAAAGATATGATAAAATTTAAAATGTGGATATATATAATAAATTTAAAAATTAATACGGATAAACTTAAAAAAAATTGGCTAACACCCTACACACACACAGAAAAAAACCACACTTTAAAACCTTCAGAAAGACACAAAATAAGTATTAATAACTAGACAAACATCTCTGTTCTTGTATATGACAACAACATCAAGATGTCAGTTCTCCCTAAATTAATCTATAAATTTAATATGATCTCAGTAAAAATAACAAAAAAAGAGAGAGGGTTTTATTTATTTATTTATTTTTGTAACTACATATGTGGCTACTAAAGTTCACAGGAAAATGCAAATACACAAGTGAAAATGGCTGGCAAAACACTCAAATGAAAGAATTATGAGAGGGGATTAGTCCTGGAAGACTTTAAACACCTTACAAAGCCTCTATAATACATGAGCCTTTGGGGACACATAGCAGTGATCAAAATGAAGAAGAGACTAGAAAACCACAGGATGCCATGATATTACAGTTAGTAGGCACTGCTGGTAAAGCACAAGGTCTATTTGACTCTCTCTACTCTCATGTCCTCTGACTTCAAGAACTGTGGCCCTTTCCCTCACAAAACATTGCTCTCCACATCCTCAGAGGGATGACTCCTACCTCCTGTTGGGCTCTTAGCTTAGCTATCACTAAGATGGCTAAGAGAGCATGTAGAAAGCCCTCCTTGATATGCCCTTTAATCCCTAAACACTTTAGTAGTTCTGCTGTCATGATAGTTATCACACCAGTACATTAGACAGCAACTATTTTAGTATAAAACACTAAAATATGGGGTCTTCAAGAGAAGAGATCTGCATGTTCATGACATTATAATTTATGTTTAATTCATAATAATTAATAATTAATATAATATGTTTAACTATAATTATGTTTAATATAGCACCTGGCATACAGCATGTAAGTTCTTCATAAGTGTTTGATAAAATGAATAAGGAAAAAGAAGTCCTGTCATGAGCTGTGTGTGTTGGCTATTGCCCACAGAAGTCATATGAGGGGACAAGTCTAGCACTGCATCAGGGAGTGATGGCATGATGCAGGTGCGCCCCCTCCCCCAGCTCTGCCTAAGATCCCACACAGCACCTGAGATGGGTGAGACTCACCAAGATGTCAATCAATCTGCTGACCAAGAGACAGCACCAAGCAAGACTCCACCCTCGAAACCTTATCCCTGCCTCTGATGTCCCCACTATAAAATAAAGGAAACAGGGGCTCACACTCTTTTCCAGCACTCTCCTTCCAGTGTGGAAGCAGGACCCTTAAGGTCGCAGAGCCACCCCACCCTCGATTTTAAAACTACTCTCTCTATTGTGTAATTTCCGCTGCCTTCTCCTTAGCTTAATGTTGCAGCCAGCCCGTTGAAACCCAGTTTGTCTCATCTGCGTGGGTGGCAGCCGAGAAGGTCCCAAAGTGGTTTCCACAGAGAAAACACACTCATGGAATGACTTACCCAAGATATAAGATAGTTAAAATGACTATAAAAATAATCATTTTAAGAATATATAAACAATGCATTGATAATAGATGGAAATTGGACAGTCATGATAATTTTCTGAATAAATCCTGAAAACTTGTTCATCAACGTGAAGCACCTGGCCTCTAACAGAGAGGTTGGCAAACTACTGTCCATTGGCTAAAATTCAGCCCCATATCTGCTTTGTATATTGTAAAGAATACCTGTGACGAAAACCCGCCAAGAGACAAACAAAAGAACAGACATAGACGGGGTGGAAGTGGGAAGACATAGGAGAGCGGAGTGGAGAGAAGAGTAGTAGAAGTTAAGTGTCCACTCCTCCCTCCTTCGGAGTTTATTAACTCAAAAAACGTTCCATGCCACCGTTACCATGACTACATTCTAATTTGTATTTCTTTTGTATTGCTAGCTAACTGAGATGAGGTCCAAGTTAGTACAAACACAGAGTCCCTTCTCTCCAAGGACATTGCTAAGGAGATCAGATATTGCACCTGCTTAGTTATCTTAGTAGCTTCAAGGAGGGGAAACTGCAGGGCATTGCAAGCCTGGGAAACAGGGTAAACTTGTGAAGAACATTGCTATGGCAGCTGGGCAGCCTGTGCTTTTGCACAGGAGTTTACCAGTAGCTAGGTATATCCTAGCATCTGAGCATTCCATGTCTTTGCACAGAAACTTCCTAGTTACACAATCGCAAAGTTTATCAGAGACCCCAATCCCAAACACAGAATTCCCACAGTAAATAAAGTTTTATTGGAATGCAGTCCACTAGTTTACGGATTCTCTATGACTGGTTTTGTGCTACAATGGCAAAGTTGAGTAATTTCATCATAGACCATATGACCTAAGCATAGATATTTATTATTTGATCCTTAAAAAAAAAAAAAATATTTTCTGCCAGGCTTAGTGGTGCATGCCTGTGATCTGTATGACTCTGGAGGCTGAGGCAGGGGAACTGCAATTTCAAGAATAGCCTCAAGACTCAGCAACTTAGCAAGATACTATCTCAAAAATTTACAAACAATTTCTTTAAAATGTTACCATTTTCACTCCAACAAAAGATCCTTTATTACCAAAGACCAAATCCTGTCCGAACTATTAGTCCCCTCCAATATTCCTTGTTTAATATACTTATGTCATTTTATTCCTCAACTTTTACTTTGTATTTTTACAAAGATGAGTTGCTAGAGCTATGAGAAAGGGAAATACATAAAGAGCAATGATATATTTTATTATAAGTAGAATTGGTAAAAAGAATCTTGAGAAGACAAGTTATAAAATGCTAATTTCATGCAAATTCAAGAATTCTAATAAAGTAAGGAATTCCGTTGTCAGACTAGGAATTTAATTAATTTAAGGAATTAAATTAATTTAATTTAATTAAGGGCTAATGGGTAATCTTAAAAAGTTTATGGACACAAAATTAGAGGTTTAGAAAATGTTATATCACTAATAAATTCTCTCCTTTCTCATCCTTGCATTGAGAAATCATAATGTAGAATGAACTCTAACATTTTTACCAGTTTACAAAGATAATATTTTGTCATTTTTGTCTATTTCAAAACATTTTCTTTGACCTCAAAGCCTGGGGCTAGTCTTTTATTGTTCCCTCGTAACTAAGTCTACAAATCAGATTCTCCACTAAGTAAGCCAAAAAAAGACAGCTGATGTTCCAATACTGTCTTTAGGCCCAAATAACAGAAAAACATATAAGGATATATGATCCAATCCAATAATTCTAAAAAATAGTTTTTGTAACATAAAAATATTAACAAATTATTAATATGTACTCACATAGCTAAACATAGAGCAGAATTTAAAGAAAGCAAAAAATATGTAGAAATAAATAACTTTAATAATTTATTATGCTTTAGAATACTTGATACAAATAAATTAAAGTGGTAACCAAGGAAAGACTATACTAATTAGATTAGCCAACTACCACTAATTAGAAAAAATGGAGGACTGTTGTGTGGGTGTGTTTCATGGAAACTGATATCGTGGCCAATAAAAGGAGATAAAAGATTTGCATAATCAATATTCATGACTCGCTCTTATTGACAAAGCCATCGAAACAGGACAGTCCCTCATATTCTGTATTTAAGATAGAAGGTATCTAGTGTCATACTCACCCTCTTGTACACCAAATGTGTAAAATGTGATAAATACAAGACTAATGAGGATGATAAACCTCCTTCTCTACATATTAGCCATTCTGCAAGATCTTCCTGAAGAACAAAAATTCCCACTTGAGTATCAAACAGGTGTCTCAGATTTAACACACCCAAACTGACCCCCTAATTTTCCACTCTAACTGCTCTTCCCCAAATGCTTTTCGTCACAATCAATGGCAACTTTGTTGCTCAGGCTCCTTAGGCCAAAAAATGGAGTCATCCTTGACTCCACTGTCCATCCCATAGCCAACCTAAACATGACAACATTCCCTACAAAACACATTCTAAAACTTCTACCTTTCCAGAACAACTTCATTCGTAACAAGTCTATCACTTATTTGAGGCTTTGATGAGAGTTAGGCCTCCCGAGCTAGGAAAGGCCAGTCTTTGGTTACTGAGTGGGAGGTTAGAAATTCTGCATTTCTTCTATTGCAAGATGCACATTGTCTCTAAACTAGAGAGGCAGCATAGGATCTTCAGATGCTGGGGCTAGTCTTTTATTGCCCTCATGTCATCTTTTCTGAATCTTGGAGTCTTGGCTTTATGTCATCTTTTTCTCTTATACATTATATCTTAGAACCAACTGATGTCTTAGATTCAATAAAAAACTTATATCAAATTGGAAGGATCAGCCAGGGTCAGAAAATGAGTTGTGCTAATACAGACTTTTGTCAGAGCTCACCACACTGTTCTGTTCTGAAGGGAAGCAAAGTCTGTTTTCTCAGGTCAACAGATTTTTTTTAATCCATCCTTTGAAGGAGCCATCTCCTTCAGCACAGAAGACAGGCCAATTCCCAAATCCTCTGCACCCTTGTAGTCTGAGACCAGTGTTCTGGTAGTAAGTCTTTGAACCAAAGCTATAACTTCCAGAAACCCCAAATCTGCTAACAATAAACAGTTCTTTAGCACATTGATAGCATCTTGTTTTCATCTCATTATAACTGCTTCTCTTTCATCATTAATTTATTAATATTTTAATCAACATTTCTTACCAAGGTCTTTTAAAGACTATAAAGGCATCCAGGACCTCTCAAGTAATGACAGCAAGCTGGTACTGAGGACTGTAACAGAGCAAATTACATTACATGCAGATATAAATATGTCACATTGAACCCTGTTTTGTGTATAATTATAATGCAATAATAAAAACATTAAAAGTGATGGCAGAATAGGAATTTCTAGTGCTTGTTCCCTTGCAGAAACATCAGCTTGAACAATTATCTACTCACAGAAATAACTTCACAATAACTAGGAAACCAGGTGAGAGATTACAGTACCTGGCTAGAGTACAGAAATAAAAAATGCATACAGGGGAAGAAAAGCAATATTATCTTTCATAGCTAGACTCTTTCATATTTATCTTCCATATTTAGAATATTCTGAACTATAAATTTTAATTTGGATTTGTAGTTCTCTCAGATTAATTAGAAAGGTACTACTTAATTTTAAAAAAAAATGGTTCTATTAAAGCAATGCTTGCTTTTAATAACATCCTGAAATAATATCTCATACTATCTACTCATATTATCTACTTCCAGAAAATATCATTTTATAAAGAAAAAAAAAACTTCATTTCACTCATGTACCCTTGGATATTTTCAGGATTGCTTTACATGGAGAACTCACTGAGAAATCAGCTGCAGGAAAAACAGCTCTGAGAGTTCATGAAAGTGGCAGATGGATCTATGGGAAAGTGTCTTCTCTGAATCTGACTCTCCCTTCCTGTATTCTGCCAGAATGCTTAGGCAGAGCAGCAATTACACAATGATTCGAGGAGCGGGCAGTTAAATTCTAAACACTGAATATAGATACAGCTGTTGCCACTACAAGGAACAGAGTGAGGAAATAGTAGGAAAATGGGGAGTCCTCCAGAATATTCAAAGGGCCCTTGTATCCAGCCAGTTTGCTCTCAACAAGAGAGAAAAGAAAAAGAATGACAGCTTCATCTTCTCAACAAAATTCAAATGCTAATGAAGGCTTTCATTGCAAATGAACCTCGGGATCCTAACTCCTATAAGTTATCTGGTGGTGTTCAGCAGGTAATACAGTCAAGAGGCATTTTTTAATCCTAGGTGGGGTGATGCAGTCCTCTCAGAGCCTCAATAATGAGTCAAAGCAGCATCAAGGTTATTAGGAGGACAATGCTTCATGAATCCTTAAAGTCTCCAAACTGAAGAATGTTTTCATTTGGTGATTATATTACAACGTCTTTAAAATAGTTCATCTAACTTGTCTTAGTGGCACACACCTATGATCCCAGCAACTCAGGAGGCTGAGGCAGGAAGATCACAAGTTCAAATCCAGTCTCAGAAACTTAATGAAACCTTGTCTCAAAAGAAAAAAGAAAAAGGACTGGGGATACAGCTCAGTGATAAAGCTGCCCTGGGTTCAACCCCCAGAATTAATGAATGAATGAATTTTTAAAATAGCTCATCTACCTCCATCTATCAATTGACTTCATTTGAAAATGAAAGAGGATAACAATCTGAGGAAATTTAAATATATATATTGAAAAATAAAAATTAGACTCACTAACATTTCTCTTCTTCTTAGCCCCTTTTCACAACCACCCCTACCCTCTATGGAGGAACTAATGTTGTACGTGGATTTGTTTTTTAATCAAACTGTTTGCCTTTCATTTGATGACCCACTTCCTTCCTCCATTTCATTCCTTCTGAAATTGTTATAAGAATTGTTATAATAATTTCTTTACTATTCACCCAAGGAAATTGGTTTTGAATTAAAACAGTTCTAAGATCTGAGCAAGCAGTTCAGGTTTCTATCATGCAGGGCCTTCCAAGACTATGTCCACAGAATTCCAGCCAGGTAATTAACCAAATCTCCTCCCTCTTATATAATTGCTTCTCAGGAAAGGCCACACTTTCTGATTCACTAGTTGTGGAATTTGTCCTGGAATCTCAATGATGCAGGAAAGACTACAGGGCTTAAAATGACATTTTTATTAACAAAATCCTAAAGTGTTATTTCTAAAACTTCCTAATTAGGAAAATAAGACTGCCTTCGCCTAAATAAATTCTCAAAGTCTTCAACATTCTAATCCGATTAAGAAAAAAATATAGGAAAATTCTCCTACCAATGTTCAAGTCTGCACTTCATTTTTCTTTCCAGATACTCACATTTTGCTCCCATTTTAAAACTCACAGGTAGATTACTCTCCAGTTAGGGTTCTTGACCATGTGCAGCATAGGCTCTGGCTCCCTGGAGATCATTCATAAATAAACATATGCACATATTAACTGTATGTGTGTGTATGTGTGTGTAGCTGTGTTTTTAAATATAAAAATTCAACTTGACTAGCTGTCACGTAATTTTGTTCTTTGGAAAAGAGAAATTAATTAGTATTGGTGTAAACGATTTTATTTTATAAGATTTTCAAAGCACCATTAATTTATTCTGCAAACTGATTAAACCTGACA
Source organism: Ictidomys tridecemlineatus (assembly GCF_052094955.1). NCBI lineage: Eukaryota > Metazoa > Chordata > Mammalia > Rodentia > Sciuridae > Ictidomys > Ictidomys tridecemlineatus. The sequence goes on from NC_135485.1 coordinate 99,833,987, forward strand.
AAAGCTAAATATGGTCACTAGTAATTATATATTCTACTGAATAGTCACAGTTTTGTTTATCATCAGTTTAGCCCTCATGCCAAGAAAACCTGCTCATAGATACGAAAGTAGGCCAACCAAGAGACCTATGCAAGTAGATGTTTGCACAAAATTCCAGCTCCTAGCTACTTGTATTTGTCCACTTATAAACAAATATAGCCTTTCAAGCAATGACATTGTAGCCTCCCAGCTAGCACCTCACAGAGCTGAGTAATGTCATGCCATTGCTGTAAGCATTTTCTCAACAAGTTAGCGTCTAAGACCAAGCTGGGTTTTGAAAGGCATTTATTTAATGCATTTGCATCTTTGAGCTCCTAAGCTCTGAATAGTTTTAAGTGCAAGTGAATGGGGGCTGAACAAGCTCTTCAGGCAAACACTAGAAAATAATGTCTTTACTTCAAGCACAGAGGATAATTCTAGCCTAAAGAAGCAATGCAGCCTGAAATGTAAAAACAAAACAAAAATGCATAAAAATATAAGATAGAGAATATTGCTTAGATGACTTCAGTAGGTCTTGACTCAATAGGATATAAAATGCAATTGATCAATCCAATATTTCACTTTTTGTGAATGATAGCTTGAACATTCCTTAAGGAAAATTACTACAACCTCCAGATCATAATTAAGTGATGGGTTACCTGGTAAGATATTGATGTGTCTTCTATCCTTTATAAATGAAATTATGAGTGAAGTTCTTTAAAAAGAAGTACAAAATACTATATCAATGTATTATTATTCCTCAGAATTATATGTCGTGAATAAATCACACACAAAAAAATCTCTTTGATCCAGGTGCAGTGGTGCACATCTATAATCCCAGTGGCTCTGAAGGCTGAGGCCGGAGGACTGCAAGTTCAAAGCCAGCCTTAGCAATTTATCAAGTTGTTTAAACAACTCAGTGAGACTCACCGGGGAAAAAAAGGACTGGGGGTGTGGCTAAGTGGTAAAGCACCCTGGGTGGTTAAATCCCTAGAACAAATGAAAAAAACCTCTGAGTATCTGATCAAGTGTTATTCAAATCCACTCTGAAGTAAAGCAAATGGCAAATTTTACCACAGTCACTGGAGTGAAATAGATTCTTTCTGGGTCTTCTACCTATAGCTCTTTTAGTCAAAGAAAAGAAAAGATTTAGGTACATTACTACTATGTTTTAAAAATTAAATCATAATGCTATTAACATAAGTTCTATGTAATTTATTTAATACCAACTAGATAATTCCAAGTGGATAGAAAGAGGAATCATGGTCTGTACCTTTCAAATAAGAAAGAACATCTTGACTATATCTCCTTGTCCACTTGTTCTTTCTCAATGACCAAATCCTCCCAAATATATCTCTTCATTCCTTTGAAACTTCTAGTCTCCCCATCCTGGTCCAGTATTCCATTACATAAGTTGTAAAGATGCTTAATTATTTCAAGTTAAACAAATCTACTTTTCCCAAAATATCTAGTTCATTCTAAAAGCATTAATGTCTATTCCAAATTTTTTATTTTACTTTCTTTGTTCCTCATTAAATGTATTATAGTTTTAAGCTTCATATCAGTAACTTTACTTACAAGTTACTACTCTGTCCCCACACAATTACTTCAAGAGTTGGGATGAATGAATAAAGTAAAATCCTGTCTTACTGTTCAGCAGTATCTCTCAAAGCACCCAGAACAATGTACTGCACACAGTAGAACATAAACAATTAATTGAGTATAACACAGTAAAAGATTTTAAGGGAAAAACAGCTGATAAATTCATACTGAACAATGGCACAGAGACAATTTCCAAACTTCCCAGTTGAAAGCAGAGTCCAAATTTTATCACCATCCATGTGACCTTCTTATTTATGCCACAACATCTGTGACATTACTAAAATTCAGGCCTATTTAAACATAGTGCAAATATGTGAAACAAATTCTCCTCTCAGTGGTCATCAGATGCTCGGCAACGTGGAATAATAAAGTGATAAAGGGATTTCATAAAGAATATGATTTATATAGCATTAGGAAGAGGACAGCATATGGCATTCAGAAGCCAACCTTCAATCATGGATCTGCAGACAGCTGGTAACTATACCACTCAAAGTGATGACTGGCAGACAGAAATCATAAAATTACACTACTTTATCTCTGAAACGCACACATTCCACTAAGGAAGCAATGACAGAGAAATTGAAAACAGATTGTGTGTAAACATGTGGTCTTTTAGTAATAAAACAGTTATTTTGTCTCTTTCTACTAGAGCAACTATTTGAATTAGGGAATGCCTAGTAGACTTTAAAACTTCATTTCACAGAGCGAGGATTAATAAAGATGCACTGGAGTGGTATTATTTATGTGAACAAGGAGAAATATTTTGTTTTCTGCTAGAAATATTGAAGTGCTCACATTTGAGCTTCCTGAAGTAGGCTACATAACCAGACCAGACAAAGAACAATTATATTACTAGCTTGCTTTTTATCTCTAAGCCTGGATATAAATTTAATCTGTGTTCAAGCAATTTCAAAAAAAAATACACATAAAAGAGATTACTATGGCTTTTCTTTTCATACACAAATCTGTTCAATAAAATCTTAATACATGATGTTTAACAGTCATTTAGAAAGGAAATTTTTTAAAAAGAAACTTTAAATTAAAAAATGCTTCTCTATCCAACAGTTTACACCATGATGACAGAATTTTGCACAAGTTTGCTTAGAATAGTAACAGTGAGTACTGTTGACTAAGACCCTTGAGATATCTTCCAGTTTTTCTTTGCACATATTATTTTGTAAATGATAAGATTTCAATTCATGTTCCAAAAATGTCCAAAACTTTTCTTTTAAATGTCTTCCATAGGAAAATCTGGTGCTGTTCAGTAATTTTTTTTATTAGTATCAACCAAAACCCTAAATTAGGGGGAAAAATTAGGCATAAATTAAACAAATGAAAGGTATGACTTCCCATAGCTTTCACATGCCTTAAAACGATTCTTCTGACATAAAAAGAAAACAAGTACATATATTCAGAGTGATGCCTTTTTATAACCATGATATTGAATATTCCTTTATGTTCATGCATGACAGAGACTACTAAGCAGTCCCCTGGCATTACTTACTTACTTTACGGTTTCTATTTCAATAGGCACTAATTTTTTACTAGACACGTAGCCACCCATCGCCAAGGGAACATTTCTCAGGATTTCTCACAGCTGCATGTGGCCACACAACTAAATATTGGAAAACAGAATAGAAACAGCTTCCAGGAACCTTACTTACATAACAGACAGGATATGCCCACAGGGCCCCTTCTTCACTTCTCTTTCTACTTCTTAGAATAAAGATGTGCTCGTCATTGTTTTGTACCGCGGGGATGAAGCCCATTCTCTAGGAATGGCAAAGGGGAATCCAGAAAGAAAGTGACCCTTGTACTGCCTGCTTTGAACTTTTACAGGAAATAAGAACATTTCTTGTTTATCAGTTTAAATCAGAGTTATTATGAGTCTGTATTACTTAATGGCAAACCCAATGCAACGATCCACTCAAAAGACCCTCTCCCCTCATTTAATAAAAATATAATTCTGTTCTAGAAACAATTTCCCTAGACCAAGAAAAAGGCATTATTTTTCAACTATATTCATGTCAATCCTAGCACCTACTGCCCAATCAATAATCCCTTCCCAGTCTTCTTTGCATAAATGTGCCCAATGTTCCAGTTTTGACCCAGGGAATAAGGAAGATCCTAGAATTATTGTTCTCTCTTATGAAAGGAAGACTCCTTCTTCCATTCAGTGTTTTCCTCCTGCCTTTAATGCTCTTGTATAAAGATGCAGCATGAGGTTGTGGCAGCCACATCTTAACAGTGAGACAAGAAGTTTCCAGGGAAAACAGCCAACAGGTAAGGAACAGCCTTAGCTAGAAGAAGGAGGGGGCCCTTTCTCACAACAACCCTCGGCTCACTTGTCTTGAGACTTCTTGATTAAGTAAAATAATTAGACATCTTAAATAATTAAGTCACTGTTGGGCAGGAATTTAATTACAACAGAAAATGTTCTCTATTGGTATTTGTCTACTTAAAACTAGTACATTAGCAAAAGAAAAAATACAAGATTAGAGACAAAGAAGTAAGAAATATAAAATCTAGGATAATGATTCAGAGAGTAAGAAAGTATGTAAAATACCATCTTTTTAACAAGGTTTCACTATATAAAAGTAAGGTAAAATTGTCGCTATCTTAGAGCTCATTAGGATGAGGCAGGAGCTGGATATATCCAAGAATGGAAGAGGAAGCAGAGGACAATCTATCCTTGGTTATAAGTACTAATTTAAATTTTAAAAAAGCAAAATAGCCAATATGTATTAAAATATATTAAATTGTGCATCAAGATGAAGAAGAGACACTAGACAGATGCTAAAAAGCAGAAACAAGACAACCCCAGGTGTGGCAATATAAGGGGAGCCTGAGAGCAAAGGAAAAACTAATTGCACAAATCTGGCCAAACGACCTACTCATATCTGTGCACCTTACAGCATCTCAAGACACTAGAAGCAAATTTTGAGTAAATTCAATTTTCATTCACCTCTACAGGGACACAGTACAAAATTCAAAAAGTACAAAAAGGCACAAAATGTAAGTTCTCCTTTCTATTACATATCTACCTAAGTTTCTCCCCAACAGCAACAGCTGTTACCCATTTCTTGGGTGTATTAGAAAATTCTCTAAAGAAGCAGGGACAGAATTTTTTAGTTGGATTTAGAACATTTGAAATGAATAAAAACCATTTATTGTTTGTGAATTGCAAGAATTAATGCTAAGAGGATAGTATCTCAAATTGATCTACAAATTTAATGTGATTTCTATCAAAATTTCAGCTGTTTTTATTGACAAAAAGCTTATGTTGATACCAATATTCACATAGAGTTGTAAGTAAACCCAGAACACTCCAAACAGATTTGAAAATGGAGAACTAAGTAAGAGAAATAATACTTTATGACTTCAAAACTTACTAAAAAGCTATTGGAACCCAAACTATGGGATGCTGGGATGAGAATAGATATACATAATGATGAAATATAATTAGAACTCCAGGAATAAACTTTTCCATTTACATTCAATTGATTTTCTACAAGATGCCAAGATTATCCAAACAGACATGAGATCTTTTTGCAATAATAAAAATATTCTAAAATTGTGAGGATGGTTGCTGCAATGGATCCATTTCTAAAATTCCATGAATCATACTGGTGAATATTTTGGTATGAAAACTATGCAACAAAAGTATTTAAAATTTAAAAATAATAACCTTTTTTATATTTAAGTTCTAGTCATTAAATTATGTTTTAATCTTGTTTTTTTTAAAAAAAAAACTGGTTAGTCAATGATATGGTTTACATTCATCTGTAATAACATGGGTTAGCTTTTGTAGAGACAGAAAAAAATGTCAGATACAAAATTGAAGCCATCTAAGTAAAATTTCATAAATAAAAAAAATAGAAAATAAAATAAAAAATAGAAATAAATAAATAAAATCAGGTTATTTCTAGTACAAAATTCAAACAAATATTGGTATAAGGTACGAAAACTGGTAAAAGTGTAATTGAAGTTAGATAGGAAACCCAAAGTTATACGGCAGTAGAAAATAATAGAGACAAAAATGGGATTCCGTAGGTGAGATAGTAGACTTCAAGGCACTTCCCCCTTTCACTGGGCGGAGCTGCTTCTAGTCTGAAGCTATGTAGTCATTTTCATTTGTATGTCCAGTAGAGGATGTCCACGGAACTAAGCCAGATGTTTGGCAGAGAGATTGTCTAGAAGCTAGTCCAGGAAGCAGAATTTCAGTTTTGAGAAGATATCCTGTCAGAGATTTCACAAGAATGGTTCCTGTGGGGAGCCAGTCTGAATGATTTCACATTCTCCTTCCCTGAGCAGAGAGGCTTTGACCATCACTACATCTCGTATGACCTGGACATTGATTGGGTCCTGGAGGTTGAGAATGCATCTTCAGACGTAGGCCTGTCACCCCATGGATTGAGCTATGCTCACCTGTTTTTTTGTGATATTACCCCTTTGCCCTGTTTGGGATAGAATGTTCCATGGAAACGCCCTTTGTGTGTCCCTTTCTCTTGCTCTACCTTTGGGTGTGGCCTTCCTAGATGTCCATCACCCTGCTGACGGCAGACATCACATAGCTAGACTCTACCCCCTGAAACCTGACCCTTTGCTTCATTTGAATAGCTTCCCTCAATAAAAGGGTTCAGCAAGAGCTCGCCCTCCATCTTTCTGAGGACCCTTAAGGTCAGAGGAGCCGTCACAGGACCCCAAGGTAAAAGGTATCTCTGTCTCTTGTGTGGTTATTTCGTGCAGCCCAGTTCCCCTGGAGGGACCCTGAGTGTTTTAGTCGTGAGGAACGCTACAGGTTCCATTATAGGCCTGGTCATAATTTGTGTGCAGAATATCCCCCAATGTCTCATATGTGGAAGGCTTGGTCCTCAGTATAGCAATGTTCACAGGTAGGGCTTTGGGGAAGGGATTGAATCATGAAGCCTTTGATTTAACCAATGGATTAGTTCACTGATAGTTTCATAACTAAGTGGACTACTGGGAGGTGGTAGACACTGTCTCTGTATAACCACTTTCCTGATGTCCTAAAGATCTTCCATATTTAATTCCTATGTCTGCTACATTTATACCAACCATCTTCTGATGCATGCTCTTCAAGTCAATTCCAGTGGTCCACTCTTTTTATAAAGTCTTTCCCAATACCCACCCTCTCACAAAATGCCAGAAAGAATAGCTTCTTCTTCTGTGCTTCACAAATAAGTATGAAGAGCCAAGTGCTGTGACACACACCTGTAGCCCCAACTACTTGTGAGACTGAAGCAGAAAGATTGCCCAGGAGTTCAAAGCCACGTGGGCCACATAGTGAGACCCAGATTCAAACAAAAAAAACAAACAAATAAATACAAAGAATTGCTCTGTTAGTTAGAACACTTGTCTCATCATATTCTAATAATCTTTTTACATATCTGTCTTTTCCCTACTGTGAACTCCAACAGAGAAGAATCGAGCCATTAATCTCTATGTGTATCACTCAGTAGGGTGCATGATCTATAACATGTTCAATAAACATGTTTTGTTTCACATAACTTTTAAAAATATGTGGAAATGTTAAAGAATTATGCAATATGAGTGGGTAGCCAATAATAAAATTTCATATGTAGTTGCTGTGCTGGTAATTTGATTTTTTATGTTTGGAGTATCTGTGTCAGTCAGTTCTTACTTCACTAGAGTAGTACTTCTCTGAAGTACAGAGAAAGTAGCTATTCTTTCTAGCATTTTGTGAAAAGGTGGGTATTGGGAAAGACTTTATAAAAAGTAGACCACTGGAATTGATTTGTGAAGCATGCATCAGAAGGTGGTTGGTATAGATATAGCAGACATAGGAATTAATCTTTTCTGTGTTATGACAACTGAGACACCAAATATCTGTGGGATTCCACATGCTTCTTTTTACTTCTTTTATTTTTTAATATTTTTAGTTGTAGTTGGACATAATACCTTTATTTTGTTTATTTAGTTTTTTTTTTTAATGTGGTACTGGAGATTGAACTCAGGGCCTCACGTATGCTAGGCAAGCATTCTACCACTAAGCCACAACCCAAGCCCTGCTTCTTTTTATCAGTTTAGCAATTAGACTGGATGTCAAGGTCCCTCATGATTCAATGGGGTTTAGAAATAATCCTCACTACTCCACCCTCTAAGCACTTTACTAACAGATTTTAAAAGCTTCTGCACAGCAAAGGAAAGAATCAGAGCATGAGAGACAGCCCACAGAATAAGATCTTTGCCACCTGCACCTCAGTCAGGCATCACTATCCAAAATATGCAAAGAACTAAAAAACACCAGAAAAGCAAATAACCCAAACAATAAATGGATAAAAGAACTGAACAGGTACTTCTCAAAAGAAATACAGTCAACAAATATATGCAAACATGTTCAACATCTCTAGCAACCAGGGAAATGCAAATTAAAACTATACCGAGATTTCATCTCACTTCAGAATAGCAGTTACCAAGAATAAAATAACAATAAATATTGGCAAGGATATGGGGGGAAAGCTACACTCATACATTGCTGGTAGGACTGCAAATTTGTACAACTATTCTGGAAAATGGTATGGAAATCTAGATCATGAGACCACCATATGACCTAGCTATCCCACTCCTTGGGATATATCCAAAAGATTTAAAATCAGCACACCACAGTGACACATCCACATCAATGTTTGTAACACCACAATTCACAATTGCCAACTTATGGAGCCAACCCAGGTGCCCTTCAACATATCAATGGATAAAGAAAATGTGGTAGATATATACAATGGAATATTTCTCAGCCATAAAGAATAATGGTATTGTAACATTTGCTGGTAAATAGATGGAACTGGAGACTATCCTGCTAAGTGAAATAAGCAAATCCCAAAAAGTTAAAGGTAGAATATTTACTCTGATGTATGGAAGCTAATTCAAAATAAGTGGAGGGAATAAAAAAATAGAAATCAGTAGAGTAGACAAAGGTGAATGAAGAGGAGAGAGGAGAGATGGGATAAAGAAAGACATTGGAATGAATCTGACCTAATTTTCCTATGTACATATATGAATATACCACAGGAACTCTCACCATCATGTACATCCACAAGACACTAATTTCAAAACAATATGTAAGTAAATAGAAGAGATATCAATAGAGTAAGGAGAAGGGAAAGGGGGAGGAAGAGAAGAGGGAATGAAAAGGAGGGGGACTGAATTAGAACAATTATATTACATGCTTTTATAATTATGATTGTCATTTAAAACTAAAAAGAACCAATAAAAATAAAATTTAGGAAAAAGAAGACTACATGAGTTGGCCAGGTTCTCAACTGTTTCTTCTTATTCTTGGATTCCTTAAGTGCCCTTGATTTTCTTTCCTGACACATCAGAGCACTGAGACAGAGAGAAACTCTGCCCTGAACTCCAGCCCTGTACCAGATAGCACAGTCTACTTTATCATTCCTGTCGAACCACACTCGCTGAAGTCTAAATTCTGCCTACCATCAAATGTGCCTAGTTCTTAGGCGGAATTGCTCAAATGGCTTGGCAATAATTGATACAGATACTTTCTCCATATACTGCCCCAAGTTGTGATTAATATTCTCTCTCCCTTTCCCTCCCCCCGCCTCTTTCTCTCTCTGTCTATCTCCTCCTTACTCAATGCATCTCCTCTCAGATGTCTGTCCCAATTTTCTCTTCCTTGGTCCCATTGTCTGACTTCTCTGATCATGTTTCCCAGTCAGTGAGCAATTTTAAACAATGGCACATTTAGAGTCACCCAAGAGTCACATTTAGATTCACAAACTAATCACTAGCCACGTTTAGGCAGTAAGACAAAGGCACTGTGGTAGATGGCTGTCTATTTGACCTACAAGATCATCCCTCTATGTCTACCCCTGGCTGTAACATGTTTTAGAGTCTTGGGTATCATTCTCATGGGCTTCTTGGGGACTCACCCCTATGAATCATGAGCTTTATATGTACTACTTGATGCTAATCTGAATATTAATCTGAAGAATTCAGCAAAATAATAAAGTGTATGGGGTTTTTTTTGTTCTTTTCACAATTTTGAAAGAAAATTCCTCAAGTCAGCAAATAAATCTATAACTGTCATCACTCTTGTTTACCTGCAGTTTAGTCAAAGAAGGAAAAAAATTATTTCTAACAATTAGAATAACTAATATTGATTGAACACATATGAGGAGGCAGACACCATTCCATGTGATTTTCATATATATATTAAGAGGGACTGTTATCTCTATTTACATATGTGAAAAAGAGACTCAGTCACACCACTAGAAAATGGCAGAGGTGAGAAATAAAACCAGGATATCTAGTTCTAGACTCTATAATTTTACTAATTGCAGAAAACACGTTTCCTAATCAGAGAAATGTGCTGGCAAATTAAATGAGATGGATTTCCTAAGCAAACAATAATAATGACCGTAATTTATTGAGTAGTTACTATGTCACTGACATGGTGCCAAGTAGTTTACTTAAACTTATTCTTTTAATGCTTATCACAACATAATGAAGAATTGTTTTTAATCTCAGCTTCACATATGAAAACTCTAATACTTACATATAATTAGACCCTTACAATCTCAGATTCACTTTATATGAATCTCTAGACATTACTGTCATTTTCAGGGGGACAGTAAATTAAGCCACTTTCCATCCCCATCTAGGATCTATATTGGCCTATGACAATGGTCCACAGACTCCCAAACTTAGCCTCTTTTCCTGGTAAGTTAAACTGGGGTCCTTTAGTCCTACTTCACTGCTTCCCTCCCATATCCTCCCCTTCCACATGGGCTAGTCCCTAACTTGATAAACCTCAACCACAATATACACACAGTCTTGGTGAACAAAATTGACATAGTTCCTTCTTCTGAGGACTTGCAAAGTATCAGGGAACAAAAAATACAAGTGTGATGAGATGGGCAAAGTAATCAGTGTTGGAGGAAGAAACCCAACTATTTTTGAAGTTAGGGAACACTTTGTAAATAATTCGAAATTCAGATGATTAGTAGGGATTTACTAGGCATAGAGGGCAAAAAGATAAGGTTTGACTGTAACAATGGCTAAATTATCAGTATCTTAAGATAAAAGTTTATTTCTCAGTCATCTACCAATCTAATCATAAACAATCTGATCTGTTGGCTTCATGAAACCAGGAACTCAGATTTCTTCTCTTCTGTTTGAGGGGACGTGGAGGGTACCATCCTCCCCCATATGAGCACCGCCTGCCCACAGCACTGCTGCTTACCTCCTTTGTCTAGAACCTAGTCACCAAAGCCATGCTGCAAAGGATGCTGGGAATTAAATACTCTGCAGGCCAGCCAGGTGCCCCACTAAATCTTTAATGCTCTATTCAGGAAGGGAAGAAGCAGAGAGGGACAACCAATAGAATGTGCAAAAACCTCTGACCCAAGAATATGGTGAATCCTAGGAACAGAGAAAGTCCAATAAGAGATACATCACAAGTGTGATGAGACTAGAACAAGCAGAAAAGACAATGGAGAAGTCTCATAGAACTAATTCCAGTTCTTGGTTTCTAAATCCTAAATTCCCTGGTGCAAAATTTCCACTATCTGCTAATCAAGAAGCCCAGGCCTAAATCCCTGTCCCAAACAGTTCTCTTCTCTATGATAAAAGTCCTCCCCAACCACTTGAATGATACATCACTAGTAAGAATCCAATTACTTGGACTTCAACCTATTTTCAAATGGTCTCCCAACACCACCTAAAATCATTTTCAGAGCAGGAGTTGTAGCCTGGAAGGAAACTTCAAAAGTTAATATTTACCTATGACTTCACGAGAGTTACACTAATTATGTATAATTCTGGGCAATGGATTTACAGTTATAAATAAGCTAGCTATATTCCACATTTTAACACTGCATAACATTACCTTAACATTCACTGTAGAGAATTCTGTCTCCATGCTCATGCTTTTTTATTAAACATGTATTCTAGTTGATGCTCAACCTTTAGAACTAACGCTAGCTAACCATGAGTAAACAGAATAAATACAAAAAGATCTTAAGGTGACCCAGATTGAAAGAAGCAGAAAAATACTCAGCAATGACAATATTTTTGAAGAAAATTATCCATGTTTCCTCATCATAGAAAAGACAGTATTAGCCTTTTGGTATAATTTCTGAAAACATATTTCTGTGCACACTTTTTTTTACATAAGTAATCTCATGCCTCCTATAAATTTTTTTATCCTGGGCTTTTGTGGTGGTTGTTGCTATTGTTATTGTTCTGCAGGTCTGGGGATCAAGTCCAGGTCCTACCACATGCTGTGCAGGAGCTCTACCACTCACCCACAAACCCAGCCCTTGTTATTGATTTTTTTTGTAAGCATTTTCTTATCTATAAAGGATATCTTTGAAGTATACATAATAATCTACTATGTTATGTACCAGAATTTATTTATTTATGTGTTTCTTGATTATCAGATATTGGTGCAGTTTTGGTGCTTTCATTGAGAATTTATACTCTGATAATAAATCATCTTTGGATACAAATCTGTATAAATGTTCCTGATAGTTTTCTTTGCTGGAATTCTTGTGGATAATATACATTTATTTTTAAATATTTTATTAGTTTATACCCGTACTAGCAGTGAATTTTTCACTGACTTCATCACTCTTACTTTTAAAAAATATTTTCTACTTAGATGGGTGAAAAATAATACTCCATTTTTTAAATTTTAATATCTTATGCTGGTAATGAAATTAGGCTTTTGAAAACGCATGTTTTTCTGAGTTGAATATTTGTTTCCCATCTTTCTGATTAGGTCTTAGGGGTTAGGGTTCTTTGTTTTGAGAGCTATTTAGTTTGTCATTCATTGTTGCAAATGTTTGTGAGTTTCTAATTTCCATTTCAATTGTGTTTATAGGATTATAATGTTAAAAAATCATTAACTACTGGGTGGTTAATCCCATGAATCACCTTAGTTATTTCTTTCATTTCCTTCTGAAAATTCTTTTCCATCTGGCAATAAGAACTCATTTGCATATTCTACAGAGGTCTTTGAATTGTTTTCTTTTTAATATTTAAGACTTTGATATATCTGCTATTTACTTCTGGTGAAAATGGAACTTGATTTTTTTTCCATCACTTCAATTTTCGATTTCAATTTTCCCTGTGGCTAATATGATAACTTTAACTGTACAAGAGCATTGAGAAAATTGTACTGCCTCAAAATCATGAGCCAGGTAAGCTGGGCTTTAAAACCAATGGCACAAACCAGGACAGAGCCGAATAGCTTGAAGAGCTCTCAAAGAGGTGTGGTAATTATTGACAGGAGACAAACCATCATTTGGGGGTGCTCTTGTGGGATTTTTAACACAGGCCTGCGGGTCATTGTGCCATGTAAAGTAAGACACAGAAAAACAGATACCACATGACCTCAATTTTACATGGAATCTAAAACCATCAAATTCACAGAAGCAGAGAGTGGAATGGTAGTTCCCAAGGGATAAGGATATGGCAAAAGAGAAGTTGGTCAAATGGAGTAAAGCTTCATTATGTGGAATGAATAAATTCTAGAGATCTAATGTACAGCATGGTTTATAGTACTGAGGTGTATACTTGAAATTTGCTAACAGTATAAATCTTTAAGTCCACAAACATAAAAAGAGTAACTATGTGAGGAGGTGGGTATGTTAATTAGCTTGATTGCAGTAATCATTTCACTATGCATATGTATATCAAAACATCACATTATACACTGTAAATATACATAATTTTTATTTTAAAATATTTACATAAATAAATCAAAGCATTCCCCACAGATCACAGAGCATAAAGCTGTTTTATATAAAAACTACATATTTTATAAATTTGAACAAGTGCAGGAGTCTGAGTTATGTTACAATGTTTTTAATTTTCTAACTCACTTAGTGTGGAGAGACAGCCTAGAACAGCCCATGTCTTTTAGGTAGCTTATCCTAATGGCACATCAAGATGAAGCTGATCTTTCATTGTCGCTTCCTCCAGGCATGACTTCATAATAACAATAAAACAAATGAAAACTTTCAAAAAAGAAGAAATTTTCCCCTCTCAGGCCCTATAAAAATCATACATATTGCAAAATGGATATCTAAACTACGCTCATAGAAAAAAAACACATGAATGATTCCTAATCCAAAAAGAAAAACTGTCAATAAAGTGAAATATTCCCTTATTTTTAACCCAGGTTATTTTTTTTAATAACCTCTAAATTTCAGTTTTGTCTTTATTGGATTAAAAGAACTGCACGTCTTAGGTCAGAGCCTCAAAGGGAAGCAGGCTAGGGCAGAACATGAAGCTATGGTATGATCCCAACTGCAGACTAGATTCAGTCTGTTCCCACAGGGAGCGCAGGAGCATGCATTTCACCACACAATGCTACCACCTTGAGACATAGGAGCCAGTTCTCTGTTCCACTTACACAGTCAGTCATTGACTGTGGGCCATGTGGCAGCTATACAGGAGCCTAAATGTGTAGAAGCAACACAAAAAGGAGATCTACTACAACTTCCCAGTGACTCCACAATACCCACATATTGGGCCAGAAACATCTTCCCTGCCCAAACTCCATAGTTATCTCTAAAATTAGGTCTTTTCCAACCTCCCATCCAAATTCCCAAACCCTTACTCTTTGTGTCTTTGGTCAAACTATACTCTTTTCTGTTATGTTTATCATATCACAGTGTAATAATCTACCTACATATAGTTTCTTTCTCCCTGGGAACTCCTCAAAGAAAGCAATTATGATATCATTTTGGAATTCCCAATGAGTGACAGAGTGGCTCATACATAACTGGTGTTCAATAAATGTTGATAATCCCAAACTTCTAAATACAAAATCAAAGGTTAAGTTATGATGCTGCACAACTGGGTATTCAAAGATAAATTTAGGCAGCAGCAAATGCGGTAGAGTTATTTATGGGTGCCTGGATACCTGTGTCAGTGGTAGCCAAGACTCCGATTCTTACCCTGTCTTCATTCTTTCTCTGTCATTAAATCTATAACTCAGATATTTCTGTCTCCTTAACTCAGTGGAGCAACTGCACTGTCTCCAAGATAAGATCTCTCATTGATAAACCAGAAAGTATTAAAAATAATTGCTGCTGCTTCATACCCACAGCTCAATTCCCTATGCCTTCATCTAAGTTTCATGAGAAATTCAGGATACCAACTTAGATCTGTTAGACATTGCTGCAAAGTAAATCATCTCAAAAGTCAGTGACTTAAAACAAAAAGGACTCATTCTCATGAACACATTTACAGATGACCTGCAGGTCGGCTGATCAGGCCTCCTTTGGCTGGCAGGCTTTACATAATGTAGCTGGTGCAGCTAGCTAGTCTTAGCTCCTGAGTCTGAGCTTACTTTTTCTCATTTATGTGCTCCCTCATTTATTTTGTAAACTGTTGGTCAAATGGAGTAAAGCTTCATTATGTGGAATGAATAAATTCTAGAGATCTAATGTACAGCATGGTTTATAGTACTGAGGTGTATACTTGAAATTTGTCAGAAAATAAAACTTACAAGTGTGATGAGGTCTATAAAACAGTAGAGTGTTAAAATATGGGGAACAGGGGGGCGAGGCAGGGAAGGGGGACATAGCTAGTTTGAGGAATCAAAGAATACATATCTAAAGAAATTGGTATTTAAGATGAGTCCTGACAGACACCCTTAGTAAGACAAAAAGAAAGCAAACAGATTAGTTGGCATGAGAAATCTCATGTTAGATAGGATGTGGGTGAACCACTGAAATCAAAGCCAAAACAGGAGTGGCTTCAACAGGATTCAAGTTCATTTCTCAATCATGAAACAGGCTGGGTAAATCTGTTCAAGGCTGTCATGGTGACTCCATGGTGCCAGGGATTTCAGCTTCATCTCTTCAGTCAGCCCCAGCATGCAGCTTCCATCCCAGGCGCTGAGGAGGCTGTTTGGTGTGTGCACGTCTCTGCAAGGCTATACCGGTCCCCATGAAGCTGCAAATGCTGTGTTGGATATCCTACTTACGAAGAATCCTTTTTCTTATTGTTTCTCATCACTCAATATTAAACAGCAAGGCACAAAACTTTTCTGCTTCAATCACACAGACTTTATATATATCCCCTGATTTTCATATTTTTATTTTTGATGTAACAATGTGGGAGTGGGAGAATACTAAGGAAATATATTTTATTCATTTGCCACCAGAAAGGAAGTTCTATTAAACAAATCTTACCTATTCTGTTCACTGTGTGCCCAATGCCTTGGATTATGCTAGGCATAAAAATGTATATTTAATCATTGTTTAATGAAAGGGACAGATGGATGAATGAGTGAGTGGATGAATGAATGAATGACATCCAGGGGCTCACCTACATGGGGTACAATTAGTCAAAGAATGAGTTGCGAGTTGACGTTCCAAAATCTAGCTAGTGCATTTGTTAGATAAAGTAGACCCTCCAGAATTTGGAGGAATGGACTTAGAATTTTAAAGAACATAAGTAAATTATCACCTATTTCTTGTAACCAATCCCTTAAGATCATGAACAATTAAAATTTTCTCTCCACCCTTACAATTCTCTCATAAAGAAATGTACTGATTCTTTTCCATCTCAGAACTGGGTGACTCAGAGGAAATATGATATAATCACAGAAATAGACCATAACAGTATCCATGCTGAAAAATCAGAAATAACATTCAGGATTTGAAATAAGTAGAAGAGAAAATATTACATTCTTATCTTTGTTGCTTCGAGCCTCCAAACCTTTTAAAAGTCCCAACACTAGAACTAGATATACCTTGACTCATGTTGAGGTGTTTGTATTTTTCTTTTTTTTTTCATATTTGTGAATGATTTTTCTGTGAGTATTATACATATTTCTCATTTGTCAGTTGAGTCATAGAGGCTTTTCTTATTGAATTTAATATCATTTATCTAAAAATAAGACATAGATAAAAAAAAGTAGCCTACTCAAAAGAAAGGTACAGCTTTAAAAAGTATCATAAGACAAATCTTATAACTAGGACACTGACTCATGACCTGTCAAAAATAGAAATGTGTCAGTCACTCAGAAATCACTCCACAACCTCTGGCTGTGGTAGTAGGAGCATTTTGTTTTATGACTTCATCCTGTAAAACAACCATGCCAAGTAGAAGAGTCATGACTGGGGCAGGATGTTCTTTTCCTTCTGCTATAGAAACCTTTAAGAACACAAAACTGCCTAATGGGGTATTGGTTCTGTAACTAGGGTATCGGGGCTCTATTTCTGTAACTGGGGTGACTGGGCTAACTGTGATTGGTTAGGCTTCCCTCCGCTTGACTGCACTGTCCCGCTTCTGTAATCTGGCTTGCTTGCATTGGCTAGACACCCGGAACATCCCTTTTGCGGTTTTCAGGTTTATAAGGAGTGCCCTTGCAATTGTTCAGGGGCTGATCAGGGGAATAGCTTTATGTTCTGGTCAGCCACCACCGGTGTGCTTCAATAAAGGCTTGAATCGATTATACTTGAGTGGCCTGGAAGTCAGTTTATGAAACCCTGGGACGAAGCTTTAACTATAACGTGGCCTCACCATAATCCTTTCATACCAAAAGGTAACCAATAGCCTATGAATACCCAGGATCCAACTCTGCCATGCCTAACAGAAATTGTCCACTTCATGGATAAAGTATGAACAATTATACCAAAGCTGTACAGGAGATGTTGAAGGACCAGCCCAGATAATGTGGAGAGGCCACAACAAGAACCTTGGACATTCAATTGCAACCATAGAAGTGGTTTAAATTTTAAAAAAATTAAAAATAAATAAAAAATAAAAACTTTGTGAGTTAGAAGTATGCCCTAGAATAAGAGTTGTGCTCTAAGACTAAATTTAAAACACCCTCCTATCCTAACAAAAGAAAAAATATCAGGACTGACAAAACCCAAAATATGTCAGAATTTAACTGAAAACATGACAAAAATAAATATCCTTTGAAAAGGAATGCATTATCCATACTCATAACAATAAATAGCATACAATGAAGAATTACTGGATACACAAAGAAAAAGGAAAAGAAAAGACATATTCAAAGAAATATAACCAAATGGTATGAAAACTAGCAGTAAATTATAGCATTCATTGTAAATATATTCTGAGACATAAAAAATATATAGTCATGCTGAAAAAATGTACAAATATTCTCAGCAGAAAAAAAATCTAGTTTAAAAAATAAAAATTCTAGAATTGATATTCTATCTAAAATGAAAATTAATACGATGACACAATTGTATATGCAGAATAGACATTATTTTCAATCGTACATAGAAAATCATTGAGACAGACCATTTGTAAGGCCAAAACCTAAGTTTCATAAACTTAAAATTATTGAAATATTGATTACACATTCAGATCCTAAGAAATTGAATTAAAAATCAATAACAAATGATATATAAAAGTTTTTCAAATACTTGGAAATTAACCAATTTCTGAATAATTCATGGGTCAAAGAAGAAATCACAAGAAATAATAAGAATATTCAGAATTAAAAAAATTTAAACATTTCAAAATTTGTATAATGTATCTGAACAGTAATTAGAGTAGTGCAGGCTTTCTAGTTGTGAATTCTTTTAATTTTTGTTTATCATGAAAGGTTTTAATTTCATCTTCAAACCTGAAACTTAATTTTTCTGGATATAAAATTATTTTTCTTTCATTTCTCTGAAAGAAAAAGAAATCATTTTTTTTCAGAGCTTGAAATTCACAAACTATGGAACCAACTAGGTGTCCTTCAATAGATGAATGGATAAAGAAAATGTGGTATATATAATCAATTGAATACCACTCAGCTTTAAAGAAGAATGAAATTTGGCATTTGCCAGTAAATGTGGATTTGGAGAATATCATGCTAAATGAAATGAGCCAATCCCAAAAAAACAAAGGCCAAATGTTTTCTCTAATAAGCAGATACTAATTCACAATAAGGTGGGGCACCAGAGAAGAATAGAGTTACCTTAGATTAGGTATAGAGGCAAGTGAAGGGAGGGGAAGAAAGGGAATGAAGAAAAAATTGATTTTTTTCTACAACATGTACACTCAGAAAAATGAGAAATTATATCCCATCTATGTATAATATATCAAAGTACATAAAATGCATTCTACTATCATGTATAACTAATTAAAACAAATTTTAAAATTTAAAAATAAAATAAAATAAATAAAAAGTAATTATTAAAATTGATGCCTTTAAATGTCAACATTAGGAAAAAAAGTTTAAAATCATCCACATTTCATCCATAAAAAATAGAATAAAGATGAGCAAATCAAACTTATAGAGAAAGACAGAAAACAATAAAGATAGCAGCAATCAATTAAAAAAAAATTTAAAGTATTGAAAGAAAATTTGGTCTTTGAAAAAATTTAAAATATTGCTAAATCCCTAACAACTGATTTTTAAAAAGGTAAACATAAATAACCTATTAACTTAAAATGCTTTTCTGAATATGTAATTTGTGTCTAATTCACAATATATCAATATAGTATGCAAGTCTGTGGTCAAGTGTATAAGTCTATGAATCATCATTCCTTCTATGAAGGAAATAGTGATTTCCTTCATATTATTTATTTTTAGAAGTCCTTCTACGTCTTGAGATAAATATTTACTTACACTTTCACTACCATATTTTATAGTTGTATTTTTGCTTTTAACAATTAACTCTTTAATGAATGTAGAATTTGTTCTGGTGAATAATACAAAACAATGCTACAAATTAATTTTTCTTCATATCAATTTTCTTTTTGATTGTTTTAAATCTTAAATGTCCAACTGCTATGAGAGAATATTACTGCTTAAAATTAAAGAATCTAGATAAATTAAATTTCAGGAAAAAGGACATAAAGCTTGGCACAGGCAATAGAATGAAAATCTTCCAGGAAAGGTCTTTTCATTCACTGGTTGCTGATAAACAACTGGTTGGGAGAAATGTTCTAGGCAATTTAGGGAGCCTTTGTGCCCCAAGAGTCACACACACACAAAAAAAAAAAAACACCATAATATTACCTGGAAAATGTTATATTAGTAAAATATTTGGGGAAGCTTTTACTTCTTTTTTGACCAATACAGGTAAAATCAAGTTTTATAAAAATTATCATAACATAATTTAGATTTCTATTCTATCTAATGTTGAAAATTTCTGATTCACTCAGACATAAAGAAATAGACTAGGACATGCCTAAATTTTCAGTGGTTTAACTTGTGACAAGCTAGACCAGCTTACTAAATTGAAATTTTTATCGTACACAATTATCAGGAAAGAAAGGTATATAAATCATAAACTTTAAAGAAATACTTCTATCTCCTCCACAATACAAGAATCACACTTGAACAGACAAATGAATCTTTTCCTACTCTCAAGAAAGGAAGTCATGTGAGCTCACTTTATCCCACATTTGAGTGCTGTTTTGATAAGGGAGTAGTCCCTATGTAATCAGTATAAATTCAAATGAAGCGCCTATCTTCAATATTTTCTTCAGCAGAGAAAAAGAACAGTTTCTTTTTTAATGTACTATCAGGATACTTAACACTAAATACTTCCACTTCTATGAAACTTTTCCATTTAGTTAATATGATCGCTGCTTTTCCCCCCTCCTTGTACTTCCATTTTGCTTTTCTCTCATTCAAGCCAGAGAATTGGATTCAAGCAGGATAACATGGGGCAGAATACAGAAAACCCAGATTTTTTTCCTCTGGCTTTGGCTTCTAAAAGCCTCAGCCCTAGAGAAGTCAGAGGTTTTGAGTTGTGCTGTAAGAATAGTGGTCATCCCAAAATTTCCACCTTCTAATCCTAGAAACCTGTAAATGCATGACAAATGGGATATTTTTCAAGTATGATTGCATTAGGAATCTTGAGATAGAAGATTGATTATTCAGGATGATCTGCATGGGCCCCATATAATCACAATGTCCCTATCAGAGAGAGAGGGAGGCAGGAGGCTAAAAGTCAAAGGAGATGTGAGGAGGGAAGTAGTATGCTACACAGTGTGCACGCGCGCGCACACACACACACACACACACACACACACTGTACATCGTTCCTTAAAATATAAATCAATTTTTTAAATAAAAATCACAATTTAAATAAATAACAGAATTGCTTTACAGAGAAACTCCTCACCTAGACTTCAGAAAGTAGACTACCAATTTTGCACCCATACTCTCAATGATATCATTTTCCAATTCCAGTAACATCTTGTTGCTTTCCTCTGGATTTTCCTGAATTCTACATATCAGTAGCTGTTAAAAAACAGAAGTAGATATGTTGTTTTCCTGGGTATCTTAGTTCATTAGGGCTGCTATAATAAAATATCTTAGACCAGGTTTAAAAAACAACAGACCATGTTGCTCAAAATTCTGGAAGTTGGGAGGTTCAAGATCAAAAAGCCAGCAAATTTGGTATCTGTCACTCATAGATGGCACCTTCTTTCTCCCTATTGATCCAGCTTACTCCTCTGGATGACAGCTCTACTCAAAATTAGTGAAGGAAAAATATTTACTGATTATTCCAATCTCATCTCTCAAAACTGCTCTGCTCTGTCCATCTCTATTACTATACTCTGTTTCATTTCTTCGTAACAATTATCCTTACCAGACTTTTAATAACACATTTTTAAAATTATTTTCTGCCCTCCCTCAGGGTAAGTGGGATCGAGGACTTTAACTTACTTACTTCTTCATCCTTAGCATGGAGAGATTACCCCCTACATATTATTCCCTCAATCTGAATTGCTGATTAAATGAGAAAGTAAAGGGAAAAAAAGAAGGATGGAAGGAATAAAAATGCTTTAAATATTCATTTAAAAATCTTACTGTGCTTTCTTTTCTCTTGGATAAATACCTAGGAATAGAATGACTACATATGCTAAGAGATGTTTAAGTATAACAAAGGGCTGCCAAACTGTTTATCGAAGTTATTGTATCATCATACATTCCCAAAGGCAATGTTTGAGTTTCCTTTGCATCTTTTATATTTGCCCATATATTTACCATTTCAGTTACTATTCATTTCTTTGTGTGGATCCAGAGTTACTTCTAGTATTTTTTTTTCTTCTGCCTGTGAGACAACATTTTCACATTGCTTACAGATATCAGTCTGATGATAGTAAATTCTTTTCATTTTTCAATGTCTAAAAAACTCATTGCCTTTGTTTTTGTTGTTTGTTTACCAGAGATTGAACCTAAGGATGCTCAACCACTAAGCCAGATCCCCAGCCCTTTTTATATTTTTTATTTTGAGACAGAGTCTTGCTAAATTGCTTAGGGCCTCACAAAGTTGCTGAGGCTGGCTTTGAACTCATGATCCTCCTGCCTTAGGCTCCCAATCTGCTGGGATTGACAGGCATGCACCACTGCACCCAGCTTGCCTTTGTTTTTAAAAGTTTTTTTTTCTGGGCATATATATATCCCTAGGTGGATAAATTTTTTTTCTTTCCTTTCAGTACTTTAAAGATGTCAGTGTACTGCCTTCTACCTTGCATTATTTCTGAAGAGACACTCGAAGCAGATACTCTGAAACTGCCACATCTGTCCAGACCTTGACCTAGACTAAGTGCTTTGACAGCTCTGTGCTCTCAACAAGTTCCTCTGCTGCTTCTGGTTTGAAATCTTCTCATCTTCTCTGATCACCTAGCATGACTCTTGGCATTTATATGTTCTTTGCCTTTGTTCTCAGTTCAGCCTCCTGACCCTATAGGACCGCCTTAGCCCTTTCTTAGCCTTTCTCTAACATATATATATCATGTAAAGTTTTCTATGTGATCTAAGTGTTAGAGACATTAGATGTTAAGATTGGAATAAAAGAGCTTGTGATTGCCCTGCTTATGACTGTCAGGTGACCCAAAAGTATTCAGTGAACTGGCACCATTGAAAGTGATGGAGCCTGTGGACTCATTGTTATTTAATAAATGCCAGTTTGTGGAAAGACGAAAACCTGTTTGGTCTATGTTAATGGCATAGCTCACTGCCTATCACCCAACATGAACATTGTTTTATGTTTCATCTGCATTTTAAATTGGTTTCAGCAGGAGGGTAAATCTCCACCATGACTGAAAGCGGAAAGTAAGATTAAGGGTCTTTTACCCTGAGACTTTTTTTTTTTTTTTTTGAGGTGGGGAGGACTAGTTTTCTTTTGGTATCTTAGAAATAGAATAGTCATGTTACAGATCTGGGGCCTTCTGAAAAACTGAGGCACTGCAAAGACCCCTCTCTTCAAAACTGGATTCCAGTGATCCAGTCGGAAAGATTTCAGATATGTCACTCAGCGAAGCAGTAATGAGTTTATTGAAGAGGTAGGAAAAGGGGAAGGGGATACCCCCAAGGGAGAAAGTGGGTTCTCTCAGAGAGGAGAAGAACAACATGCCTCTCCTGTACTTTAGTTTTATTGGGGATCCCAAAGAAGTTTCCAGAGAGTACCGCCCAGGTCCACCTTGGCCCATGCTGACTGGTTCTAATTGGATTCTTAACCATACATACTTTCAGATTTTATGGTTTACCTCCCAGAGTTTCAGGATCTGGTCACAAAAGTCTCCAGAGTTCCTCCTATTAACATTACCTAGGGCCTGCATTTCTCCTGCAGGTAACAAGTAGTTTGCTGAGGAATGTGACATATCCTCTGCACCTAAGCCAGGCAGGGCTGGAAGTAAATTGCTTCTTGGAATAGAAAGCATGTGGGGGTCAGCACAGTGGGCCCATTTTATAGAATTATTCTCTTAACCTTCTATTTCTACCATCCTCATCTCTCTCGGTTACCTAAGAGTCCTTCAAGGCAAAAGACAGTCTCTGTCTTAAGCCAGAGCCACCTGAGTCTGTACACTCCATACAGGCTGAAACTTTAATACAGTTTCATTAAGTGTGCTATTATATTTGTATCCTAAAGCTTTAAATTTTAATTTGGAAACAACATTTTGTTGTAAGAATTGAAGTGCTTTCACTCACAATGCTTAGCAAGCAAGATTCTTAAAGAATATGAAAATCTCTTACAAATTTTGAAATAAGCAGTTTCTTTTAGCTAAAACACCTATCAACACAGCAGAATTATCCACTGATTCCCTGAAATTGGTTACTGAATGATTCTTGATCAAAAAAGCCATTTTCTTATTTTTTAAAATGATAATCTTGTTTTTAATTAAAAATTTACCTAGCTATGGGGCTGGGGTTATGGCTCAGTGGCAGAGTGCTTGCCTGGCACATGTGAGGCCCTGGGTTCAATCCTCAGCACCACATAAAAATAAATAAACAAAGTAAAGATATTGTGCCCATGTATAACTAAAAAATTTTTTTAATTTACCTAGAAATATAATATCATATATATTTATATACTCATATATACAGATCTACATGAGATTTATTTCATATTCTATTCAGCAAAGGTATATTACTAGAAAATTGAGGTCTCATGTGCAAAAATCCTAAAAATCAAATGGAAAGTGAGACATTGCCTGGCAGTTCTGAACTCTCTTACACAGTAAACTTCTAAACAAACATTTTGCTTTTAAGAGTCAAGAAAGCATGAATCATTCAGTGAGCAGCAGTTATATTCTACAAGACACATGATAAGCATATTGAATATACTCCAGAGTTTGTTTTCAAAACTGGCATGTTTCTCATCCTGGTTTCTCTTTATTATACCTTTAATTAAATTCCCTCCCTTCACACTCTGAAATTCAAAATCATAAATATTACATTACAAGTTTTCATGTATTTCTTCCAAAGAGCCAAATGTGTCTTCCCTACTGAGACACTGTCTTAACTGACCTTTTACCTGCCTTATGAGATGAATTCAATTTAATTTAACCAATGTTTTTTGAGTGTCTGCTTCTGTACTGCTTGACAAAAATTAATAGGCTATGCCATATTCCCCTAGAAGATTATCATTTTCTTGAGCATCTAGAGTGCCGCACAAGATCAAGTGCTTTACTTCCCCGAATTCCCTGAATTCATTTCATTGTCATCACCACCTCTGTTTTATAGATAAAAAGACTAAAACACTTAAAAACATGAGCAATTGGTTAAAGTCACATCACTGATGGAAGGTATAATAACTGAGCCCTAGATCCAGGCTGACTGACTCTTAATCACTGTGATGTGCTGCCCACCCCAATAAAATTGACCCATATATATAAATAACTATACTACAGGGATATTTACACATCCAAAACATGGTAAAGGCATGTACCATGAAATATCAAGGACTATGTGATTCACTTTTAGAAAGATTGAGAATAGCCTTGTCAGAGGGGTAACACTTGAGTTAAATAAGAGCGTAGCAGAATCAGCAGCTGAATGCAAAAGACATCCCCAGCCAGAGGCTCATCTTGAAGCTATTGCCCTGCTCTGTTCTGGGGGTTTTTGGCCCCATATGTATAACAATCACACTTGGAATGCTTCACAGCCTTACAGATTTTTTGACATTCACTTAAGCCTCAGCTTAGAGTCTATAAACCTGCATTTTTAATCAGCCCTCAAAATGACTCCGATGCAGGTGATTTTAGGACTATACTGAAAACACAAGTCTAATTCATTTTTAGCCCCAGCATCTATCTTCACACTTCCTCCCTCCTGTAAGCTCAAACCTCTCACCCCAAAAAGGAAATTCCAAAACCAAATTCACCCTCCAGCAGGTGGAATTTAGAGAACACCAACAGAATATTCAGTGTTCAATATTCATCACCTTTACTCTCTTCCAGCCCTGATTTTGTATTTTGAAGTCAGATACCTAGAATTCCCTTTTTTGTCCATATAACCATACTTTTTACCCGTCTTTTCACTGATAGTAGGTACTTCTGAAAAGACCTTGTTCAGAACACCTCCAATCAAGTAAATTAGAATATCTTGGATTCTATAAAAATCTCTGAACAACATCTTCAAAAACAGAGGTCTGACTACTGTATTCCTTCTAGGACACTACCCACGGACAAGAGTTCTGACCCTCTCCACCTGTCCAGGGGCTAGAATCTGTGGAGCACAATGACTTCTTGAAACCAAATGTCTCCCTGCCTGTATTTTTAAGTGTCATCTAATTCCAGGTTGCAAAGCAGACTTCCACCTGCCAGCTGAGATGCCATCATTCATTCTGTGCATAGCTGTAGTGTCCGGCTAACCCTATTCCCCATCATCTCCCCCAACCACACACAAAAAAAGATATGCTATTGTTAAGTGTGGGGGAAACAGCATTTCTTTTACATTTTTTAATTGAGGAAGGCAGTACACAAAAAGATAAAGGTAATCCTAAACAGAGAAAAGTCAAGGATTAGAATTTTCAATAAATCAGGCAGTGTTCATCTCACTTAAGAAAAGACTTTATTATACATGGAAAATATAAAATTCAAAGCTTCCTTTTCTTATGTGGATTTCAGATATTAAACTGACCCTTAAAAATCATGATATCTAGACATAATTTTCCTAACCATAATATAAATTTGGGGCAGCATTTGAAGTCGAACACATATCAAGAACTTAACTAGTTATAAAAACAAACCCACTGAGAGATTTTAAAAGCCAAAGTTATTTAAAAAAATCCTTTTTTAAAAAAAACCTATATCATGCAAATCAAAACTACTCTAAGATTTCATCTTACTCTAGTCAGAATGGCAATTATCAAGAATACAAGTAGCAATAAGTGTTGGCAAGGATGTCGGGGGAAAGTACACTCATAAATTGCTGGTGGGAATGCAAATTGGTGAAACCACTGTGGATAGCAGTTATGGAGATTTCTCAGAAAACTTGGAATGGCACCACCATTTGACCCAGTTATCCCACTTCTTGGTTTATACTCAAAGGACTTAAAAATCAGCATACTACAGTGTTGCAGCCACTCAACATTTATAGAAGCTCAATTCACAGCAGCTAAACTAGGGAACCAACCTAGGTGCCCTTCAACAGATGAATGGATAAAGAAAGTGTGGAATATATACACAATGGAATATTACTCATCCTTAAAGAAGAATGAAATTATGGCATTTACAGGTAAATAGATGGAGCTGGAGAATATTATGCTAAGCAAAATAAGTCAAACCCCCAAAACCAAAGGCCAAATGTTTTCTCTGATAAATGGATGCTGATCCATAATGGGGAGAGGGGATATGGAAAATGAAGAAACTTTAGATTGGGCAGAGGGGAGGGAGGTGAGGGGAGAGAGTGTGGGATGAGAAGGCTGGTGGAATGATACAGACATTATTAATATATATATATATATATATATATATATCTACACTACTGGTATGACTCTGCACCATGTACAGCCAGAGGAATGAGAAGTTGTGCTCCATTTGTGTACAATGTGTCAAAATGCATTCTACTGTCATATATGACATATTAGAACAAATTAAAAAAAAAACCTATTTCATTATAAAAGTAATATATTATGATGAAAGAGGGAACCATATATAGGGTTTTTAGAGAAACCCCTACAAACTCACCATCTCACCACAAAAAGTGTTAGTATCTTGAGATATATCTTTCAGTCTTTTATGGTTTATTAAAATTCAATTTCATTCAAGAACAAAACCTGGTTGATCTTATATACCTCTTATGGTTTAGAGTATAAAATGTCCCCCAAAAGCTCATGTGTGAGACAATGCAAGAATTTTCAGAGGGGAAAGTATCAGACTATGAGGAATGTAACCTAATGAGCAGATTAATCCACTGATATGAATTATCCTGAATGGTAACTGTCAGGTACAGTGTGACTGGAGGTAGTAAGTCACTGGGGACGTGCCTTTGGGTTTTTGCTCGTATTTTGAGCAAAGCTAGGGGCTCTTGCACGCTCTCTATCTGTCTCTATCTCTATCTCTATCTCTCTCCTTCTTGGCTGCCGTAGCCTGAGTTCCTTTCCTCTGTCATGCCCTTCCACCATGAAGTTCAGTCAGCTATGCAGTCAGTCAAGTGTGGACCAAACCGCTGAAACCATGAACCAAAATAAACTCTCCTCCTTGAAGTTATTCCTGTCAGGTCTCTTGGTCACGGGAATGCAAAAGATGACTAAAACAATACCAGAGGGAAAAGCCCGACCGAGCTGTGTTCAACCGTGTATTTGTCAAAAAAGTGGATAAGGACAATGGACAATTTCCCCAGTGGCTTAGAATTCTCAACCACATCAGGAAACAAAGTAAAACCCACATTTTTGAGGAAGAAGACTTTAAAAGGGAGATTTAAGGAGCTAATGAAATGCTGCATGCCTATCGATACCCAAGGAGGAAGCAACGAGACAGGGAATGCCCACAGCTAGAGGATGTGATGAAGCACTCCAGCTTCAACAGAACTACTGCAGAGTTTGACATGTGGAGGTGCAGTGGACTGGAGTCCGAAGTTCCTGGGGGGAGCCCAGTGCATGCCATGAAGCAACTGCTTCCAATGTGGAGCCAGGGTATGTAGGACTTGGCCTCAACTTTTTGAGTGACTTAGGTGAAAAATCAAAGTTCCCCGTGCAAGAAAAAACTGGAACTTGCATGTCTAGGGAGATGAAGGGATCCCAGGAACAAGAGACTGGAGGCGGACTTGGAATTGCTAGGGTGAGGGAGGATTAGAGAAAGTTCACGCAGAAAACTACCTGGAAGAATATTTCCCATGCCACAGTATGCAAATAAGAAGTCTCCAGGAATGAGGATCTGAGGGATTTATCGAGTGCTCCGTAGTAGGAACCATGTATCAGCCATCTGCCAGGCACAGAGAGCCAACAGCAGCCCAGCACAGAGTACTAATAAGTAATTCAAGTGGGAACTTCCACATGCACTTTTACTCCTTTCTACCACATGCATCACCTGGAGAAGGGCCAGAAAACCACAAATTATAGAGACAAAAAGAAGGTGAAGCCATCCATACTCCCAAGCCCAAAGTAATCTATCTATCTAAAAGATGGGAGATTTAATTTTAAATAAAATTTGGAGTTTTGATTATTAAAACTTCATGTGTTATTTAAAAGTCAAGATTATGTTTCATAATTTAGACAATTAGCTCATTCTGAAGTTTACATTCAGGGAAAGAAATTTTCCTGGGCTGGGGTTGTGACTCAGTGGTAGAGCGTTTGCCTGGCATTTGTGAGACACTAGAAAAATTTCTCTATTAAATTAATTTTAAAGGGACACTAGGAGACAAAAATAAAATTTCATTAGGATCCCATTTCTAAAAGTTTCACTTGTATTAACTTTCTGTGCATATAAATATTACATGTAAAAACATGTTATATGATAAAACAAATTTGTATTATATACCTTGGAGAAAAGATATGACAATTCATAGTTTTGTGTTCAATTTCTTTTCTGTAGTTTGATTTCTTTTTTCATACAGAAATATATTGGGAACATTTTTCCTTTCTCGATATACACTATTCTACAACCCTGCCGCTTTGTATCCAGAAAAGCAGCAGTAACGTGACCTAATAGCTTCTTAGATATAAAAATCTCAGGCTTTATCCTGAACTAGTGAATTTCAATCCACATTTAAACAAGATTGCAAGTGATTCGTGATTCAGTGGTGCATGAGCATTGGCTTGCATCCTAAGAGACCAATTGTGCACCTCTCTTTCCAACATTCAGTAGCTCTCACCCACGGAGGAATGGGCTGGCTGAGAAATAAACGCTAAGAAAAGCAGTTCTACAAAATAACCACAGGACAGAGAAATGTAATTTCAGAGTAGGGGCAGTGACGGGCCAAGCTGACCAGATGGGTGCAGCTTCTGACAAAGAAGGAGTCCGTGCCCAGTTTATTTATATCGGAACAGATCAAAGAGATTCAATAGAAAGTTCTTGCCCAAAACAGGATAGAGGTGGGGCAGGTAGGCTGCTGGGTTCTTTAAAGGGTCACACCCATCTCTGGTGCTGCATGGGACCTCTTGGCAGAACTGAGAGCAAGTTCACATGTAATGGGTGATCTTAATAGCAGGATTGTCACTATAAGTTCCCAAATACCAGATCTCTGCCCTCACTGCCTTCATTGCTGAAGAGGTGGTCTCACATTCCACAGGTGGCTTTCCACAAGTCGCATTACTCTGGTAATTTGAAATCAGCCATGGTAGGATATTTATATCATGGAAATCATCAAACATTACAAAGTAAATTTTTTTTTCAGAGAGCCAGTTGTTAAACAGTTACCAAGATACCACTGATTCACATATACATTAAAATTTGATAATCATTGCTGTACAGTATCATTTTTCATGATTGCATAATAGTACACCCACTTTCCTTTCTCTCTTTAAGACTAAAGTTTTAAGTGTGATTGCTGCATTTTTATATTGACATTTGTTTGGATACATTTTACAGAATTTCTACTTATTTTCATTTTTGCTACTGATCTCTGAGAATTTGTTTCTTAGATTCCAAGAGAAATCGTCTCCTACAAGTCTCATGCATAGCTACATGCTGATATTCCAAAGATCACTGTGTATATCAAGTTTATTTATTTTTTTCTTGTGTTTTGTTTATCTCACCAGCGATAATCATTGCCTTTTTTCCTCAATCTTCTTTTTACATTCCTTTTTCTTCCCAGCCCAAGTTATTGTTAAATCTTTAGTTTCACAAATTCTCTAAAATTATATTTTAAAAATTAAGCATATTTATATGTGCACATTTTTTCTGAAGTTCTATGAATTTCACAGTATTTCCAAAATTCTCATTTTAATTCAACTTGAAAATTCAGTTAATAAACTCACATGAAGTTCATTATAGAAAAAGATACATAACAGAGGCCCTAAATGCTATGATTGAGTTACCATAATGGAGGCCAATTATGAGTTCTTACTTTGCAAGTGACCTTATTACATTTGAATTAATCATTTGCTTATGGTCAACCATCACTGTCATGAGTGAGCTATGCAATTAACATAGCCAAACACATCTGTGTCTTTCCACAATGTTGAAATTTATTGAGTAACAATAAATTCACAGGATCCATTAATTTCCTTATCTTCAATTCACTGAATACTCATGGTTCACTAACTGTCAGGACTGTAGCAATCACAGCCCATTTTCTTCCATTTCAATCTTAATTACTAATATCTATAACACTCAGTTCACATACCACCCTTGACACAGTGATATATATAAGTTACAGAAAGACTAAGACAGTTACCAGTGGTTACAGGGTTTAAAAAGGCAGAACCAAAAGCAAAGGCTGATATAGGTACAAAAGAGTCACTAAAGGTGGTCAGGTGAAGGTAGTACTTGTACAAGGCCACCAGGCACAGAACCTGGTCAAGGCAAGCAAGAGTCCAGACCAAAGACAGTTTTGAAGTGGGCCCTGCCAAGCAGGGAGATTTATAGGTATTCTGATTGTGGAAATAGGGAGGTATTTCCCCAGTGAGCAAACTCCCTGCCGGTAACTGGCAGCCTGATTCCCACGATTGGAATGCCCAGTCTCCTCACTCTGAGGCTATTAAGATAACTATGCCAGTGCACCACCTGGTTTCCATAGTGACATCCTTTGAAGGAGAGAGGCTCTGTGTTTGCATTCACCTGGACCTTATCACAGTTAGCTAAGAGTCAGGGATAAAGGAATACTGGGTAAAGTGTAGTCATTGGTGGAGGGTAATATGTAACCGTTTTGGGGGGTTAATAAAGATGACGACAGAGAGGGGTAGGCATCCTTTTGTCTGCCATCCTTCTATCGGCACCTTCCCCGTGTGTTTGTGTCTGTCCTTTGTGTGCCTCCTCCACAGGTGTTCCTTTACAGAGATCAAGCAGAGCTGAAGCCCCAAGGACATAGTAGGAAATTCTTAGACTACTGACCTCATTAGGTGTTCACCAGGTGGTCAGGCAAGATGATGGGCCCGGGTATGCCCCAAAACATCATCTGTATGAGTTTCAGGTAGGGGCACTGCATCATTTGTCTGGTGTATCAGACAAACTCAGAGGCCTATTTTCCCTGATAAGGGTTTGATAAGCCATGAATCCCTGTGCCTCTGATTTAATTCAATAAATTCACAGGGAGTGATTTTTATTAGTGTGATTCATTTGACAGTTTGTGCCTTATGATTGTGCTGTGCAGATGTGGGTATTATTTTCTATAACTCCTGCATGTCCAATATCTAGTGGCAATCTATTGGCCCAGACAAGCTACCAAATCATTTGAATACAGAGGCACTCAAAATAGAGTACCTCAGGGCAAATTGCTGGATTATAAAATAGAGTAACTCAAGGCTATGTGTAGCCTGCAAGCTGCTGTTTCATATAACATTGAATAACTCAGAATAGGTCACAGCCTGCTCTCACTCACCTAGTCATCTATATGGCCTGATATTAAATCCTCTGTACATGTGCATTTATCTAGAACAATGCCTATTATAATGGAAACTGCCTTTTTAAAAAATCTGATTTGGTAGAACAGGAATATATGGAATCAAATAAACCAGACTCAATAGACTATACCTAAGGATCATCCAGTATGTATTTATTCACTCAGCATGTAACAATATTGTGTATGTTGTTCAAGTGTACCATGGTTCATGATTAATTTCCCTTTCTTCTCTAGGAGGAGATAAAATATAGCAGATATTAAAAGTTTAAAAGTCAGAGGAAATGAAATAACAATAAATTTATCAGTCAGCTCAGAGTATGGAGAAATTGATTATTATGGAAGCAAAGATGCCCACAAAATACCAATGCCTTGAACTATGAAAGAAAACAATTTAGTTTAATAAATAAATAATAGAGGGAGTATTTGAAATAGTATGCAAGTCTATCAAAAAGGCCCTAAAAAGGGTAGCACACAGAGCAGATTTACTAATCATTAATGGCATTTAATTATTCCTATGACATCCAAACAGGACAATTTAATGTTTCATAATCAACCCAAAAATTGAATTGTGCATTGGGGGAAATAAATATAGTTATTGACATTTTATTGATTCTTCATATTTTGAGCAAATAAATTCAAATAACAAGCTTCATCAAGCTCTCATCTCACATTAAGATAAAACATAAAATATTTGACCAAAAAAAGATCTAGCACAAGGCGACAACTTGTTAACAAATAACAGAATTTACATTTCATCAAGATTCCCTAGTGAATTGTACACATTGAAGTTTGAGAAGTATTGCTTTAAGGGCTGATAAAACAACAAAATCCACTGAAGCAACCCAGAAGTAAGATACCTGAGAGCTAAGCTTACCTATCTTTCCCTGATTGGGCTCTAACTCAGACTTATTATAAATGCTATTTTTTGACTTCTCCCCTAAGGCAAACATGGGGGTCACAGGATCTGAGAGTAGATTCATTCAATGAAAGTAACAGCATTCTTGTTAGCTTATCATGTTGATCCTGTAAAAATCTGGCAAGAACAGACATTCATTCATTCATTTAACAAATGTTTATTTACCTACTCTGAGTCAGATATAAATGTTACATATAATAATATTAAGGTCCTTATCTAAAAAAACTCTTGACAAGGGAAACTTCATTTCCTTCAAATAGCATTTTCAGAAAACGAGTTAAAAGATCTAAATTATCCAGAGTTGCATAATTCATTCTGAAAGAAACAAAAAAAAAACACCATACAAAAATAATAAGCAAGTCTATTTCCTTGTAATTTCTACTATATTTTATAGGATATTGAGAATATGAATTATTTCATTTTTTGAAAACTATTTTGCACTTAAAGATGAAAATTTATTATAAGAGACAATTTCTAAATTATTTAGAAACTCTCCAGACCAATTGTTTGAATGCAAACAAAATAATTTGGTTTCTTCACTTATATAAACGAGACAATAATAATATTCATTTTATTTTATAAAATATCTGTCAGATATGTAGTTCATAAAATATATGTCAGTTCGGTATTTGGAAATACCTAACAATAGATGCACTTAATTACTCTAAAGTTCCAGCTCCTGTTGCCATGATATAGAAAGTATAGATTATTTCCTATAGGTGTAATTCTCTTTGTAGTATTAAATGTAAATCTTTTCTAAAGCATTTCATTCCTTCAAGTGGTTATGTTTTATTTTGCATATTTGTGTTCCACATGCATCTTCATAGAGGATTCAATTTACTTCCACAGGGTAATTGTACATTTGTAAAAAGACTGGATGTTCCTGAGAATGTGAAAGATGGCTTTTGTGGTAAGAGTTTTCAGTCTCTCCCACTGATAGGGGTGATTAATGAGAAAAGAAAAAAAAAGTCAGAGGATTTCATCAATTTTTTTAAATGAAACTTCTTAAGGCAGAAAGAAGCATAAGGGGATAACTTTGAAATGTGCCCAGAACAGCATATTACACATAGCTGATGCAAGAGGCTTCAGGGATTTATATAAAAGGGGCCTCAATCAGCTCCGGCAGCATGTTGGGATAGGACCTGGAGCATACCACAAGGTAAAACTGCACCACACTTCTGCTGGCTGCCATTACTCTGCTTCCTCATTCCCCATTCATTCTTAACCACAAAACTAGTATGAAATTCTTTTAATTTTATTTGATGTGTAGCATTAAATACAAGAGGTTTTTTTTGTAATCTACACATGTAATCTGTATATGCTGCAAACATACAACAGTTTTATTTATCAACATTTATTAGCTCACAAGCATAAATTATTTCTCTGATACCTAAAAATAAAAAGCAAGAAGAAGAAAAGAGAAGTTTGAAAATATGAAGCAAATTACTTCATAATTTTTATTGTAATCTCACATCCTATGTCATAGAATAGAAAATGCCGGAAGGACTTTTAAGATGGCTAAACTGAAGAGAGGTCACCTTCCTGGATGCTCAGTGGCATGAAGCCAAGAAAGCAGATAGGTAGCTTCTCAGCAAGTGAGGTACTGGAAACCTTGAGGGACACTATAAGTCCACAGGGTAGAAACTCTCCTGCCATAAATTCACACTGTTAGATGGGTAGACACTCAAACAACATGAAAAAGCAAGGGAACAAATTACACCAAACAAACCAAGATACTTCAATAACAAAATTCATCAACATTATAGTGGAAAATATGTTAGAGAAGGAATTTAGAATATACATAATGAAACTGTTCTGCAAAGTAAAGGACAGATAAGAAGTGAAAACAGAGAGAAAATTCAGGAAATGAAAGATCACTTCAACAAAGAGAGATTCTGAATTAAAATCAAGCATAAATCCTCAAAATTAAGGAATCATTAAACAAAATTAAAATTCAACAGACTAGATACTTGGAAAACAGTTTCAGGCAACAAAGACAAAATATATATTCTTGAAAATGAGTTGACACTGGAGAAAAGAAAAAAAATGACATGCAACATTTAGAGGGAAACCAATCCAGATCTCAGCTTATCTCTCAACTTAGACCCTCAAAGCTAGGAGGTTGTGGAATAATATATACCAAACTTTGAAAGAAAATGGATGCCAGCCAAGAGTACTATACCTGCAAAATTAAGCTCCAAAATTGATGATGAAATAAAAACCTAACATTACATCTAAAAGCCCTAGAAAAAGAAGGAAAAATCAACACCAAAAGCAGAAGACAGGAAATAATTAAAATCAGAGCTGAAATCAGTGAAACTGAAACAAAAGAAACAACCCAAAAAATCAATTTAAAAAGTTGGTTCTTTGAAAAAGTCAATAAAATTGATAAGCCCTTAGCCATGCTAATGAAGAGAGAGAGGACACAAATTACTAAAATTCACAATGGAAAAGGAAATATCATGACAAACAATACTGAAATACAGACAATAATCAGAACCTATTTTGAAAATTTAGACTCTAATAAAATAGAAAATCTTGAAAACATCAACAAATTTCTAGAGGTACATGACCTACCCAAATTGAATTAGGAGGACATTGAAAATTTAAACAGATAAATTTTATGCAATGAAATTGAAGATGCCATCAAAAACCTACGAAGAAAGAAAAGCCCAATACCAGATGGATTCTACCAGACTTTCTAACACCAATCCTATTCAAATTATTCCATGAAACAGGAAAAGAGGGAACACTTCCAAACTCATTCTATCAAGTTAGTATCACCTAGATACCAAAACCAGACAAAGACACATCAAGGAAAG
Source organism: Ictidomys tridecemlineatus (assembly GCF_052094955.1). Taxonomy (NCBI): domain Eukaryota; kingdom Metazoa; phylum Chordata; class Mammalia; order Rodentia; family Sciuridae; genus Ictidomys; species Ictidomys tridecemlineatus. The sequence continues at coordinate 99,869,586 of NC_135485.1, forward strand.
ATAATCCCAGACCAATATTCCTTATAAACATAGATGCAAAAATTCTTAATAAGGGCCTGGGGTTGTGGTTCAACAGTAGAGCACTCACTTAGCACGTGCGAGGCCCTGGGTTCGATCCTGAGCACCACATAAATATAAATAAATAAAACAAAGGTATTGTGTCCAACTACAACTAAAAAAAATAAAAATTAAAAAAATTCTTAATAAAATACTGGCAACTCACATCAAAAAACTTATTAAAAAGATAGTGCATCAAAAGCAAGCGGGGTTCATCCCAAGAATGCAAGGATTGTAAAACATACAGAAATCAATAAACATAATTCATCACCTCAATAGACTTAAAGACAAGAATCATATGATTATCTCAATAGATGCAAAAAAATCATTTGACAAAATACAGCATCCAAGGGCTGGGGATGTGGCTCAAGTGGTAGCGCGCTTGCCTGGCATGCATGCGGCCCGGGTTCGATCCTCATACAAACATACAAACAAAGATGTTGTGTCTGCCAAAAACTAAAAATAAATATTAAAAATTTCTCTCTCTCTCTCTCTCTCTCTCTCTCTCTCTTAGAAAAAAATTCAGCATCCATTCATGTTCAAAACACTAGGAATAGTAGGAACATATGTGTTTTAGTCAGCTTTTTTGCTGCTGTGACTAAAAGATTTGACCAGAACAATTTTAGGGAAGAAAAGTTTACTTGGGGGTTCATGATTTCAATTATCTCAATCTATAGAAGGCTAGCTTGTTGGGGACCACAAATCAAGTCAAGATGGCGCCTGGCAGTTTGCCAGGAGGAGTGGTTTGTGAGGCAAGGCCGCCGAGCCATTTAGATGGTGGGGATTCCTTACTGGCTGACTGCTGTATCTAGATGATGCTAATTGAGTCAAGCTGTGTGTAATCAGTTAGGTATATATACCTCTGCTGTCCCGCAATGAGGAGGTTCCCGTTACCTTGGGTTCCTGCTACCTTGAGTTCCCGCTCAGTTCCCGCTGAGTTCCCCCACAATAAAGCAGTTCCCGCTTCAACCTTCAAGTTGCTTGTCACCTCCCGGTTATTTTGCCCAGCCAGACTGGGACCACTAGTTCTATTCCTCAGGGCTCAAGTGAGGCAGAACATCATGGCAGAAGAGTGTGTTATAGGAAAGCAGCTCACATTGTGATCAGTAAGCAGAGAGAAAGGGTGAGTCTCCACTTGCCAGATACAAATATATACCCCAAGCCATGCCCCAATTCCCACCTTCTCCAGCCACACCCTACCACTTCAATTACCAATCAATTAATAACTAAATAGGAATTAATTCAATGATTGGGTTAAGACTCAAGACTCTTACAACCCAATCATTTTTCCTCTGAATCTTCTTGCATTGTCTCACACATGAGCTTTGGGGAGACACCTCACATCTAAACCATAACAATACCTCACCATTGTAAAAGCTACATATAGTCCAACATCATTCTCAATTGAGAAAAAATTGAAAGCATTCACTTTAAAAACTGGAACAAGACAGGGATGCCCTCTTTCACCTCTTCCACTCAACACAGTTCTCAAAATTCTAGCCAGAGCAATTAGAAGAAATTAAAGGGATACAAATAGGAAAAGAAGAACTCAAACTATCCCTATTTGCTGATGACATGATTCTGTGTTTAGAAGACTCAAAAAACTTCATCAGAAAACTCCTAGAACTGACAAATGAATTCAGCAAAGTAGCAAGTTATAAAAGTAACACCCACAAATCAAATGCATTCCTATACATCAGTGATGAGTCAACTGAAGGAGAAATTAGAAACATTATTCCATTCACAATAACTTCAAATAAAATAAAATATTTGGGACTAAATATAGAAAAAGAGGTGAAAGACCTCTACAATGAAAGCTACACAACACTGAAAAAAGAAATTGAAGAAGATCTTAGAAGATAGAAAGGTCTAACATGTTCTTGGACAGGCAAAATTATTATTGTCAAAATGTCTATACTACCTAAAGTGCTATACAAATTTAATGCAATCCCTATTAAGATTCCAACAATGTTCTTCATAAAAATAGAAAAAGCAACCATAAAATTTATTTGGAGAAATAAAAGGCCCAGAATAGCCAAAGCAATCCTCAGCAAGAAAAAAATGATGCAAGAGGCATCAAAATACCAGACCTTAAATTACACTAAAGAGCTAATAAATGGCATAAAAATGGCATGAAATGGGCACAAAAACACACATGAAGACCAATGGCGCAGAATAGAAGACACAGAGAGAAGCCCATATAAACACAGTTATGTCATACTAGAAAAAGGTGCCCCAAACATGCATTGGAGAAAAGATAGCCTCTTCATCAAATGGTGCTGGCAAAACTGGAAGATCCATATGTAACAAAATTAAATTAAACCCGAATCTCTCACCCTTCACAAAACTCAACTCAAAGTGGATCAAGGACCTAGGCATTAGACCAGAGACCCTGAGCCTACAGAATGGGAGAAAATCTTTGCCACCTGCACCTCAGATACAGCATTGATTTTCAGGATATATAAAGAACTCAAAAAAAAAAAAACTTAACACCAAAAACAAATAAATAAATAACCCAATCAATAAATAGGCGAAGGAATTAAACAGACACTTCACATAAGAAGAAATATGATCTGTCAAAAAATATGTGAAAAAATGTTCAACACCATTAGCCATTAGAGAAATGAAAATCAAAACTACACTGAGATTTCATCTCACTCCAGTCAGAATGGCAAGTATCAAGAATACAAGTAAGAATAACTATTGATGAGGATGAGAGGGGGAAAGTACACTGATACATGACTGGTGGGACTGCAAATTGGTGCAATCACACAGAAAAGCAGTATGGAGATTCCTCAGAAAACTTGGAATGGAACCACCATTTGACCCAGTTATTTCACTCTCCCACATATACCCAAAGGACTTAAAATCAGCATACTCTTGTGATGCTGTCACATAAATGTTCACAGCATCTCAATTCACAATAGCTAAGCTATGGAACCAACCTAGGTGCTCCTCAATAGATGAGTGGATAAAGAAAATATGGTACATATACACAATGAAATATTACTCAGCCTCAAAAAAGAGTGACATTGTGGCGTTTTCCAGTAAATGGATGGAAATAAAGGCTATCATGCTAAGTGAAATAACCAACTCCCCCCAAAAAACCAAAGGCCCAATGTTCTCTCTGATATGCAGATGCTGATTACCAATAAGCAATGGGAGTGGAGGTATACCAAATTGGACATGGGGGAGTTGGGGGAAAGAAGATGATGGGAGTGGAAAAGACAGTAGAATGAGTCACATATAACTTCCCTATGTTCATTCATGAATACATAACCAGTGAAACTCCACATCATGTACAACCACAAGAATGGGAAGTTATACTCCATGTTTGTACATGTCAAATTATATTCTACTACCATGTATAATTAAAAAGATCAAATAAATAAAAAAGAAAAAAAATAAAAATTAAAAAAGAAAATGCTCAGGGTTTTCAACCATGATTTTTTTAAATTTTTTTAATATTTATTTTTTTTAGTTATTGGCGGATACAACATCTTTGTTTGTATGTGGTGCTGAGGGATCGAACCCTGGCCGCACGCATGCCAGGCGAGTGCGCTACCGCTTGAGCCACAGCCCCAGCCCTCAACCATGATTTTTTTTTAGTTTTGAAACAAATATGTCATGAAATAATGTTTATCTATAGTTAATTGGAGTATTTTTCAGATTTGATTATTCATTTTATCTCAAGTTCCTCCCTCTCCTTAAGCAGAGCCTTCTACTTCAAAGAAGAGATTACAACACAGAAAGTAATTACAAAGGAACTAATTTATAGCTTTGAGATTTCAAATTAACTTTCTGATACTTGCAGCAAAGGAAGCACTTTTGAAGCAGAAGGCTTTGACTTGCACATATGGAAGCTTTTAAATATGAAAATCCAAAACTGTGGTGGATTCAGTATATACTATTAATGATATAAAAAATAAACTTTAAAAACATAAAAAATAGTTAAAATATTTCATGACAAAATAAAGTCTTTGCATGGAGGGGATAGGAAAATCAGAAGCTGCCTAAAAAGGAATTTTAACTCTGTGTTCCTTGTAACATCTCGTTTCCCTTTGAAGCAGACCTGTACCCTAACCTCAATTCAGCAATATTTGAGATTTGGAGAGAGAAAGAGAAGATCCCTAGAGAGAATTAAAATTCTGAGAGGAGAAAAATCTATGCCTTACCTTTCATGTCACCCTCAGAGAAGGATGGGAGTTGTAGAGTGTCCTCACTGTGAAACCAACAGGGCAGAAAGCAGTGGATTAAAATGGCTTCATGGAATATCTAGAAAGACAGGCTGAGGAGCCTGCAGAATCCTATACCTGTGGCTTAGAACCTGTTTCCCTGTGGGCCTGAGAATAGTCTGGACATGACATGGATAAGAAATCTACCTGAAAGATGCAGCCATGGTCTGTAAGAACCAACTACTAGAAAACAGCAAAGAGCCTACGAAAAATCAAAGAAACCTAGAGTAAGGGGGTACAGACCCTGTGATGACTGATGTCAGGCAAAATCTTCTTTCAAAACTTCTACTTTTAAACTTTCAGGTTGAATTTCTTGGGATGGGAAAAGTTAAATCACTCAAATAAAAAGAATTGCCAAAGAAGGAATTCATTTCCTTTACATAGAAATGTCAGTAACTCATATCCCCAAAAAGTAACTATAGTCAAAACCAACCATTTCAGCCCTCTAGAAGTTAAACAAAGGAAGCCAACAAACTGAAAGTGTTTATTCATGAAAACTGCCAAATCTCAAAAACATCCTGCTAAGTGAATGAATAACCATCATAAGATTCCATTAATGTGAAATGTCCAGAAAAGTCAACTTTAAAGTAACAGAAATCAGATTAGTGGTTGTCTAGGAGTGAAGGAGGTGGAATTGGAACTGATTGCAAATAATATCAGAGAATGCATGGAGAGTGCTTGAAAAGTTTTAATATTAGATATTAGTAACAACCACTACTCTATCAACTTTCTAAAAATTGTCAAACTACACACTGTCTTTTTCTTGCAGCAAACTCTAATTGTTAGTGAGCCCTTACATCAAGCCCTGCCTAGGGATTCTACTATATCTCTCCCAAACCTTCTTTTCTTTTTTTTTTAATTTGTTCTAATTAGTTATACATGAGAATAGAATGAATTTTGACACATTGTACACAAATAGAGCACAACTTCTCATTCCTCTGGCTTGTACATGGCACCCAATCATACAGGTAGGGTAATACATGTATATAGGGTAATAAGGTCTACCTCATTCCACTGTACCTCCCATCCCCACAACCACTCCCCTCCCAAACTTCCTTCATTTTTCCCTACCTGACTTTATTATGGATCAGCATCAACTTATCAGAAAAAAAAAACACATTTATTTGGCCTTTGGTTTTTGGGGATTGGCTTATTTCACTTAGCATGATCTTCTACAGCCCCATCCATTTACCTGCAAATGCCATAATTTCATTCTTCTTTAAGGCTGAGTGATATTCCATTGTGTATATATACCACATTTTCTTTATCCATTCATCTGTTGAAGAGCATCTAGGTTGGTTCCATAGTTTAGCTATTTTGAATTGAGCTGCTATAAACATTGATGTGGCTGCATCATGTAGTATGCTGATTTTAAGTCCTTTGGTTATAAGCCAAGGAGTAGATAACTGGATCAAATGGTGGTTCCACTTCAAGTTCAAAAACCTTATATGATATGAAGTTGTTATGGAGTAGTAGTGACATTTGATGTGTTATTTACAATTAGAAAAAGTCAAAAGGCATGAGATATAACCCCAAGCATAAAAATCTTCTTGCACATGAGTTATAAACCCAAAAGCTACAGATTATCCCACAGACTTGATTGGCCTATGTCATAGTTTATTTTTAATCTTTTTTATAAGATGCAAAGTCCATATTTCTGATTTCTGTTGAATTACCAAAAATGTCCTGGCCCATTTAGACTCACTACTATTCCCAATTCCAATATTAGTTAACTTAAATCAATCACAAAGAAAGGGAATTTTCCCCTATTTATTAACTTCTCAATGATTTTTTTACACCAAAACTGATAGCAATTACAACAACAGAAGTCCATAGAAAACACTGAAAAACTTACGTTAGGCTCAGGAGGGTAGAAAAAAACAATCTACATTTCTCACTCATCCTGGGTTTTAGAGAAGAGAAACTCTACTTTAAAGTAATTCATGGTGACTATTTAAAAAGATATAAATAAACTAGTATTTCCAGAGAATCAAACATGTGCAAACTTTGATGACAGGTGGGATAGAGGGACAAGCATATGCCTACAACTAAATAAGCTCATGGTCTAATTCTCAAGTCATGAGCAACAAACCCTTGAGATACAGCAAGCATTATCAGTCAATTATGTCATACTATTCACTTAATAGTTAATTAATTAAATCCTAATTTATCAACAAAGTCATCACATACTTAAATGCACAAAAAAATTATTTTAAATATAGGGGTGCTGCTGTTGTGAGAAATAAAATTCAATTTTAATGCAATGATGCTATTATATATTTTATTTAGCTACAAACACTATATGTACAATTCTGTAATATATAGGACCTTGAAATTCTTTAAAGAGGAGTACTCTAAAACACAAATACTCTATTACTACAAATAAACTATTTTAGAGAACAAATAGTTGTTAAATTTTTAATGCCAATAATTTTCAAAAATTTAAGGAATCTACTCTTTATATATATATATATATATATATATACACACACACATATATATGTGTTTGAAGTAGAACACATACATGTATTATATAATTCAATTAAAAGTTTAAAAACAAGGACAATGAACAAGAAAATTTCTTCTAGATGGTAAAAATGGGTCTTCCAGGTGGCCTGATCAAGGATCTTAACCTTCAGTCAAGGCAGTAAGTCCTGGATATTCCTACCAATATCATTTGAACATTGCTAAAGGCAATGGTTACTATGCATTTCCAATTCTCCCCTTTGTAATTGGTTTTATTATAATTATCTTGGGTTTTTTCCCCCACAAATATAAGGAAGACAGAGGTTTTGCTGAAGGCAGCCAACTTGTCTTTTAGTTTATAGAATGCTGAACTAGAAAAGTCACATCAGGATCCAATGGAGAGGGCTTTATATCAGAATCCTGGACTTTGAACTGGATGAAATAGTTGAAAGAGACTTTGGAATTGCTTCTCTTAAAGAAGTCAAATGTTCCATATAAGGCAAGAAATGTATGTGTGAATGAATATTAACTGGCCAAAGAAGTCTAAAGTACTTGATATAAGTTCTCTAATTTTCTCTTACTAAAAAACTCAGATTTTGAAAATATGCATTATGTAGCCAACCTCACAGTTAGAGACCATGTACACTATTTCTGGACTATGAGATGTATGTAAGCAGAATTGTAGGGAAGGTCTTTATAAGAGATCCTTAAAAGAAGTATAGATAAGAAGTCACATAAGCAAGATGTCAGAATAGGGAACTACAGGGCATGATCTCTCCAAGTGACAATGTCTTTTAATGTAAAACCCAAACATCTTTATGAGAAACCCAGGAACAAGTTCAGAAATTGAAGTGCTACACAGGCAAGTGTAAAAGCAAGAATAGCTGCAAGAATAGTTATAAAAGTCTTGCAGTTCATTCATAAGGAGAACCCACGGTTCAGCCTGGTCAGGAGACAGTGCTCAACTCATGGTCTCTCCTTAGAGGGAGAAAAAGACAAGTGTAAAATACATACAAAGTATCAGCTATTTGTGGGACCACCTGAGAAACTACATTTTGCCTTGCCTAACTTGGGGCACAAAGATATCCATATGTTGGATGTCTTGGGACCACTGAAAACATAAAAGAGCTAGGAGATTTTTTGTAGCACTGGAGATCCTGCAGAATTGCAGACAGATGCCAGAATTACCAAGAGATTATAAGCTCCTAAAAAGAAACCTGGAAATCATTCATAATAGAAAATGATGTGCACAAGCCCAAAGAAGTCATATATCCAGGAAAAGTTTGAAAGGTTCCCAGAATCTCTAGCCAGGATGATTAGTGAAGGCCTTTTCTTGTACAAAACCAGCCCATTAAATACTTAGAGTGGTGACTGCTTTCTCAAATGCACAAATCCTATCAACAACACCAAAGAACAAGACATACAAAGAAACAGGAAAACATTGTCCAATCAAAAAAACAGTAAATTTCGAGAAACTGACCCAGACCATTACAGGCGTTTAACAAAAGATTACACCAAGCAGAAGAAAGAACCAGTGAACTTGAAGATAGATAATTTGAAATTACCTAATCAAATTATAAAAAAGGGTGAAGAAAGTCTGAAAGACTATGGGACACTATCAAGTTAACCAATATCTTTATTCTTACAATCCCAGAAGAAGAAAAAATTAGTAATTTAATTTGAGGAATGGCTGAAAACTTCTCAAATCTCAGTAAAAAAATGAACATCCAAATTCAAGGAGCTCAAAGGATTCCAACTATAATGAACCCAAAAGTGCTAACACCAAGATATGTTATCATCAAACTATTCAAAGCCAAAGAAAAAAACTTGAAAGAAGCAAGAGATAAGCAATTCATTACATACAAGAATATTTCCATAATGTTATCAGAATTCTCAGGGGGTAAAAAAAGGCCAGGAAGATGATGGATAATATATTCAAAGTACTAAAGAAAAAAATGACCAGTCACACATACTATATCCAGCAAAACTTTTTTTTAAATGAAAAAGAAATAAAGACCTTCCCAGATAAATAAAATACGAGGAGTCCAACGCCACTAGACCTACCTAATATGAATCACTAAAGGGAATGCTTTGGGATAAAACTTCAACATGAAAGTATATGAAAAGATAAAGTTCTCTGGTAAAGGCAAGTATATAAACAAATATGTAATCGTGCATTCTGTGATGGTGGGATGTAAATAATTTTAAATTCTCATATAGAATTCAAGATATGAAAGCTTTTTTTTCAAAAAAAGCTACAGCTATAAAGCTGTGTATGTCAACCAGGGCTCTCCAAAGAAACAAAACCAATAAGATTTATTTATTTATTCTTTCATTCATTCATTGTAGAAATTGGCTCACACCATTATCAGGTTTGAGAAGTCCCACAATCTGCTATCTACAGGCTGAAGAACCTAGGAATTCTGGTGGTTTAATTTAGTTCTCATTCTGAGATCCCAGACAACTCCCTTGCCCCATCCATCACATGAGGACGCAGCAAGAAGATTAGTGGACTGAGAACTAGAATATGGTCTATCACCAGAGACTAAATCAGGGCTTTCCAGCCTCTAGAACTGAGAAAAAAATTTCTGTTGCTCATAAGCCACTCAGTCTATAATATTTTTTACAGCAGCCTGAACAGATTAAGATAGTTTATTAATGAATAAAAAATAAAATAGAAAGATGTCATTTGTGATATTGATAACATAAATTAGAGAATAGAAGGGAGAAAGGAGTATAGCTTTTGTACATAGTTCAAATTGTTATTAGCTTAACATAGATGGTTATAATTGTAGATTGCTATAATTTTAAGATACTGTATGGGACCCCATAGAAATCACAAAGGAAATATCTACAGATGATCTGTAAAAAAAAAAAATGAGAAAGAAAACAAAGCATGTCATTGCAAAAATTGTCATCATCATTGTCGTCGTCATCATCATTATCATCAATGGAACACAAAAATAGGCAGCAAGAGAGAAAAAAGAGACAAAATAACTACAAGATATATACAAAACAACCAACAAAATGAGCATATGAAGTCCTTCCCCACCAGTAATTACTTTAAGTGTAAGTGGAACAAACTCCCCAACTAAAAGGCAGAGTGGTTAATTGTATTAAAACACAAGATCAAACTATATGCCATCTACAAGAGGCTCACTTTAGATCTAAGAACATGCAAAAACTGAAAAGGATGGTGTTATGGTTTGGATGTGAGGTGACCCCCAAAAGCTCATGTGGGAGACAATGCAAGAAGATTTAGAGGGCAACTGATTGGGTTATCAAAGCCTTAACCCAATCAGTGAATCGCCCCCCTGATGGGATTAACTATGTAGTAACTGTAGGTAGATGGGATGTGCCTGGAGGAGGTGGGTAGTTGGGGGCATGGCTTTGGGGTTTATATTTTGTATCTGGTGAGCGGTTTCTCTCTCTGCTTTCTGATCATAATGTGAGTCACCTCTCTCCACCACAATCTTCTGCCACCATGTCCTGCCTTACCTCATCCCCAAGGAAAGGAACCTACTATCTCTGGACTGAGACCTCTAAAACTGTGAGCCCCCAAGTAAACTTTTTGGTTACAGTTTGCGCGGAATAACTCTGTTTTAGTCAGTTTTTTCTCTGCTGTGACTAAAAGACCTGACAAGAACAATTTTACTCAAGAATCTTTTCTGACCAAAGTAGAATGTGAACAGATCTATCTATCATGCACAAGTAAAATTGTTCTTGTCAGGTCTTTTAGTCACAGCAGAGAAAAAGCTGACTAAAACAGAGTTATTCCATGCAAACTGTAACCAAAAAGAGTAGAGATGTCTATATTTGTATCAGACAAATGAGACCTTACATCAAAAACTGTTACACGTGACAAATAAGAACATTGCATAATGATAAAAGGATCAATTCACCAGGAAGGTTTAACTATCTTAAACATATACATGCACCTGGTAGCAAAGTACTCAAATATATGAAGCAAACATTGACAGACTTAAAGGGAGAAAGGAAAATCAATAAAATAATAGGAGATTTCAATAACTCACTTGCTATAATGACCAGATAAATCAGATAAAAGATTAGTGAGGAAAAAGAAGACTTGGACAAAACTATAGACCAACTGGAACCTAATCGACTTCTATGAAACACTCTACCCATAGTAGCAGAAAATACATTTTTCTCAAGCACACATTGGACATTCTCCAAAATAGATAAAATTTTAGATTATAAAATGTGTCTGAACAAATTTAAAACAATTACATCACACCAAGAATCTTTTCTGACCAAAGTAGGAAGTGAACAGATCTATCATGCACAAAGACCTAATCAGTAACCAAAAACCTGCTGCAAGAACCAAACAGTTTCACTGGTAATTTCTACCAAACTTTTAAGGAATTGGAACCAACCCTTTTCAAACTCTTCCAAAAATTTGAAAAAGAGAGAATACCTTCACTTAATATGGCCAATATTACCTTCATGACAAAAACAGAGATGCTACAAGAAAATTACAGAGCAATATTCCTGATTAATATTAATGCAAACCCCCTCCAAAAAATACTAGCAAGCCAAATCCAAAGACAAATTAAAAGGATTATATACTATAACCAAGTGAGATTTATTCCTGGATGCAAGGATAGTTCAACATACAACAATTAATGCAATATATTACACTAATATAATGAAGGACACAACTAAATGACCACCTCAATTAATGAAGGAAAAGTACTTTATGAAATTCCACACATTTTCATGTTAAAAACACTCAGCAAACTAGGCATCAGAAGAAAATTAACTCAGCATAATGAAAGCCATGTACGAACAATCCACAGCTAACATCATACTCACTGTTGAAAAATTGAAAACTCTTTTTCTGTAAGTAACAAGGCACTCACCATTTTTACCACTTCTATTTAATATAGTACAGGAAATTATAGTCAGAGCAATCATGCAAGAAAAAAATAAAAGCCATCCAGATTGCAAAGGAAGAAGTAAAACTGTCCCTAAACACATATGGTATGACCATATATGTAAAAAATTCTAAAGACTAGAAAGCATGCACATACACACACACACACACACACACACACACACACGCACACACATGCACACATGCACACACACACACAATAGAACAAAAAGTTGCAGAATAAAAAAATCAATACACAAAAAAATCAGTACGATTTCTATATACTAACCATGATCAATTCAAAAAAGAAATAAACTATCCCATTTATAATAATATCACAAAGAATAAAATATTTAGGAATAAACTTAACTAAAGAAGCAAAAGAGTTACACATTGAAAGTCATCACCACCTTCACTGTGACCACCCTGGTTCTGGCCACCAGCATCTTTCAGCTAGATTGTAACCAGACTTCCTGCTTGCTACATTCAATTCTCAACATAAGTAACCAAAGTCCCCTTTTAAGCCCCAAGTCAGAACAAGTCACTTATTCAAATCTTCCAATGGCTCTACGATTATCTCAGGTTAAAAACTCTTGGTCTTTAGGGGCTAGGGTTGTGGATCAGTGGAGGAACATTCACCTCACACGAGGGAGGCCCTCAATTCAATCCTAAGCACCACATAAAAATAAATAAATAAAATAAAGGTATTGTGTCCAACTACAAGTAAAAAATAAGTATTAAAAAAAAAGTCTTGGTCTTTATAAGAAGCTCCAAGGCTGCCCACCACCCTCGGGCTTCATCCCTGTATCTGCTCCTCTATCTTCCATTCAGTCCTTCTGAGCTCTGCCAATCTCCTCCCAATCCCTGCTGCATTTCTGGTCTCCTCAGATGTTTTGTACTAGCTGTTCTCTACAAGGCTCAAGAGGAACTAGAACCACCCACTTCTCAAAGTGCACCCTACACTTCCCACTGTGCTTCTTTGTGTCCTAGAAACATGTCTCTTCTTCACATCAACCACATGAAACATCCTCTTATCTGCTGTTCAACTATATTGAAACAATTCCTCAATATATTTAAAATAGATACACCACTCATGGAAATTTAAAAGCATCCTTTTTATAGAAACTCATTAATTAATGCTGATATTTCTAATCAAATGACATTGGAAAGGGTATTGAGGGGGAAATAAAACTAACAATTCAGAATATACTTAGTAAAATAAAACTTTGGAAATTAAATGATAAAACTCATTCATTGATCCCAGGAAAGCTTTGATAGCAATTGAATTTCTAATATGATAATAGGATTTGGGAAACATTTTTAGGAAACTATTTTTATGCTTTCAAAAAAAAGTTTAAGAACCATCTGAGATCAATTTGATGTACATAAAACATTGTAACACAGTGGCAGATTCCTTTACCTAACATTAATAAGCTAGACTAAACTAGAAATGTCCCTGTTGGTACCCTTGAAGGAAATCCTTTCTTGGATTTCTGAGCCACAGCTCAGTGGTAGAGCACTTGCCTAGCATGTGTGGGGCACTGGGTTTGATCCTCAGCACCACATATAAAATAATAAAATAAAGGTCTATCTACAACTAAAAATATATATTAAAAAAATAAAGAAAGAAATACTTTCTTTTCTCCAGAGCCAGTGAAATCATCCGCTAACCTAAGTCTAATCAATCATGCTGTTCTCCACTCAGAACCACTTGAAGCTTTTCCATTCTATTTATAATACAAATCTAAGCTCCTTATTATGGACAGCCTACAAGGCTCAAGAGGAACTAGAACCACCCATTTCTCAAAGTGCATCCTACACTTCCCACTGTGCCTCTTTGTATCCTGGAAACATGTCAAGTGTGTTCCCACCCAGGGCATTCACACTTGTTCTTCCGTCTGCCAGGTCACTCCATTCTGAGATAGCTATATGGCTTGTTCGTGTTTCCACTGGAGTTCCAATTCAAAGCCTCTTCTGAGGAGACTGCCCTAATTATTCATGCATTGACTTGATGCTGTAGGGTATCTATTATTTCTCAGAAACAACTGCAGGTACTAGGAACTAGCCATGAGTGAGATAGGGTACGCACCTTCCCTGATGAGCCTGGAGCAGATCTATTACACACACACACACACACACACACACACACACACACACACACAGCAGTGAATTCCTAGAGTATAAATATCCTAAGTCCTCTCCAATAAAATTAATGGAAATCATTCTCTGAACATCATAATAATAAACATGAAAGAGAGGATACTCTCAGATGAAAGATAAAATGTGTCGGTAAGTTAGCCCTCTTTTCTATATCCAGTAACCTGAAGAATAGAAAATTGTCTCTATTACCTGAGTTCCAATTCCTCCTCCACCACTTAGCTTTGTGATCTCAGGCAATTTACGTAACCTCTGTGTGCCTGTTTCCTCACATGTAAAATAGAAACTCTAGCAGTACATCTCATAGGATTGGTATAAGGAATAAAGGAATCAAATATTTTTAAGGTGCATAGATTGGTATTTGACACTTGAGAAATACCATGTAAGACTGTTCAATAAGTAAAAATTGTCTAGATATGTAGTCTTGCCGGAAGCTTAACCAATAATTACCAGGACAGAAAATACACTAGCAAAAGAGTTGAGAAACCTCAGTTCTGAGACCCAGGCTGTCACCAACCATCTGGGTCTGGAATGTGACATTTCATTCCTCTGGGCCTCAGTTTACTCATTTGTTTTCCATTCAATGCTCAGTTGTTCTAAATAAGATGATCACTAAAGTGATTACCTGCTCAGACTACAAATGTGTCTCAGTATAAAGGATCAGAAGCACAGAAAGAGGTCCCAACTCAATTTGAAAATAGGCTTTTACATTTATCTAGGCTGAAAATACATGATTAGTTGCTACACCATAGATGAGCTGGATGACAGGCAACAGGGAGATGCAGGGAGAAGAGAAATGTTGGCAACCTTTCCAGAAGGTAATCAGGCAGTGCTTTGCCAAAGTACATAAAGATAAGATTCCTTTCACCAAGGAATTCTTCCTTTTCAGATTATTCTAAGAAAATCACAATATGCCAGAATGCTCATCACATGCTTTTGTGTTGTTGTTGTTGTTGTTGTAACTGTTGTTACTGGGAATTGAACCTAGCAGTGCTCTACCACTGACCTACATCCCCAGCTTATTTTATTTTTTATTTTTAGACAGGGTCTTGCTGAGTTCCAAAGCTGACCTGGAAATGGCAATCCTCCTGCCTCAGTCTCCCAAGTCACTGGAATGACAGATGTGCACCATCGAGCCAGCACCATATTATTTTTAATTAAAAAAATCAGAAAACTAAATATTCAAAAATAAGGTATTAAATAAATTAGTAAATTAATGCCTTTTGTGCAACTATTAAATTATGCTGAAAAACAATATTTAATGACATGGGGAAAATACGTAATGCTCAATTTTGATTGCCAAATAATATATACAATATGAACTTGATTTGTTTAAGCATCTCTATGCTTAAGATAGTCACCAAAATGTTAACGATTATCCATAGAAGATGAAGTTATGGATCATTTTTACTTCCTCTGAAATGTTTTGACTTTTCTGTTTACTTTTTAGGAAGTTTTCATGGTAAACATGAATCATACTTGTAATCAGAAAGAATCTTAAATGTGACAGCCAAGTAGTGCCCCCTGAGATCCTCCTTCAAGAGGGAAGTGCCATGAGGAGTGCACTCCAGGGGAGGCGGCCAGCTGAGACACCTGCAGGATCCTTTGCAGTATTGGAGCTGAGGCCAAGTTCACAGGCAGCTCTCAGCCAATGCCAAGCACAGTGAGAGTACTAGGGCCTGGCCCTGTATGCCCAAGGGGACTCCTCTAAGAGAAATCAGTGTTCTGTTGCTCACTATTGGGAGGCTAAGATTTTCTCAGAGCTATCCCAACCTTTGCCTTTCCTTACCTCCTCCCTCCCCATCCCTGGAGCACTAGCATCCTCCGCAGGTTTTCCCTGCCTGCTTCTGCCTGCCCTGCCTTTTTTTTTTTCTTTCCCAGATTCTGCTGCTAATAAGCCTCCCACATCTCTGACTTTGTGTTAACATCTGCTTCCTAGAAATGACACAGTCACCATCCAAAAATGCTGACGTTATGATTCATCCAAGCTTATCTGACCACATGTAAACAACTCCTCCTTTCCCAGGAGCAAACTCTCTGAATTCTTTTCTACCCCTCTGAACATAGTGCCCAAATTCTTAAAGTCCTCCCCTCAAACTTAGAATAAACTAAGATGAAATTACAATAGAGGAATTGGCAATTACCAGACCCAACCTATGTGAAACAGGGATAAGAGTGTAAACAAACACCCACAAAACACATAATTGAATATTTAAAAGTTATAAATCAAGTTTACAAATCTCAATAAAATACATCCTTTCCTATCACCTTGAAAAATATACTTTTACCAGAATCTGAAGGATAGCTGAAACTTTGAATGCTAAAATTCCTCGACATTGCAAATCATAATACAGCAACACTGAGAAAACTGCCCTTTTCCCTGACTCTATCCTGCCCTTCTTGTCCCCTTTCTTTTTCTACTCTTGGTCCATTAGTACTTAATAAAAGATCTTGCTCATTTGTGTGTGGACACCAGACCCACATTTCCAAGCTTTATCCACATTCCCCCCACAAAGTTATAGTCCAGGTATAGAGGTGTACCTATTGAGAGAGAGGTATACCTTCACTAGGACTGACCAGGCAAAGAGGCCCACTCAAGCCCTGAAAGTGGACATGGCCATTTAGTTACATAATTTCATGGTGGAACATGATTTAGAGGCAGGTATAAGCACTAAATGCACCATATTTCCAGTGGGCAATCCCCTCATCTAGCGGACCCCTAATCTTTTATGGACTCAAATGCAGGAGAAGGGCCAAAATGGGGCATGGTACATGTCATTGGTTCTTTAAGGATGTCATAAAAAAAATACCACTGACTAGGTAGCTTAAAGAACAGAAATATATTTTCTCATAACTCTGGAGGTTGGAAGTCTAAGACCAAGGTTTCAACATGGTTGTTTTCTTCTGAGATCTCTCTTCTTGACTTGTAAGTAGCTACCTTCTCACCACATCCACACGTGGTCCTCTCTCTGTGTTTTCTGTGGCCTAATCTCTTCTTATAAGGACACCAGTCATACTGGTAAGCCTGCCCTAACAATGCCATTTTATCTTTAGTGAGCTCTTTAAAGGCTCACATGCAGTTCCATTTTGAGGTACATGGGGTTAGGTTCAACATATAAATTTGTAGGGGACAAAATTTAACCCACAGAAAAACCCCCAAAGCAGGCCCCTCTTTCCGTGGCTTAAGGTTGTACTAGAGATTGCCATATGACCTGTAGAACTTCAGATAGCACAGGATCAACAGGCAAGATGATATGTTTTGTATGATACTGCTGTAGACACTAAAATGTGAATTACCCCTATGTGGTACTCTTGCACTTCTAAAAAACAATGAGGCAGGAAAGTGGGGGTGAGGTTTAGCTGGGGTAGAAAAAGTATCTCAAGTAGTTATGTAAACCCACTCTCGGCATTCCAAGTATCTATATTCCTAAGCATCAATGACTATAATTAGCAATATGCAAATTGCATCCAACCCAAAAGAACCTCCATGACCAAGTTCAATACATATGTGTGACTTTGGTTTAATTTTTTAAGTGTGTTTTTTATTAAGAAAAAGAAAAATAAATTATGTGGGAATTGTTAAAATAATTACTCATAAAATTGTAATATGAACCAAGATATTAAAATACCATTAGCTATCCAATCTTCCTCCAATATCCTCCTTGAATTCCCACAGAAAATTTAGTCTAATCTTCTGTCAATCTATTATATTATAAAAGCCTCTCTGAAAAATTATAGGATATTATTTCCTACTCCAGATACACTCTCTCAATGACCCCATTTTTATCTTCTCTCTTTCCCCCTCACTTCCTCATAGGCAGGCAGAATTTTCTTCTAATATTGAACTCTTACTGTTGAGAGATTTTCCTCAAAGTTTATTTTGAATCTTGTGCAGTTCAATATCAATTCTGTTTGTCTTTTTTTCCCCCAGCAAAAACATGAGAGGTAAAAAAAAAAAAAAAAAAAAACACTTTCCTCTCCCTACAAGGTTTTCTTACAGTTAAAACAGTATTAAATTGCTCCTTAGTCTTCAGTTTGATAGAAAGAAAATGTAATTTCTAGTATCTGTATACATCGCCAGCTGAAATCATTAAAGAGTTCCAAGGACCTCTAACCAGCAAACACATTTTAGTGTCTTTAATGAAAGTACAACTCTGTTGGCTTTGCACACCTATATAAGTGCTTACAAAAATCAACTAATCAGATCAGAGATCCAAACTTAGAAATTTGGAACATACAAACACAGAGTAACAACATAAATGAAGGAACATAGTATAGTCTTTTTGAGCACAATTTTTTATTTGTGTGTATTTATACCTTAGGTGTTGAAGAACTCTAAAAATAAGAGTTGGAATTTTTGTTTTGTTCAACTAAGAAGGAAACAACAACAAAATCAAATGAGAAGGGGCCAACTTTTCTTTAAGTAGCTAATTTTATGACAAGCAAGAGATACCATAGTGAGATCATCGAATCATACTGATATTTGGTAAACAGACTCAAGAGAACATCTCTCTGCTAATGTTCGCTATTATCTCTACAGGTCCAGGCACTTGAAGCAATCATTGTCTTATTCCCAGCCCAGGAAAAAGGAATATTATTAATATCTTAAAGTCATCTAAAAACATCTAAAAGCTACATAAACATAAAAAGTAGAATAAACTCTGCAAGAATAGCTGAATGCCACAGAAACCCCAGAAGTCAAGTTAGACTCAGTTCTGCTCTCTGGGCCTACACCTCCCAGTACTAATTAATACCAGTTAAAGGACATTGTTTTTAGTTTTGTTTTTTAATATTGATGTTTGTTTGCTTGGTTTACTGCTTTTGTCTGTCTGTTGGAGGGAGAGAGTAGTAAACAATATAGCCAGAACAAAATAAAACAGCAAAAAGCCCATTATTTGGGGGTATCTAACAAAAAAAAATGAAACTGTTAACAAATAGAATTGAAATACAAACTGTATTGTAACATGGGAACTGAAGAAATTCTACTAGGTTAGATTTTTCATTCATTTGTTTGAATTTCTAGTGGCTCTAACCAGAATGAACTCTATCCCTGAATACAAAATATTTTCTAAGTGTGCTACAGGACAAAGAGCATTGAATACATTGTAGGAAGTGCGCAAGAGGGCAGACAGCTGAAGGTTACTAGGCAAACATTACATTTTCCAAATATACATCATGGAAACTAGACTTTTAAAACGTATTTTTACCACTGGCAAAAGTCTTGAACAAACTCCTAATGAAGTATGAGAACATTTTTAAGTATTAACCTCTAGCAGCCAGCCTGGACCTACAAAGAAGAAATTGTGTAAAACAATTTAATGTCCTTTTCTGATGGCTAAGTTGGCATAGAAGATTATACTTGGGTTGTAATAAGGTAGTTGAAGTTTTTAATGATGTACTGACAAATTAGATCAAGAAATGTGATCTGGATAATTTACAACTGAGTGAATTAATTCCTAGATGAAAAATGAGAACCCAAGAGTGTTGGTCAATAGATCAAATGTGATCATAAGAAATTACTATGTTGTTGCTTTCACCAACATTGTGAATCCAAAAATTTACAGATGACTAGAATTTGGAGAAATAATATGCTTGAGAACATAATCAAGATCCAATATGTGCAATAGTCAATACTAATAAATGTAGGAAGATTTTTAAAAATTAAGGAAAATCTCTGATACTACCTGCTGATCCCAAAACTTAAATATACAAATGCAAACTTGGGAAAGTTGCTTTAACTAAGCAGTTTCTTTCCTCAGAGCTTAGCACACAAAGCAGGGCAATTTCCTAATAACACAGGGAGGAAAAAGAGAAAGCACTGCAAACCTGTAACAAATTATATGTGAAGAACCAAAAGGAAATTAGTCTCTCCATGTTGAGAGCCAGCAAGAAACTTCAGTTAACCAGAGCAAGAAGTCAGTGGTAAAAGTAATAAGGAAAAGGGAGTTCAGATAGAGGAAAGAACAGATAATTGTCAGAGTGCCTATGAGGGTAGGGAACAGGTAGCCACTAAGAGACTTCATAACAAAGTGAGCAATCATCCCCATAACATTTCAGGTTTATGATTCTTCTTGCTGCTCTGTGTCTTAGACTCCTTGGAAGGAAGGTGGTTGGTATCATGCTAAAAATGCTGTCATTACCATCAAGAGTCAGGTATATCTTAACAAGACTGAAAACACCAGGCAAACACCTGTTACATTTGAGAAGGCCTAGATCTCTCCACTGCTCTGTGGTTGCTCACTTTAAAAAAAAAAAAAATCAAGGGGAAATAACTTTGGTACAAGACAAGGTATTATGGTAGGCATTTGGGAGGATATAAAGATAAGATAGACTAATTGGGCCTTAAGAACTAAAAATTTAATAGAGAGGTTTGGGTTGTCTTGGGTTTAGGGGGTGGGGGTTTGTTATGTTTTGTTTTGTTTTGGTACCAGGCATAGAACCCAGGGGTGCTCAATCACTGAACCAATCCCCAGCCCTTCTTCTGTTTTATTATCAGACAGGGTCTCACTAAGTTGCTAAGGCTGCCTTTGAACTCATGATCCTCCTGCCTCAGCCTCCCAAATCGCTGGGATTACAGGCATTTATCACAGCATCTGGCTAATAGGTTTTTAGGCACACTGAATTCAAAGCAGTATCTGTCATATTCAATGTGTAGGATAAAAGAAGCATTACAACATTCAAAAATAAGCTGCTTCTGTCTAAGCATTTGAGAAAGCCTTCCGAGAGAAATGGCATTTAGCAGAGCTGATATTGGTAGCCTGGGTTTCCCCAAGATATGACACAGCCTATTATTTGCACAATGATTGAACTCCTCAAAGTATAGAAAAACAATGTGGTAATATAGCTTGATCTCTTCTGTTTCCCCTCCTTATTCACTTCTCTTCCCTTGTCTCCCCCAGAAGGTTGGCCAGTGTGGACCTCCAAAGTCTCCTCTTGCTTTCACTTGAGTTCAGTCAACGAGAGGTACCAGCCCAGAAGGAAGAAGGAGAATAAGGTCAGAATCTCTCTCGCCCAACCTTCCTCCCTGCCAGGTCATGGAGTTTGTCTGTGCCTTTCTCCCAAAATCTAGCTCTTGGAGTTATCTCATTGGACAGTTCTCTCACCAGGATCTCGATCCACTTCTGTCCCTTCCCGGCTTTAGCCTAAAGGGGCAAATGTTCTTACTGATAAGAGCCCTGGGGAGCATCACTCTCCCTCGTAGCTTTCACTAAACCCCTCCCCTCACACCTCCATACCTTGCCCCTTTATTAAACTTTGCTCAGTTACCCAATTTGAGTGTGCTCTTTCCTGCAAGATCCTGGCACATATGATCACCTTCCGGGTGTCACATTAATACTGAGAAGCTGTGGACTCTTAACAAGCCTTGAAATATCAGTCTTTGGCTCTAGAGAATGAGATATTGAAGATTTAAGACCCAGTCTGACCACATAAATACTCTTAGAAGGGAGATGAATTTAGGCAATGGGCAGAAGCAGAGCTATCAGTAGTTGGGTAAGGTCTTGCCCTTTCCCACATCATGATTAGTAACTTTGTGTGCATTTCAGAATTGGAAGGACAGGTGTGTAAAACACTACCTCAATAAGATACACAGTCCTTCACTTTGCACTGACTTTACACTTCTGGACCAGATTAAGGACATGTGATTCATTAGTCATCCAGGGTATAGAGAAACTAGCAGTCTTTATTCACCGATGCCTTGGTGTAACTGCACACACTTATTGCTGCTACTGATGCTGCTGCCACCACTACCACATGCTCCGATGGCTTCTGCCACTCCAAAGACCAAGCAAGAGTTTAGGCATTGGGTAATACAACTGCAATCAAGTCAGCTCCTAAATCTGGGAAGGGTTGCCGCTTGCTTTGTAAAATGTAGCACAGGCAACCTCAATATTATGGTAATACCATTTCTTAGGTTAGGTAGATTCATGTGTTTATATTTGTATTGTATTCTCTCCCTTTTCCCATTACATGTGGCCTATCTCCCTTTACTTCTCAATAAATAAAGACTGAAAGACGTGCCCTGCAGGAGACTCCACTGGAATTTGGAGAGAGCAGAGGAGGCTCACATCAACCCACAGCACTACCAACAATTTACAATGGAGTGTTAGACCTCCCTTCTGCCATCTCCACCTCAGGCATTGTCAGTGGCTGTCTCCCCAGACTCCAGCCTCCTGTAACCACAGCTCTCTACTCTCAATTCCCCTTTCTTCTCCTCGTCTCTGATTTCTGGATTTCTCACTGTGGTGTGAAGTGGGATTTAGTGAAATCCCTGTCCCCATTATGTTTGTTTATTTGGCAGAGAATTCTAGCCGTCTTTGTCTCAGAGGGCCTCCTACTAGTAATCAAACACAATTATGAAGAAGACTCCCTCCGGCAAGGAGGACCTTTATATTTCAGAGCTTAAAATTCCCAGATCATGCCTCCATACTTCAACTTCTTTCCACAACACAAGGCAGATGCCAGAGTGATTTTACAAGACAACCTGACACTGGCTGACAGACCAAATCGATACCGTAGACTTTGAAGTTCTTGGTACAACATTTCTGCACACAGTGGATGCTCCATAAATATTGGTGACTGATGGATTCTGGCTTCAGGGATTCAGGAAGCCCATGCAGAAGCAACTGGTTCGAGGGGAAGGAAAAAACAGTTTTTGAGTTGCGGGCTAACAAGAATTGTGTAAGCAGATACTGACTAGGGGAAGCTGTTTAAAATGAACTGAATACATTTTCACTTTTTGATTTTTTTTTTATCTTCACACTAGTATTTAGTTATCGGTTGAATTGTGCCCTTCCATCCAAATTCATCCGTTGAGATACTAGCCTCCAGTACCACAGAAGGATACTGTATCTGGAGGTAGTCTTTAAAGAAGTAGTTAAGTTAAAATGAGTGGATTGGGGTGAGCCTTTTCAGAAGAGCACACAGTCACACACAGAGGAGAGACATGTGAGGGCACAGGGAGCAGATAGCAATCTACAAGTCCAGGAAACGAAAACAAACCTGCTAAAACCTTGATGATATAATTTTTTTAGACTCCAAAACAGTGACAAAATAAATTTGGGTTGTTTGAGCCACACAGTCTGTGGTATTTACTATGGCAACCCTACCAAATGTTTACATACACCCATAACCTTCTAGTAAACAGGGCTCTAAACAAGACAGTGTTCAACCCCAGGGCAGCAAACACCCCAGGCTTACTGTTTACCAATCCTAAGGAAAAAACTGGGAGGACTCAACAGAGAGGTTTTGGACATGGAATTACTCACACTCCTTGGCAGCAGCATTCGGGGATACAATGGAGGGCCACACTGCTCCTACAGCAAGGGAAATATATGAGATAGGGTACGTAAATGCTGTACAGGTGGAGTTCACCAGACATTTTAAGAGTACTTTACAACCACAGTCATTCTGCCTTGATCTTCACCAAAAAGTTGGAGATAAAGGAAGTGGCCACCTTTCCTTCTCCATCCCCTTCATTATCACATTTTTAGAGTCCTTCTTCTCTCACTTCTTATCAAGCTTCCCTAGGCACTGGTTAGTGTTTACTCCAACACCCCACCTCTTCAGTCTCTCAGAAGCCCCTTAACTCCTTCACAGTCTCATACAGTCCCATGTCTTCCATTAAGTCCTCAGAACAGGGCTCTGGAGGCACATTGCGTTCATGATCCACAACAGCCACACAAAGAGCAAGAACCTATCAGCAGACATAGGGAGCTTATTAAGATGACAGTCCCTTAATAGTTACCTTTTGATTGAACCTTTTGCTGGAAAAGTCTTGCATCAAGCCTGTAACTGTGTCTCACAAGTCTATTCATACTTAGCTCCTTCTGAAAATAAGACAGAACCACTACAGTCTACCTGCCATTGCTGAAAAGGGATGTCACCTCATTTGATATGCCCCTCGGTGTAATTCAGTTATCATGGATAGCAGGAAACAGGCAAGACAGTTCTGGCATGCAGCAACAACATCAGACATCTTTATGGGTGGTCCCCAGCAAATCACAGCTGCCACATAGTCTTTGAACCTGTAAGTTCTAATCTACAATGTAGCCAAGTAGCAATTTCTTCTGCTGGGGCTTTCTCCAGCCATCTTCTCTTTTCCAGTTGGTCAACCTCATCATTTCCTGGAAATTGGAGAGGGCAATGAGTAGTCACATGGAACATTGTGATGACTGATTTAGACACAATGCCAGATACCTTCTCCTAGCCATTTTCTCCACAGAGGTCGGTCAATAATCATCCACTGTTGTTGCTATTGAGACAGTCACATTTTAAGTCCTCTGAATACAGCTCAGCTGTCTGTGCATATAGTTAGTGGCCCACTTTCATGAGCAATAACCACCCATACTACTTACAATTCAGCCCACTGTGGCTTCTGTGTCCTTGTCATTCATTGATCTTCAGAGTCTCAGTCCCTGGATATAGGCCACATCTCTCCACCTAGGAGAAATGATCCATCAGTGTATCAGACTAACTCTGATGCTAGAGGTTGATCTTTTTTTATGGGTGATGGGAGAAAAGGCATGTCTTCTGACATATCATTCTTTCTGCTACATATGTGATGGCTCCCAGGAACTATTGAAGTTCTAAGCTGGAAGGCAAGGTGTTATTCCTCCAGTTAAAGGCATTCACCTCATTTCATAGTGATTGTTGTCTAACCTTATCCTGATCTCAGTCCTTGGCCATTTGTTCCAGCCATGCACTGATGGGGCAGATGGTCACAACTTGACTGGAGCTTCTCTGATGATGGGCTCCAAGGTGAGAAAGACAGCATAAATAGCACACAATTATTTTTCCAATAAATTATAACATTATTCTGCCTCCTTCCATAACTGTGACCCAAATTCAATAGGGATCTTATGTCCTTAATCTACAGCTCTTCCAAAGTCATGGATGGTAAAAAATCAGCAGTTTTTGATGTGTTTAGCATCCTAAGGGCCTGTACATGCTACACTGTTCATTTGGCTTGATTAAATGCTTCCATATGCTGGTACGTCCAGTCCCATACTGTAGGCCTCCTACACAAATGACCCAGGGGTTGTAATTACTTAGTCAGCTGAGGGATGAGAGTCCTCTAATAACCCAATATCCCCACAAATTTTTGTATTTGCTTTACTATATTGAGAAGTAGAAACATCTCAACTTTACTATTATAGCCTGAGGTATAAGTTTTGTTTTACCCAATCAGACAACACCAAGAATGTCACCAATAACGAAGCCTAGCACTCTATTAGGGTTCATGGTCCAGAGTGAGAATGATATATAAGAGGAAAGGAGGGGTAAGACAAGATAATACAAATGGAAGAAATGATTTACGGTAGAAGGGGTAGAGAGAGAAAAGGGGAGGGGAGGGGAGGGGAGGGAGGATAGTAGAGAATA
The DNA here is from genome assembly GCF_052094955.1 of Ictidomys tridecemlineatus. NCBI lineage: Eukaryota > Metazoa > Chordata > Mammalia > Rodentia > Sciuridae > Ictidomys > Ictidomys tridecemlineatus. The sequence continues at coordinate 99,894,774 of NC_135485.1, forward strand.
GGACAGACAGCAGAATACATCAGACACTAGAAAAGCAATATGTCAATCAATGGAAGGGTAACTGATGTGATATAGCAATTTGTATACGGGGTAAAGTTGGGAGTTAATAACCCACTTGAATCAAACTGTGAAAGATGATGTATTAAGAACTGTGTAATGTTTTGAACGACCAACAATTAAAAAAAAAAAAAAAACGTCTTGGTCTGTTAAAAAAAAAAAAAAAAAAGAATGTCACCAATAACGAAGCCTAGCACTCTATTAGGGTTCATGGTCCATCCTCTCCCTGAAAATGCATCAAAATTATGGGCGCAGCCTCAGTGAATGCTGAAGAAATTCAGAAGTGAGAATAATATCATCAACATAATAAATATTTTTATCTATAGAGGTCCAAACCAGGTTTCTAAATCTTGCACTACCATAAAATGACACACGGTAGGGCTATGGAGATATTCTTGAGATAACACCATGAATGTTCATTGGGGGCCTACCCATGAGAAAGCAAAAAGGTCTTGACTCTCAGGGGAAATATCTATGGTAAGGAAGCCATTATCAAGATCTAACATACAATGATGTATTCCCAATTGAGAGCTGAGCTCTTAAAGAATAGTGATTATGTTGGGAACAGCTGCAAAGAGTGGAGGGATCTCCTTCATTAATTCCCTGTAACCCACTGTCATGTACCAGGTTCTGTTCAGCTTTCTTACTGGCCATACAGGGGAGTTAAAAATAGTGTCAGTTGGATGAATTATGTTTAATTTATCCAATTCACATGTGGTCTCTGTTTTCTCTTGATGACCACCAAGGAGCCAATATTATTTGGTGGCAACAATTTGATGAGAATACAGGTAAAACAAGAGTCGGGTATTTATCATGCCCTCTTAATATTGGTTTTTCAGCTGACACATGCTTCATCTCCTGGAAACACAAACAGAACTCCCTACAGTCGTTTGTAAGCCTTTACCCCAGAAGATATCAACACCTATTATACATTCAGGAATGGGAGCTATGAACACCTACTAGCAGGTAGGTATCAGGCATGCAAGCCACAGGTCAGTATTATGGCTCAGATCCTCATCATTTTCCCACATATTCATCAGTAGCAGTTAATCTGCCTGAGAATTTGTCAGAATTACCAAATACCAATGTACACTCAGCTCCCGTGACCACCAATGCTGTTACTCTCTGAATACTTTTTGAAGACCAATGTATTGCCAATTCTACATATGGATGACCTCCAGTCCAGAGACATGGCTTGGGCCCCTGAACCTTGACCTTCCCCCCAATGACTCCACAACCAAAGGTTCAAAGATTCTTCAGGGGAGCTGTAGACTCTGCTCTCATTACATCTCCTAATAAGAGAGTCTTGTCTCTCTCATTTTAGAGTAGAAGTTTGTTCTACTTTTCTGACTATCTCCCTTTTCCTGACTGAGAGGTAATGGCTGAGAGGTAATGGACAATGGCTCTTGTCCTTTGAAAATTGCTACCATAACTGTCCCAGGTTGACATTAGGTTGTTCATCTATTTTTATTTCATCCACTTTTGCTGCTATTAAGTCCACCCACATCTGTTTACAAAACACCAAAGAGTCCCTTCCAGTTTTGGCTAGTGTTTTAGTCAGCTTTGTATCCCCTGACCAAAATACCTGACAGAAGCAACGTAGAGGAAGAAAAGTTTATTTGGGCTCATGATTTCAGAGATTCAATCCTCAGTCAAGCAACTCCTTAGCTCTGGGCCCAATGTGAGGTAGAACATCAGGGCAGAAGGATATGGCAGAGGAAAGCATCTCAGGACATGCACCAGAAAGCAGAGAGAGCTCAGCTTTCAAGAGACGAAATACAAACCCCGAAGGCGCACCCCAAGTGGCCTACCTCCTACAGCCATAACTTATCTGCCTGCAGTTACCACATAGTTACATCTCTCATAAATTAATCATTTCCTCTCTGTACATTCTCATGTTGGCTCACACCTTAAATTTCAGGGACACCTCACATCTAAACCACAACAGGTGAATTTTACAGACTCTCATTTTCTGCCACAATCTGTCTTTCCAAGATCTGTTATCAGTTGTGCTGCTGGCTGGAGGGGCTGATCAGAATAATATTGGTATCTGGGCACCATAAATGGATGAACAGGTTGAATATAACACTGCAGCCCTCATCCTGGTAGTAAAAATCATACTGAATAGCTCTGTAATTCTTTCATAAAAACCCAGGTACCCTCCCCTCCCCAGGCATAGAGATATCTTCTATTTACAAATGTTTTTAAAATGGCAAAAAGCAGTCAAACTAAAAAAAGACCCCATATTTTCATCAGTGGCACTGACACAAAGCTGATGACATAAAGCAGGAAAAGCAATGATTGAAGCCATTTCAGACAATTCTGTACTCTTTAATTTTATCCTGTCTGTTCCACTGTCCCACAAGCAGAGCAGCCATGCACATAGGTGTACTTTCTTTCATTTTCTGACTGAAGTTGGACCCCAGGTCCACCACCTCTGCAGAAGTGTGCAGTCTCATGGTGCTATATAAATTTCTCTCTGGAGCAGGGAGTAGATATAGATCTTCCCCCTCAGGCTGCTGAGTCTTTAACTTTTGGAGCATTACAGGTCTAGCTACCATTAAATCTCCATCCTCCACCTCAACTTCTGAGTCACTAGTACTCATGAACTCCCTAAGTGGATCCCACATCTGAAGGTCCTGTTTTTACTGTCACCAATGCCCTGATATGGGCTCTGGTCCATGATGTCCCCTCAGTTGAGCATAAAAGCCTGCCATTACCTTCAGCAGTTTGTCTGCAAGTTCTCAGTGCCATAACAGCACATCTTTGCTGTCAACCTGTTCTAAATGGGCCTCTGTTTCTAGTTTAACCTCTTCCTGTACTCTACAGAGCTGAGCTTGAGTAACTAACTCCCAGCCTCTGGCTAACTTTAATACCCAGAGCAGGGGCCTTGTCACCACAGCGGCACATTCTTTGATTCCTTTCACTTTCCTCAGACTACTTTGAACTCCAATTTCTTTTCTGCATCTACCTTGGGTGCTGCTTCCAACACCTGCAGCACACCTCTTTGCATTTTCAGGGTGTCCCCATACGCACACGGTGGTCCCTACCTCTCCCATAGGGAAGCCACTTCAAACCACTTTGGGCTCGTGGCCAGTCCACAATTTCCCCTGGCAGGCTCCATGTCCTTTTCCAAATCCAGAGTCAGCACATTCCTCTTTGGGATCCTGGCAACTGTGCCAATTGTTCAACCCAAGGCTGCAAATGCCTCAAGCATACTGTTTACCAGTACCAAAGAAAGAACTTGGAAGACCCTATAATATAGAGATTTTGGACATTTTATTACTCATGTGCTCATGGGCAGCATCAGGCAGGGATACAATGGAGGGCCACACTGCTCTGACAAGCAGGGGGAATATACAGGATAGCGAGCATGCCCACTACACAGGTGGAGTTCATCTGATGTTTTATGAGTACATTCTTTTGATTTACAACCAAAGTCACTCTGCTTTGATCCTCACCTAAAGACTAGAGTCTGCCACGCGACCAGGGCTGGCTTCTTGAAAGAAGGTTCGATTCATGAGTAATTGCTAGAGAGTTTTAAATTAAAGAGACAAGACTCTTATTACCTTTAATACCAGCTCCAGGATGGCTTCTCCTAGCTCCTGCCTCCAGCCACCCAATGCGATGGCGAGGTTTACAGAAGAGACTAGCAAGAGAGAGAACATGCCAGGGAGTAGGTTTTTATTGGGGAACAAAAAATTCCAGGGAAAATCCCATTCAATGAAGGTTAAGGGGGGCAGCATCCCAAGGTCAGGGGCAACGATTGGGTCTTCAGGGCAGTGACCAGACAAGCCTCTGCACGGACAAGCTCTTGGACCTGGGAAAGGGTGGGGAAGGCTCTAACACAGCTGTGTCTAAGCGCCTCTCACCCAGCCAGGGAAGTAACTCAAATCCCGTGTGAGGATGGCCTCCCACACTAGAGATAAGGGAAGTGGCCACCTTTCCCTCTCCATTCCCTTCACTATCACATTTCCTTAGTCCTTCTTATGTCACTGCAAGCTTTCCTAGGCACTGACCAGTATTTACTCCAACAGAAGAAAACTTACAAAATTCTCCAAAACCCTGAAGACAATCTCTAGGATCTCTTTCACTAAAAATTTCTCATATGTAGAAGGTCAAATATTTGCATACAATTTGAGGGTGATCTTTGATCCCAGATCTATGGATAAGTTTCTTATGTTTAGTATTAAATACCTGCAAGGAGAAAACATGAGAAATTTTCTGAACAAGCACTAAAGATCACTAATGGCTTATTCAAATCTCAGGTGATTGGTGTGAGAGGTACTATCATTACTTTTGCAACCTATTAGTAAATAATATTTATTCAGTTGTCCATCTATAGGGAATTGGTACTAGGACTTCCCACAAGGTACCAAAATCTGTGAATACTGAAGTTCTTTATATAAAATAGTTTAGTATTTGCATATAACCTAAATACATCCTCCCATATACTTTAAATTAGCTCTAGAATACTTATAATACCTAACACAATGTAAAGAGTAATGTAATATGTAAATTATTATTATCCTGTATTGTTTAGGAAATAATGACAAGAAAAAAAATCTCTATATGTTCAATAAAGATGCACTTTTTAAAAATGGTTTTAGCCAGGTACAGTGGCTCAGGCCTATAATCCCAGCTACCCAGGATTATTGGTTTAATCCCCTAAATAAATTAATTAATTAAATATCTGTGATTCATGATTTATTGAATCTGAGGATGCAGAACCCTCAGATGTGGAACACACAGATGCAGAGGCCATCAGTGTTCCTTGAAATCACAAAATTTCACAAAGAAAAGCAAAGGAGACAATAGAAATGAAACTTGAATATTAATAATTCAAAATTACAGTAAAATTATTGTGAAAATAACTGGAAGAAAAACAATGAACAAGTTTAACATGTTTAAATATTTCTTCAATATAATGCTTTGGAAAACATTGATGATAATGATCAAGATTCAAAATGAAAGTTAAAAAGTATATGTGGAGAAATGAAATGAGATAAAAATATTTTTTAAATTAAAAAATGTTATATGTTTTGTGCCAATAAAGCAGCTTTAGCTATGTACAGTTGGGGCAGGAGTACCTATCCACCCAAAAGTGTTCTGTAAGGCGAGGCCTCTCATGGCTGAAAGCAGAGCAGAGGTTAGTTGATAAGTTGTCTGGGGTATGAGAAAATACATTCTGGTGTTATGTGGGAAACAGAACTATTTGTAATATCCACACTTCAATAGTAGGGGAGATTATATATGCAGAACAAATGCAACTGTAGACAGTGCTGTGTCATAAGAAGACAAACTAATAGTAGAATTCAAAGAAATGTCTGGGTTTTGTATGTGAATTTCTGAGTTCCTGTAATTTCTGAGTTCCTGCTCTCCCCCTCTGAGAGCCTTTCCTTTCTTAACTGGCTGACTGCAGAGGTGAGAGGGCAGAGCCATTAGTGGAATGTTAAATCTCAGGGAGTATAAAAAGGTGGAGTGCTCTCAGAAAGCAAACTTTCTGCCTTGTCAGCCAAGCCAGCCAAGAAAGCCACTAAAATCTGCATCAGCTGGAGAGAGAATAGGGAATCAATGATCCTGTGTGTTGGCCAAACCTCACAGGCTTTCACTGCCAGACCCAGATCTCTTCCACCTTGTGACCTCTAGCACCAGGAGACAGCTTGTTCCTGGCTTTTCCCATTTCATGTAGAATGTTTTTGTCTTCATTTTGAAAGATTAACTTATTCGAGAATACTTTAACATGTATAATGCAAACCATTAAGAAATAGAAAGTACCCTCCTGAAAGAAAATAAAAAAATTTCCCCATAAAATTTACTATAGTAGTTTTTAGACTAAAGTTTTAAGTATTGACTTAAAATTTATTCAGTAATACAAAAATTAAATTTTAGTATTAGACTAAAATTGTACGTCCTGATCACAAGCTATATACCCAGATTTAAAAAGCAGTTATTTAAAGGGCAGCAGGATACAACAGACACTAGTATGGCTGTATGTATAAATGTGGCTGTATAACCAATGTGATCCTGCAATCTGTACACGTGGAAAAATAAGAATTCATACCCCATTTGAATCAAATGTATGATATGTCAAGATCATTGCAATGTTTTGAGCAATTAATAAAAAAAATTTAAAATTTTAAAAATCAGTTATTTTTTAAAAAAGCAGCTATTGCCAAGTTTATATGTGTTATGGTAGCACACACCAATAATTACAGCAACTTTGGAAGCTGGAACAGGAAAATTGCAAGTTCAAGGCTAGTCTCAGCAACTTAGTAAGACTCTGTTTCAAAATAAAAAGATTGTGAATGTATCTCAGTGGTAAAGTGTCCTGAGTTCAATCCCCAAGATTAAAAAAAATTACACAAGCAATTATAAGGAGCAGTTATTTTTATTTTAAAGTAGCAAATTAAACACTACCTATAAATTCCTACTAAAGTTCATAGAGATTTATTTCTCTTTACTATTTTCTGGAAGTGCGAAAGTATTTGTTAGTAGGCCAATTAATCACTCAATTAATATGAGCTAAGATAATGAGCTAAACACTTTTCATGCATTTTCACTTTGATTCTTCACAACAACACTATGCAGTATACACTATCAGAAGCCTGTTTTATTGTTTATTGATGAAAAACTTAAGCACAGAGCCATTAAGTAATTTGCCCAGGATTGCACACTAAATTAAGTGGTAAACCTAGAACTCTCCCCTTAAAAATATCTAATTCCAAATCCCATGCCCTCTGTGATGTTCTGTTTAATTCTTCCTATTCTTGGGGTGTGGTGTTCGGTTTGGTTTTCAGGCAATGAGGATACAGGTTTCCTGGGATTTCAATGACCCTAAAGAATAACTCTGAAGGGTAGAAAGTAGTTATAATAAGAAATGTGCAACTATAGATGTATATAGAATAGAAGAATGTGGATGATTTTATAATATGAGATTCCCATCATTTTAGGATCAAGCATATCCTATTTTCAGCCCTCCTCAAGTACCATTCCTTGAGCTACTATGGGCTCCTCAAGGCTTGGTACTCAGGCAACCAGCTTCATTGAGCACACTCCAGAAAACCACTCTACCCATTATTCATTGGTGGGTCATAGCAATGCCATCATGAAATCAATGGAAAGCTTCTCTAACTGCCCATATAATACCAGCAAAATTTGTGGCATCTTCCTCACTGCCCACAATCCATCTGCATGAAACCATTCTGCAATCATGAGCTATTCTCATTGTTGCTGGACCACAACATTTGATTTTAATTCAAGATTATCTAATTCAAGGTGATTCTTGACAGCACTTGCTCAAAGTACCTATTTTGATGTTTTGATTTCATTCTTCCATTGAAACCTTTACTTACTTTTTTTTTCTTGGAGCTCTGCTTCATGCCCTGTTCCCAAAGGTCTTAAAGACCAAGCTAAAAATCTACTCCAGACCCTGGAATGGTGTCACATTCCTGTTATCTCAGCAACTCAGGAAGCTGAAGAAGGAAGATTCTAAGTTCAAGACCAGCCTGGTCAACTTAGCAAGACCCTATCTCAATTTTTTTTCTACCGTTTCTTAATTGGTCCATTATAGTTGATAATGATGGGATTGGTTATTACATATTTGCATGTGCACACAACATAACTTGGCCAATGTCACCCTCCAGCACTTCCTGACTATGAACCTCCACTCCTGGTCCCTTTGCTCTACTGATCTCCCTATGATTTTCATGCAATTCCTGCCTCCTTTATGTCCAATTTTCTTTTCCTTTTGCCTCTCTAGCTTCCACATATTTAATGAAACATACAACCCTTAACCTTCTGAGTTTGGATACTTCCCTTGAAATATGGTCTCCAGTTCCATCGATTTTCCTGCAAATGACATAATTCCATTTTTCTTTTTGTCTGGATAAAACTCCATTGTGTATGTATACCACATTTTATTTATCCATTCATACATTGATGAACGCCTAAGCTGGTTCCATAGTTTGGCTATTGTGAATTGTGCTGCTATAAACTTGGGTATGCATGTATCACTATGGTAAGATAACTTTAATTCTTTAGGATATACACCGAAGAGTAATATAGCTGGGTCATATGGTGGTCTCGGACTTAGTCTTTTGAGAAACCCTCCATACTGATTTCCATATTGGTTTTACTAATTCACAATTCCTCCAAGAGTTTAAAAGTGTTCCTTTTTCCTTCACATTCTCTCCAGCATTTATTATTGTATGTATTATTTATAACTGCTATTCTGCCCTATATTGAATTTTTAAAACATTTTTAAAAATTTAAAGGTCCAGGGATATAGTTCAGTGGTAAAATACCTCTGGGTTGAATCCCTAGTACTGAAAAAAATTAAAGATAAATAAAAATCCATTCCAACCCTATACATATACTATTTCATTCTATGGAAAAATAAGTTTAACTTTGTTCTTTCTGATTATCTCTGAGTGTTTTTTTTTCCTCTTGTTCTTCTGGACCCATACTCATATTTCTTTTCTCACTGTATCCTAAAACAAAGTCTCATAATACATTATACTGCTCATGAGACTGATGAACTAGTGTTTTTCCTACAGATTGTCTAGTAGAATTAACCCATAACTAACTCCACAGAAAACTACTAAACTTTTGTGCAAATTCAAATGAAAATTTCCAAAATACTCAGAGTGTGCCCTGGAGAAACCCAAAAACAACATTCAAAGAAATAGCTAAAATCCTACCAAAGTAAAAAAAAAATTACAATCACTTGCCCTAGATCATAATGTAAAAATTAGATTTTATTGGACATGTGGAAAGATAACATGTGTTATTTTATTTTTAAATCAAGCTGTCAATCTTTTTTCTGTTGGTATTAAAGTTGTGTTTTAAAGGAAGAAAATATTTGAAAATTGAAGTTATCCTTGGAGGTGGAACTAGGCAAAAATATGGCAGTCAGAGACAAAAAGAGAAACCCCCAAGTTGGGCAATCATATAGAATTTTTCATACAATGATATAAAACCCAATGACAATATGACAGGCATTTAAATAATCCTTCCTTCAGTGTTTTTGGTTACACTCACAATATTTGAATTCATATTATGTCTTATTCAAGCAGAAGCTAATATTCATTTTCCATAAATGATGGAGTACACCAGGCACATGTGTAGTGGCAACCAGCAAGAAGGAAAAAGTAACTATATTCATCAAGTCTACAAACATGAACCAAGGAGTCCCAATAGCCATGTGTAGCAATGTAACAGTGTACAAAGTTCCCAATTTTTCCACAAACTCACCAACACTTGTCTTTTTTTCTGACAATCTTTTCATATACTTGCCATTCATATATCCTCCTCAGTGAAATGTTCCTTCATGTCTTTTCCTTATTTATGTCTTTGATTGCTTTTTAATGAGAAGGGGTTTTTTTTCAGTTTTTCTATATTCTAAAAATGAATCTTTAACAAATTTGTCAGGTTTGCAAGCTCTCAGTTTGAAGCTGGTCTTTTTGTACCATAATCCTCAGAATTTTTTTAATTGCTTTTATTTTTTAAATACATGACAGCAGAATGCATCACAATTCTTATTACATATATAGAACAAGATTTTTCATATCTCTGTTTGTATATAAAGTATGTTCACACCAATTCATGTCTTCATACATGTACTTTGGATAATGATGTCCATCACATTCCAACATCCTTGCTAACCCCATGCCCCTTCCCTTTCCCTTCCACCCCTCTACCCTATCTAGAGTTCATCTATTCCTCCCATGCTCACTCCCCCTACCCAACTATGAGTCAGTCATCTTATATCAGAGAAAACATTCACCATTTTTTTTGCTAACTTCACTTAGCATTATCTTCTCTAACTCCATCCATTTACCTGCAAATGCCATGATTTTATTCTCCTTTATTGCTGAGTAATATTCCACTGTGTATATACGCCACATTTTTAATCCATTCATTTACTGAAGGGCATCTAGGTTGGCTCTACAGTTTAGCTATTGTGAATTGTGCTGCTATAAACTTGATGTGACTGTGTCCCTGTAGTATGCTGTTTTTATATGTAGACCATCATATAGTATCTGCAAAAAGAGGCAGTTTTATTTCTTTCTTTCTAATCTATGTATTTTGTTTCCTTTTCTTGATTACTTCAGAGGAGGTAAACACAGGTAATGAATAAATGAAGAGATCAATTCTATGTCCTTAGCATATGTAGTTTCGAGCCCAATGTTGAGTATATGGTGATCTTCTACATTCAATAAATATTTGTGAATAAATGTGCTTGAAAGTCATATCCTTATCACTGGCTTTAATAATTTGTATTCCAAGCTCAGTTTTTATAATAGTTTCCTTCTTTATACACACTAGTCCTGATTCTAAGTGGCTAATTCCAAGACTATCTACCACATATACTCCTGCACTGAACATAGATGAAAAAGCAATGCATAATGGGTTAGATCACTCACTCCTCCTTGAAACTTTCTTTACCCTTGCCTTCTTTTCCTTTTCTTTTTTTTAGGGAATCATAGTTATTTAATAATGGAAGAAGAAAAGTAACATAATATTAGTAATGACAAAACACTACATTCAGTAGCAATTATTATGAATGCCATATACATTGTAACTTAAAAACAATCAAAATGCAAAACAAAGGATTGTAATAAAACACTGAAATATAACTATACAAATTTATAAAAGAGCAATTGAATAGACATCAGCAGTATATGGAGTGGTGCTTATCAATACAAAAATGTCAGATATCTTAAACCTAAATAATAACAAATTTTTTACTCTTTTTTTAAATATATGACAGTGGAATGCATTACATTTCTTATTACACATATAGAGCACAATATTTCATATCTCAGGTTATATACAAAGTATATTCACACCAATTCGTGTCTTCATACATGAATTTTAGATAATAATGATCATCACATTCCAGCACATTTATAACGCCATGCCTCCTCCCTTCCACTCCAACCCCTCTGCCCTATCTAGAGTTCATCTATTCCTCCCATGCTCCTGCTCCCTACCCCACTATGAATCAGCCCCCTATGTCAAAAAAAAACATTCTGCATTTGGTTTTTTGGGATTGGCTAACTTCACTTAGCATTATCTTCTCTAACTCCATTCATTTACCTGCAAATGCCAAGATTGTACTCTCTCTTTTATTGCTGAGTAATATTCCCTGTGTATATATGCCACATTTTTTAATCCATTCATCTATTGAAGGGCAACACTTGCCTTCTAACACCTCACATTCACACTCACTAATGACTTAAACCCTGCTCAATGAGTGTTTCTTCCTCATCTCTCCATCTTTACATGTTGATATGCCCCAGATAGCAGTACTCAGGACTCTTATCTTTCTGATCTACACTCATTGTTTTAATAAACTTAGCTTCTTCACAGTCAACATTAAATATATGTTGATAACATCCAAAAGTATGCCTCCAGCCCAGACCTCTCTCCTGATGTGTAATCAACATCTCAAATGCAACACATTTAAAACAGATATCATGGTCTTTCTCCCATAACTTACTTCTTCCACACTTTTGTTCATTTTAATCAGGAGCAAATTTATTCTTCCAGGATATCAGAACAAAAAAAATTCTTAGTCATTTCTTTTTTTTTAATTGGTTGTTCACAACATTACAAAGCTCTTGACATATCATATTTCATACATTAGATTCAAGTGGGTTATGAACTCTCATTTTTACCCCAAATACAGATTGCAGAATCACATCGGTTACACATCCACATTTTTACATAATGCCATATTAGTAACTGTTGTATTCTGCTACCTTTCCTATCCTCTACTATCCCCCCTCCCCTCCCCTCCCATCTTCCCTCTCTACCCCATCTATTGTAATTCATTTCTCTCCTTGTTTTTTTTCCATTCCCCTCACAACCTCTTATATGTAATTTTGTATAACAATGAAGGTCTCCTTCCATTTCCATGCAATTTCCCTTTTCTCTCCCTTTTCCTCCCACCTGATGTCTCTGTTTAATGTTAATCTTTTCCTCCTGCTCTTCCTCCCTGCTCTGTTCTTAGTTGTTCTCATTATATCAAATAAGACATTTGGCATTTGTTTTTCAGGGATTGGCTAGCTTCACGTAGCATAATCTGCTCTAGTGCCATCCATTTCCCTGCAAATTCCATGATTTTGTCATTTTTTAGTGCTGCGTAATACTCCATGGTGTATAAATGCCACATTTTTTTATCCATTCATCTATTGAAGGGCATCTAGGTTGGTTCCACAGTCTAGCTATTGTGAACTGTGCTGCTATGAACATTGATGTGGCAGTATCCCTATAGTACGCTCTTTTAAGGTCTTCAGGGAATAGTCCAAGAAGGGCAATAGCTGGGTCAAATGGTGGTTCCATTCCCAGCTTTCCTAGTAATCTCCATACTGCTTTCCAAATTGGCCAAACCAATTTGCAGTCCCACCAGCAATGTACAAGAGTACCCTTTTCCCCAAATCCTTGCCAGCACTTATTGTTTGACTTCATAATGGCTGCCAATATTACTGGAGTGAGATGGTATCTTAGGGTGGTTTTGATTTGCATTTCTCTGACTGCTAGAGATGGTGAGCATTTTTTCATGTACTTGTTGATTGATTGTATGTCCTCCTCTGAGAAGTGTCTCTTCAGGTCCTTGGCCCATTTATTGATTGGGTTACTTGTTATCTTATTGTTTAATTTTTTTAGTTCTTTGTATACTCTGGATATTAGGGCTCTATCTGAAGTGCGAGGAGTAAAAATTTGTTCCCATGATGTAGGCTCCCTATTTACCTCTCTTATTGTTTCTCTTGCTGAGAAAAAACTTTTTAGTTTAAGTAAGTTCCATTTGTTTATTCTTGTTATTAACTCTTGGGCTATGGGCGTCCTATTAAGGAATTTGGAGCCTGACCCCACAGTATGTAGATCGTAGCCAACATTTTCTTCTATCAGACGCAGTGTCTCTGATTTGATATCTAGCTCCTTGATCCATTTTGAGTTAACTTTTGTGCATGGCAAGAGGAGGGGATTCAGTTTCATTTTGTTGCATATGGATTTCCAGTTTTCCCAGCATCATTTGTTGAAGATGCTATCCTTCCTCTGTTGCATGCTTTTAGCCCCTTTATCAAATATAAGATAGTTGTAGCTTTGTGGATTAGTCTTGGTGTCCTCTATTCTGTACCATTGGTCCACCCACCTGTTTTGGTACCAGTACCATGCTGTTTTTGTTACTATTGCTTTGTAATATAGTTTGAAATCTGGTATCGCTATACCGCCTGATTCACACTTCCTCCTTAGAGTTGCTTTTGCTTTTCTGGGCCTTTTATTTTTCCATATGAATTTCATGATTGCTTTATCTATTTTTAAAAGAAATGCCATTGGGATTTTGATTGGCATTGCATTTAACCTATAGAGAACTTTTGGTAATATCACCATTTTGATGATGTTAGTTCTGCCTATCCATGAACAGGGTATATTTTTCCATCTTCTAAGATCTTCTTCTATTTCTCTCTTTAGGGTTCTGTAGTTTTCATTGTATAAATCTTTCACCTCTTTTGTTAGGTTGATTCCCAAGTATTTTATTTTATTTTTTTTTTGAGGATATTGTGAATGGGATGTTTTTCCTCATTTCCATTTCAGAAGTTTTGTCGCTGATATACAGGAATGCCTTTGATTTATGCATGTTGATTTTATGTCCTGCCACTTTGCTGAATTCATTTATTAGTTCTAGTAGTTTCTTTGTAGACCCTTTTGGGTCTTCTAGATATAGAATCATGTCATCCGCAAATAGTGATAATTTAATTTCTTCTTTTCCTATTTTTTTGCTTTTAATTTCTTTTGTCTGTCTAATTGCTCTGGTCAGTGTGTCGAGAACTATATTGAATAGAAGTGGTGATAGAGGGCATCCCTGTCTTGTTCCAGATTTTAGAGGGAATGCCTTCAATTTTTCTCCATTCAGAATGATGCTAGCCTGAGGCTTAGCATAGATTGCTTTTACAATGTTGAGGTAAGTTCCCGTTATCCCTAGTTTTTCTAATGTTTTGAACATAAAGGGATGCTGTACTTTGTTGAATGCTTTTTCTGCATCTATCGATATGATCATATGGTTCTTATCTTTAAGTCTATTGATGTGGTGAATAACATTTATTGATTTCCATATATTGAACCAGCCTTGCATCCCAGGGATGAATCCTACTTGATCGTGGTGCACAATTTTTTTGATGTGTTTTTGTATCCGGTTTGTCAGAATTTTATTGAGGATTTTTGCATCTAGGTTCATTAGAGATATTGGTCTGTAGTTTTCTTTCTTTGAAGTGTCTTTGTCTGGTTTTGGAATCAGGGTGATGTTGGCCTCATAGAATGAATTTGGAAGAGCTCCCTCTTTTTCTATTTCCTGAAATAACTTGAAAAGTATTGGTATTAATTCTTCTTTAAAGGTTTTGTAAAACTCCGCTGTATACCCATCCAGTCCTGGGCTTTTCTTGGTTGGAAGTCTTTTGATTGCTTCTTCTATTTCATCCATTGGTATTGGTCTGTTCAAATTGTGTGTATCCTCCTGACTCAGTCTGGGCAAATCATATGACTTAAGAAATTTATTGATGTCTTCACTGTCTTCTATTTTATTGGAATATAGGTTTTCAAAATAATTCCTAATTATCTTCTGTATTTCTGTAGTATCTGTTGTGTTGTTGCCTTTTTCATCCCATATGTTAGTAATTTGAGTTCTCTCTCTTCTTCTCTTCATTAGCCTGGATAAGGGTCTGTCGATCTTATTTATTTTTTCAAAGAATCAACTTTTAGTTTTATCAATTTTTTCAATAGTTTCTTTTGTTTCCATTTTGTTGATTTCCACTCTGATTTTAATTATATCTTGCCTTCTGCTACATTTGCTGTCGTTTTGCTCTTCCTTTTCTAGGGCTTTGAGATGAAGTGTGAGCTCATTTATTTGTTGGTATTTTCTTTTTTTGAGGAATGACCTCCAGGTGATGAATTTCCCTCTTAAAACTGCTTTCATTGTGTCCCATAGATTCCGATATGTTGTGTCTGTATTTTCATTTATCTCTAAGAATTTTTTTATTGATCATTCAGTAACATATTGTTCATTTTCCATGTGATGTAGGATTTTTCCTTCCTTCTTTTATCATTGACTTCCAGTTTCATTCCATTATGATCAGATAAAATGCATGGTATTATCTCCTCCCCTTTATATTTACTGAGGGTTGCACTATGGCATAATATATGGTCTATTTTTGAGAAGGATCCATGTGCTGCTGAGAAAAAAGTATATCCACTTGATGATGGTTGATATGTTCTATATATGTCAGTTAAGTCTAGGTTATTGATTGTGATATTGAGTTCTATACTTTCTTCATTCAACTTTTGTTTGGAAGATCTGTCCAATGGTGAGAGAGTGTGTTGAAGTCACCCATAATTATTGTGTTGTGATCTATTTGATTCTTGAACTTGAGGAGAATTTGTTTTATGAACGTCGCGGCACCATTATTTGGTGCATAAATATTGATAATTGTTATGTCTTGTTGGTGAATGGTTCCTTTTAACAGTATATAATGTCCTTCCTTATCCCTTTTGATTAACTTAGTCTTGAAGTTGATTTTATTCAATATGAGGATGGCCACCCCTGCTTGCTTACGAGGACCGTGTGCGTTGTATATTTTTTCCAACCTTTCACCTTCAGCCTGTGTATGTCTTTTCCAATCAGATGTGTCTCCTGGAGGCAGCATATTGTTGGATTTGTTTTTTTTAATCTATGTTACCAGCCTATGTCGCTTTATTGGATTGTTCAAGCCATTAATGTTTAGAGTTACTATTGATATATGGTTTGTACTTGCAGCCATGTTTGATTATTTATCTTTTTTTAAAATTTAGTTTGTTTCTCCATGATTAGCTTTCCCCCCACCACTATCTGTCTTTACTGAGGCACTTCCCACTGATGGTTTTGGTTATTGTTTTTCATTTCTTCCTCATGTAGTGATTGCTCACGATGCTTTGCAATGCTGGTTTTCTGGCTGCAAATTCTTTTAACTTTTATTTATCATGAAATATTTTTATTTTGTTGTTGTACCTGAAGCTTAATTTTGCTGGATACAGAATTCTTGGTTGGCATACATTGTCTTTCAGTGTTTGAAATACATTGTTCTAGGATCTTCTCGCTTTCAGCTTCTGTGATGAAAAATCTGTTATTAATCTTATTGGTTTACCCCTGAATGTAATCTGCCTCCTTTCTCTTGTAGCTTTTAATATTTTCTCTTTGTTCTGTATATTTGATATCTTCATAACAATGTGTCTTAACGTTGGTCTACTGTGATTTTGTATGATCAATGTCCTGTATGCATCTACAATTTGTATATCCATTTCCTTTTTTATTTCTGGAAAGTTTTCTATAATTATTTCACTCAGCAGGTTGCTCATTTCCTTGGTTTGAACCTCTATACTTTCCTCTATCCCGTTGACTCTTAAGTTTGGTTTTTTTATGTTATCCCATATCTCTTGGATGTTTTTCTCATGATTTTTTACCTGCCTTTCTGAGTTGGCTAGACTCTTTTCAAGATGATATAGTTTGTCTTCATTATCTGACGTTCTGGCTTCTACTTGCTCCACTCTGTTAGTGATACTCTCATTTGAGTTTTTATTTGGTTTATAGTTTCCTTCATTTCTAGAATTATTGTTTGATTTTTTTATAATCTCTATCTCCTGGTAAAGATGCTTAATTTCTTATTTTATCTGTTTATGTAATTCATTTTCAATGTGTTCTTTCACTGTTTGAATTTACTGTCTCATATCCTCTTTAAGGTTCCATTCCATCTGTCTAAGTTATTCCATGAGTTCTTTATTTGACAATTTTTCTGATACCTCTAGGTCCTCCTGAATATTTAGGCTGTCCTGCATTGTTTGTACTCCTTTTCTTCCTTGCTTTTTCATGCTGCTCATGTTACTTCTTGTTCTGTTTAACTGCTGAGTTACTGTTTACTCCTATAAATTTTTTTGATGCTTGGGAGGAAAGGTATTAGAAGGGAAGGGAAGAAGTCACTAAAGAGAATGAGAGTAAGCAGGTAGAATTCAAGAAAGGGGGAATAAGGAAACTGAAAAGAAATGAAAAGACAAAAGAAAAAAATAGAAAAGAAAAAAAGAAAAAAATTTAAAAAAATAATTAAAAAATTAAAATTAAAATTAAAAACAATAAAAAAATCTAAAAAACAACAAAAAAATGAAAATTAAAAAAACTCAAATTTTAAAAAAATTAATAAATGCAGTCTTAGAGTTTGATTAACTTCTCTTCCAGTAGGTGGAGCTGTGCCCACTGGGCCAAGCTTCTCCTCTCAATACGCGGGAACCAATCACTGTGCAGCAGCTCCTCCTCCCAGACTGGGCGAGTCTCCAATCCTGAGTGCCTAGGGCCTTCTCTTGTGTCTAGTCACTTCTCTACTTTTTGTCAAGCCAGGCCCCGCTCACAGGTGATGCTCACCACAATACTGGCTACACGCCAGGTCTACTGCTCCCGGGAGCCCTGTTTTCATGAACGACTGGGCACACTCTCCCTGTTTGCCATTCCCTCAGACCCTAAGTTTGTAGAGCTTAGGGCTGAGAATCCTCAGCGAATTTTGCTTGCCCTCCAGTAGCCACACCCCCGGTAGCTGGTGCAAGAGACCTCAGTTGTCAGCACTGGTGGGAGCGGTAGCCGGGAATTCCATGCCGCGAGTCCCGCGCCACTCCTGATTCCCTCGGTCTGGCTATCGTGCTCATGGGACAGCTGGGAGGGGCCCTTAAGGTTTCCCCTCTGTGTGGAGAGGGAAGGCTAGGGGATTACACACCTGTAGCCACAAGTTTCAATGAAGTTATCCCCTCCACCACATTCTGGTGACGTCAGTTCTCTGCTGGGTGACCAATGCAATGGGTGGGTCCTGACTGGCTCTCCCAAGCCCTGTCTCAATCCTGTGGCCACTACCTATGAAGGCTCGGTTGGCGTTAATCTCCATAGGTTCAGAAGGGCCGACCAGTTGTTTCAGCCGGATGGATTAGTGCAGAGTCACAGCAGTTTGTCTGCAGGAAGCAGGCGAACGGGAGCTTGAATTCAGCCCATCCGGGCTCAGTGTGTGTTCTGAGAGGCCCAGACTGTTTGCCCCAGATCCACGTCAGCTCAGCATTGCCTAGTGATACTGAAACAGCATTTAGATGGTTTACGACTCCCTGTGCCCGCGCAGCTGAAGAGGTCAGAGACTTGATCTCTCCGAGCCCACAGCCATGTTGGATCTCATCTCTTAGTCATTTCTTGATTCCTTCCTTTCTCTCACACCTTGTGTTCAAGCTGTTTCTGTAGCCTCCCTGCTTCCAAGAGGATTCTCAACAGAGCAGCCAGGATGAACAGGTAAAACAAAAATCTTATTGTGGCATTCCTCTACTCAAAATTCAACTATGGCAGAGGAAATTTTATTCTTTTTAAAATTTTTATTGGTTCATTATAATTATACATAATAGTGTGATTTCTTGTTATATATTTGTATATGCATGTGTACATTTTATTCTTTAGACTCAACTTCAAGGCCAAAGTCATCAGCACCCAACACATACCTTTCTTATATAATTTCTTTATCTTCTCTTTCTTGCTTACTTTGCTCACAAGATCTAGTTGATGTTCTAGAAAAACAGATATTTTTTCACCTCTAGGGTAACTCATTAGCTATGAATTCTTCTTCCATGAGATTAAAACGATATTCACCTTGAATGGATGACATAAGATTCAAAAAGTAGTGTGTATAAACTATCTGGCACATAATAAGGGTAGCCTTTATAAGCAAGGAAATAAACATTATTATAAAGAGTTCAAAGGTGTGGTAATCCAGCCTGGAAAGCTGTTTGTCTAGATATTTATATCTGGATACCTCCTATACCTCCTCATCTCCTACAAGTCCTTGATCAAAAATCCCCCTTGTAAAAATCTTTGCTAGCTACTCTTCTGACAGAGGATTAATATCTAGAATGTATAAAGAACTTTTAAAAAGTAGAAAAAATAACCCAATTAATAAGTTGACAAATAAACTGAACAGACATTTCTTAAAAGAAGACAAGTGGCCAAAAAAATATATGAAAAAATGTCAACATTATTAGCAATTAGGGAAATGCAAATCAAAACCACACTGAGATTATATCTCACACCAGTCAGAATACTGTCAAGAATATAAATAATTATAAAAGCTGGAGAGGATGTGGAGAAAAAGAAATGCTTTTACACTCTTGATAGGAGAGTAAATTAGTACAACTAATATGGAAGTCAATATGGAGTTTCCTCATAAAACAAGGCATGGAACCACCATGTTACACAGCTATATCACTCTTCAGTATTTATCCTAAATAATTAAAGTCATCATACTATAGTGATACATTCATACCCATATTTACAGCAGCATGATTCTCAATAGCCAAACTATGAAACCAGCCTAGGAGTCCATTAACAGATAAATGAATAAACAAAATGTAAGCTGTGCATGGTGATGCACACCTGTAATCCAGTGGCTCAAGAGGCTGAGGCCAAAAGATAAAGTTGAGTTCAAAGCCAGCCTCAGCAAATTAGCAAAACCCTAAGCAACTTTGCCAGACCCTGTCTGTAACTTTTTTTTAAAGGGATGAGGATGTGTCTCAGTGGTTAGGCAACTCTGGATTTAATTCCCAGTAACTCCCCCCACCAAAAAAAAAGTGATATAGGTAGACAGAGATATAGATACACATACACATATGTATATACATACGTGTGTGTGTGTGTGTGTGTGTGTGTGTGTGTGTGTATAGTGGAGTTTTATTCAGCCTTAAAGAAAACTGAAATTATGTCATTAGCCGGTAAGTGGATGAAACTGAAGAACAACCTACTTAGTGAAATAAGCCAGACTTAGAAAAGCAAGTGTTGAATGTTTGCTCTCATATGTAGAAGGTAGAGAGAATGTAAGAAAGAAATTTTTAAAAAGAGAATCTCACAAAAATAAAAGAGAGGGTGATAGATAGAGAAAGGGGATTGAGAGGGAAAGGGGAGGGGAGAACATGGGGAAGTACCAGAGAATGAAATCTACTAAATCATGCTGTCTGTGTAGAAATACACCACAATGAATCCTGCTTATCTATATAACTATAATGCACTAATTTAAATAATAATAATAATAATAATGGAAGTTAGTAGAATAAAACAAGCAGATCAGGGAGAGAAAGGAGGGAAGGAAAGGGATGGCAAATGAGACTTGATCAGATTATTTTGTGCATGTATGAATGGCATAATGAATCCCACTAGTATGTATAATTATAATTCACTAATAAAAATATTTTTTTAATTTTAAAGCTATATATATGGGCTATTCGGGCGGGGGGGGGCATTAAACTTCAGATGAACTTTATTTATTACGAGTTGATTTGTATCATATGTCCTTTGATTTTTAATTCAGAAACTAGAAACTAACAAAACAAATTCCCACAAACTTTACACATAGATTTACCATATTTGTACTGACTATTTCCTCTTACAGTTAGGGAAAGCAAAATTTGGCTGAACTTCTTAAACATTGCTGTACAGTGAGATGCACACAGTTAATAAAATTATACTGTAAAGTTCAAAATTTGTTAGAGGGTTTATTTAATGTCATGCAATTTTTACCTCAATAAAAAATTAGACAAAATAGAAATTCTAGATTTTAACTAATTCTGTATATGTTTCTGTATTCTCTGAAATAGGTTATCACAATTCTACACATTATCAGCAAAAATATGCTTCAGGAAAATGTGAAAGCCTAATGTCAATTCCCAATAAAATTCTAAACTAAATTATATCCTGATGAAGAGATGACTTGAAAACTAAAAGAGGATTTACAAACAGATGTGTTGACAACAAGCAAATAATTCTGAACTAATCAATTTATTTCATTGGTTTAATCAATTTCTTTCAGTTTCCTTCTGAAGCTACAAACAGGAGAATCTTGATATTATGTTCTTGTATTTTGAAAAAGACACATGACAAAATATTTCAAATTCTTTTTATAGCTAAAATGGATAAATGTGACTTAAGGAAAACTAGTATTTAAATTAATTTATAATATTTGAAAAATGGCAGCCAAAGTTATAACCCTGCATACAAGGTGCATTAGAATCTGGGTGAATGCATGCCAAGATGTAAACCACTCAACCTATACAACTAAATAGGGTCAATGAATTGTTATTTTCTTCATCTGGTAAATTAAAGGGATTTTACCTTGATCAAAGGTTTGAGGTAAGCCTAATAAGATAAAACAGTTTTCAACTCTCAGCTCTTTTCTGTTTAACTTTTCAAGATCAATTACCTGGATAAAAACATAACAAGCATTCTTAGTAAATATTCAGGACAGCACAGGAAAATAGCTAATAAGCCAAAAAAGAAAGTAAAAACTCCAAAAGATCCAAATATGCTAAATCATTGTAGGTGGAAATCAAAGTGAAAGTTAACAATAAGTTTGACATTTTATATTCTATTTTTTTTTAATCAGTTGCACTAATGGCTTAAGGAGAAGACTCAGCTTGTCAGCAGTTTGTGTGAAGTACACCTAAGGATTTTAATTAATTTCAAGTCCAATATGAAACCAAAAGCATAATGGGCTTTGCAAAAGAGCTAATGCCTCTTAGATGATATTCAAGGAAGTATATTGAGTTAGACTGAGATGTTAACAGTGCCATCATATTCCTCATTGGTCGGACTCTTCATGAAATACTATGTCCAGTTCAGGGTAACAGATAAAAAAGAAACCCTAGTTGTGAAGGAAAACACAAAACCAGAGCAAAGCTTAATTGCATTCAATTATATCTTCACATTTTGTGCTTTGAAGAACCCATACAATTCATTTAATTTGTGTCTTTAAATCAATGAAATTAATATTTAACTTAAATACATTTTAAACAGAAACTTTATATCACTGCCTAATATAGTTGGAGTGTCTTTCAAAGGTTCATGTATTGGAAGTGTGGTCATCATGGTGGCATTGTTGGGAGGTGGTAGAACCTCTCACAGGGACAGACTATAGCAAGGTAATGAGATCACTGGAGATACTGCCATTGGAAGGAATTAATACGGTTCTCATGGGAACCCAATTAGTTCCACAAGAAAAGGTTGTTATGAAAAAGAAATGACTCCTAGAAAATATTAACAAAATCAACAAACCCTTAGTCATAAACTAGCAAAAATAAAGAAAGAGATGACCCAAACAAATAAAATTAAGATGAAAGAAGAGGTATTACAAAACAACCATTGAAATCCATAGGATCATTAGGGAAAATTTTGAAATATCACATGCTGATCAATTGAAAATTTTAGAAGAAATGGGTGAATTTCTAGAAACACAACCTACCAAAATTGATCCAAGAGAATATAAAAACTTAAATAGATCCCTAACAAGCCATAAGATGAAAGAGTAATAAAAAGTCTTCCAACAAATTCCCAGAAGCAGATGAGTTCACTGCTGAATTTTACTAGACTTTTAACAAACACTAACGCTTCTCAAACTATTCCATAAAATAAAAAAGAAATCCTTTCAAACTTATTCTATTAAACCAGTGTTTCCCTGCTACCAAAACCTGATAAGAACAAAAATGAAAACTATAACCAATTTTTAAAAAGCAAACAATAACCCAATATCTTTGATGAACTTAAATGCAAAAATCCTCAGTAAAATATGTGAAAATTAAAGTTAATGACATGTTAAAAAGACCATGTATCATAATCAATTTGGTATCATTAAAGGGATGCAAAGATGGTTCAATGTACACAAATAAATAACATAAATGGAATCAAGTATAAAAATCACAAGATCATTTTAATACATTCAAAAAGCAGCCTGATAAAATCCAACATCATTTCTTTATAAAATCCCTAAATTAGTTGTAGAATATAACAAAAATTATATGTAACAAACAATGGCTAACATTCTACTGAATGGGGAAAATTTTTTATTTCCTCTGAATCAGGAACAAAACAAAGATATCTAGTCTCACCTCTCTTACTCAAAATAACACTTGAAAATTTAGCTAGAACAATCAGACAGGAGAAGGAAATAAAAAGGATACTTAGAAAAGGAGAAAGTTAATTATCTCTGTTTGCATATTATATAATTCTATACTTGAACATGCCAAAGACTCCACCAAAAGACTCTTAGAACTTAACAAATTTAGCAATGTACCAGGATATAAGATCAACATACAAAAATCAACATCTGTTTTATAAACCAATAATGAACTTGTTGAGAAAGAAATCAAGAAAGCAATATATTTGCAATAGCCTCAAAAACAACAGCAACCTAGGAAAAAAAACCTAACCAAGGAAATGAACTACCTAATACAATGAAAATTATGAAACAATAAAAAACTTGAAGAAGATACCAGAAGATGGAAAGGCTTCACACATTCATGGACTGGGAGAATCAATATTGTTAAAATGTCCATACTTCAAAAGTAACCTGCAAATTGCTACCGATTCAATGTAATCCCCATTAAAATACCAAAAGCATTCTTCCCAGGACTAGAAAAAAAAATCCTAGAATCCATAAGAAAGCACAAGACCTCAAACAGTCAAAGCAATCCTAAGCAAAAAGAAAAAGACTGGAGGCATCAAAATATCTGATTTCAAAATGTACTACAGAGTCACAGTAACAAAAACACAATGGTATTGGCATACAGCATGTAGACCAATGGAATAGAATAAAAGATCCAAGGATAAACTAATGCTTCTAGAGTCATCTGATTTTTAACAAAATATACCAAAAACATATCTTGTATGAAAAACATACATTGGCAGCGTTTTCAACAAATGGTGCTGGGGAAACTCACCCTGTTCAAACATCAACTCACGACTGATCAAAGACCTCAATGTAAGACCTGGAACTGAAACTACTGGAGGAAAACATTAAAAGAAACACTTGGAGATACTGGCACACGCAGTGGTTCTCTGAATAGAAATCCAATAGCTCAGGAAATAAAAGCAAGACTGGAGAATGGGATTACATCAAATTAAAAGCTTCTGCACAGCAAACAAAACAATCATGAAAGTGAAAAGACAATTTACAGATAGGGAGAAATTCTTTGCCAAATATTCAACTGGCAGAGGATTAATATCCAGACTACATAAAGAATTTAAAAATTAAACAACAAAGGAACAAGTAATTCGGTCAATACATGGGCAATAGATCTCAACAGACACTTCTCAAAAGAAGTACAAATTATCAATAAATATATTAAAATACTCAACATCATTAGCTATCTGAGAAATGCAAATTAAAACTTCTTTGAGATTCCATCTCACCTCAATCAGAATGAATAAAACCAAAAAAAAAAATCTGGTGAGGTTGTATGGGGAAAGGAAGACTAACATATTGTTGGTGGGAACATAAGTTGATCCAGCCACAGTGGAAAATAGTATGGACATTTCTCAAAAAAAAAAAAAACTAAAAGTAGAACCACCATATGATCCAGCTCTACCACTCCTGGGTCTATACCTGAAGGAAATTATATTAGCACACAAAGACACCTGCACAATATCACAGCACTACTCACAATATACAGTTGTGGAATCAGCTTAGGTGCCTGTCAACACAGGAGTGGATAAAGAAAACATGGCATATATACATAATAGAGTATTATTCAGCCATGAAGAAGATTGAAATCATGTCATCTGCAGAGACATAGATGGAACCAAAGAGCAGCATGTTAAGTGAAGAAAACTAGACACATTAAAAACAAGTTTCACATGTTTCTCATATAGGTGGATACAAAGAAAGAAAGAAAAATGACCTGAAAGTAGAATAGGGACTATTAACGAAGGGGAAGAGGACCAGGAAGTGGTGGGGATAGAAAGGAGGATGGGGAAGATAAAAGGCATGATGTATACAAAAGTATGGAAAAGTTACAGTCAAACCCATTAATTTGTACAATTTAAATGCATTAATAATTATAATAAAAGAGAAATATAGGCCCCTTCCCCTTCTCTTACATCTTTCTTTACCATGTGACATGTGCCCCCAACATGTGCCCCCAACATGTGCCCCCACCATGATGACATCCCCCACAAGGCCCTCACCAGAGGCCGAGGAAATGGAGCTGCTTCCCAATCTTGGACTTTAAATCTTCAAAGTAGTAAGTGAAATAAATTTCCTTCCTTCACATTTTACCCAGCCTCAGGTATTTTCTATAGCAATAAAAATGGACTAATCCACTACCATAAACAAAAAATACAGTATCACTTCCCAAAACTCGAGAGTCGCCATTAAAAAAGAAATGAAAAGGCTCGTGATGTTGACAAGATGGCAGATTAGTTGGTTCCCACCTCTAATCCCCCCTCACAGAAATATCAGTTTTCAGCTATCAACAGACAAGAATGCCTTGTGAAAATCCCAAGCCTGAGAGTGAGCTTGAAGCATTCTCTCAAGTCATCAAATTACAAGGGTAAAAGGAACAGTTTGTCTTTGTATCATCCTTCCCATAGGCTAGCACAGCACCACACCTGTAAGGTTCCCCTTGGTTTGTCCAGTAGAAAGGAGAACCAGCTGCAGACATCCTCAGTGTTCCTTGGCACTTTCTGAAAGACCCACCTGTCTTGCCTCACAGGGAAAATTGGCAGATCTGGATCACCTGGGATCAAGTAGGAAAGAAGAAGGAACAGGGGTTCGCAGTGGCCTGCAAGTGAATCTTGGTGGTGGCACTTTGTGTTAGTCAGCTTTCCATCTCAGTGACAAAATACCAGAGATCAACAATTTAAAAGAAAAAAAAATATTTACTTGGGCTATTGGTTGCAGAGGTTTCAGTTCATCACTGTTTGACCCTACTGCTTTAGGTCTGTGGTGAAGTCAAATGTTATGGCAGGCAGCATGTGGTAGAGCAAAGTTGCTCACTTCAGTGTGGCCAGGAAGCAAAAGAGACAGAAAAGAAAGAGTCAGGGCCTTGATGTTCCCTTCAAAGGCACACACTTGATGACCTAATTTTCTTCCACTAGGCCTCCTCTCCTGAGACTAGCAATAAGTCTTTGACACATAAGCCTTTGGGTGTCATTCCATATCCAAACGATACCACCACACCCCTTGGAAGTAGCAGTACCTGGTCAAAGAGTCCAGGTTGTGCTGCACATTCAAGAGCTGAGTCAGGGGCTCTAGATGACCAAAGGGCATGATTGACAGTTCTGCCTGATGAGTTCCTAGACAGTGGTCTAAGCCAGCAGCTGAGCACAACCCTGCTTGAGTGAGGACACCAGCCAGCAGCCCTGTCCTACCTCAGAACACAGCCTCTGACCTCATCTAATCAGGGAGCATGCCCAGTTTGTCCTTTGAGCCACCAAAATCCAGTTTACAGTCTTGCCCAACCAGTAACAATGGTAGAACCTAGCCTGGATACACCCAAATACAGAGATCAACCAATGCACAGCCAGAAGCCCAAACAGAGGCAATTGGAATAGGTCCAGTGGCCCTGCTAGCCTATACAGCACAACAAGTGGCCCTGCCTGTGAATAAAGCCCAGCCAGTGACCACTTTGAACAATGGAGCTCAGCCTACACACTCATCTAGCCAGGCAGCATGGATAGTGATCCTGAGGAACCATGGAGCTCCACCTATAACCTCACCAAAAGAAAAAAAAAATCTACACTTGCAGATCCTAACTGGGACCCTGCCTAATCAGGGTACCCAGACAGTAACCACACCCAACAGAGCATATTCTGAAGTCCCTCCCAATAATATATTGGTTTAGTTTTTCTCACCTATTAAGGCATTTCATGATGGGGCAACCCAGAGCTTATATGGAGGCTGAATATTGCCATCCATCTTTCTGCCCTGCATATATTTGGTTGTTCTAAGAATTACAAAACTGACTCTTGAAACTCTGGTGATCACATCTTCACTTCAGAAAGAAAAAGGAGCAGAAGAAAGGGCAAAAGGACTTGTGTCTCCTGGATGGGTCAACTTCCTTTAAACAGTGTTCTCTCCAGCCTCATGTCAGAACTTGCACCTCTACCTTACTGGCCACCCTGTCTTCAAGGGATATAGAACAGGGTGGTACTCCCAAGGGTACATTAGCTGGGTCTATCAGTAAGAAAGAATGGGAGAGTGAGTGCTGAGACTAGGAACCTCTGCTACACTGTGTCATTATAGTGAATCAATGTAATGTTTTTGTATATCTTACGTTCTGGCTTATATCCTTACTTATCATGTGCGTCTTTTTCTTGGTTTGCCTTTTTAGTCATTACAAATATTTGAAACCAATACATGTTAATATGCTTATTTACTCATGAAGCAAATATTTGTTAAGTGCCAGCTTGGTTATTTCAGTCAGTTTTTTCACTGCTACAACTAAAAAATCTGACCAGAACAATTTTAGGGGAGGAAAAGTTTATTTGAAGGCTCACGGTTTCAGAGGTCTCAGTCCACAGAAGTCCAGCACCATTCCTCAGGGCTCTAGGTGAGGCTAAACATCACAGTGAGGAGGGAGAGTATGGTGGTGGGAAGTGGCTCACAGGATGATCAGGAAGCAGAGAGGTCTCCACTTGCCAGATACATGTCCCCAATGCCTGACCTCTTCCAGTCACCACTCATTTAATCCCATCAGGAGATTAAATCACTGATTGGGTTCAGGCTCTCACAACCCAGTCATTTCTTCTCTGGACTTTCTTGCATTCTCTCACACGTGAGGAGGGGGACACCTCACATCCAAACCATAACGTTGGTACAGGCGCTATTCTAGTTACTGAAAACAATACAATGTCTCTGTCCCCATGAGACTCATATTTTACTAAAGGGGATGGATAGAAAATCAAGAATTTTAGTTAATAATGACCAGCATTTTTTGATGCTCTTTTACTATGTGCCCTGAATTATTCTGAGAGATTTTCATAAATTGAAATCCGCACAGTAACCCTTCAACCACTTGTATTATTTTTGTCTCCATTTTATACATGAAGAAGCAATCATAGATTAAGTAAATTGACCAAGATCATACAATTAGAAAATGATGGAGCCAGATTTTTTACTCAGGTGGTGCGATTTCAGCATCTTTGTTCTTAAGCACTGCTATATGGTGTCTTAGTCTGTTCAAGCTGCTGTATGAGTTGAGTAGCTTATAAACAACAAAAATTTATTTCTTACAGTTCAGAAGACTGGCAAGACTAAAACCAAGGCATCCGAAGATCTGGTGTTTGGTGACAGTGCCTTTTCACTTGGTCCTCATGTGGTGGAAGGGGGAAAGCAATACCTCTAAGGCCTCTTGTTAAGACACTAATCTCATGCCTCTTTTATAATGACCTAATCACCTCCCAAAGTGCCAACCTCCTATTACCATTACTTTGGGAATTTCAATATGTGAGCTCGGAAGGACACAAACATACAATATTTATAATAGAATAAGTGAATAAGTAATAAGTAATGATGGAAGAGGGAGGGATATTTTGTACAAGGTGTTCAGTCATGGTCTGCCTGAGAGGTTATATTTGAGAAAGGATGTGCATGAATTGAGAGTGTGAACCATGTAAATATCAAGGAGAATAGTGTTTGAGGAAGAAAGAATACCAAATGTGGTGGTTCACAGGAAATATTTGAGATACAGGAAAATAGAATAGAAGGGAAGTGAGGAAGAAAATGGTAGAACAGAATATGAGCGTGCCTGTGTGCTAGCTTGTGCCATGTATGAATGTGTGATTGTGAGTCCGAGAAACATTTTAAGAAATTGACACATGATATTGTGAATGCTAACAAGTTGAA
This sequence comes from Ictidomys tridecemlineatus, assembly GCF_052094955.1. Lineage (NCBI taxonomy): Eukaryota > Metazoa > Chordata > Mammalia > Rodentia > Sciuridae > Ictidomys > Ictidomys tridecemlineatus. The sequence continues at coordinate 99,923,546 of NC_135485.1, forward strand.
AATCTGCAGGGTAGTTCAGCAGGTTGGAGACCCAAAAAAGAATGAATGTTGGTCTTTAGCTCAAAGGCAATCCTCCAGCAAAAGTCTTCTTTCTTAGGGAAGTCAGTCTTTGTTCTTGAAGGCCTTCAACCACTTGAATGACGCCCCACTCACATTATTTACTCAATATCTACTAATTTGAATGTTAACCTCATCTAAAAAAAAATACCTTCGCAGCAACATCCAAACCAGTATTGGGCCAAATACCTGAGTACCATGGTCTAACCAAATTGACACAAGGAATTAGCCAGCCCAAGTAGTAAGCAAGGGCCAGATCTACATACAACATTATAAAAATAGATCAGAATGTATTAATTTATCTCCCTGCTAATGAATTTTTTCAGTTATTTCACAATTTTTTTGATGATGACAAATTATAAAATGAGCATCCAGGTCTACATGTTTGTGGAAATTGAATTCTTGAATCATAAGGAATATGCATCTTCAACTTAGTTATTACCCTCTAAATTTGTCATGTCAATTTATACTCCTATTCAATACATTTCATATTTTTTAACATTCACTCATAAAAATTCATGGATATCCTCTGTTCCAATTCTCAGTTCTCTGATTACTAATGAGAATAATTTTTATATGTTTATCAGACATTTCATTTTGCTTATGTTCACTTTGCCCATTTTTAAAATTAATTTTGTACAAAGGCATCCCATAGTTTATAGGCATAAAGTCAAGATCTGAAAGAGCAGCAAGGTCTATTAATAATTATCTTGTCACAAACCAAAAAAAATTATTTTTTTCAATGCCATATAGAAAAAAAATTTCCTCAGCCACTATATAAAAATATCTTCATGAGTCCATGCAATCATTTTATGCAAACAGACCTATAAAACCTAGGCAACTCATCCTAGCCAGCATTCATATTGACATCTGTGATAAACTACCTTATTTAATATGACTTCAAACACAGGACTCAAGTCAAAACTGATTATGACCTGAATTTTGAATATCTGAAATTTAGGAGAATTACATTAAGCAAAATATTATTTATTGTACAGGCAGTACCCCACTTCTAATGGTTCGATTTATCATGTTGCAAAAATAATACACGTTTAGTAGAAATTGTACTTCAAATTTTTGAATTTTGATCTTCTCCCAGGCTAGCAATAAGCAGTATGGTACTCTCAGTATGTTAGGCAGCTGCAGCCAGTCACAGTTCCCAGGCAGCCATGTGATCATGAGGTAAACAATCATACTGCACAGTATACTGTGTGGCTAAGCTATTATGTTTGGTAGGTTACCTGTATTTAATGCATTTTTATTGATAATATTTTCAATTTACAATAGTGAAATTTCATTTAATCTCAGTCATAGGACTGCTACAATTTGTGCCACTTAGGTAAGGATAATATAAACACAAATGCTCCTTGACTAACAGTGGGATTAAGTTCCAAATTTTTTAAAGTGTGAAATGAATTTAATAGGAGTATAAATTGACATGATGAATTTAGAGAGCACTATGGTAATAACTAAGTTGAAGATTCATATTCCTTATAATTCAGGAATTTGATTTCCACAAACATGTAGATAAGGATGCTCATTGTATCATTTCTCATCATCAAAAAAGTGAAACAGATACTGGAATACTAATAATCTTGTATTGGAGAACATCACATCTGTAGACAAAGGAACTTCCTAAAATTTATTTGTAGGTTAAATAGAGTTATCCACTCAGTCAAAAGTAATATTGAGCCACTTCAGGCCTCCCCTAAATTGAAGACTACCCAGTAAAAGATCTGACATGAAATCTTAGAGTGGTTTTGATTTGCATTTCTCTAATTTCTAGCAATGATGAACACTTTTTCATATATTTTTGATTAATTGTATATCATCTTCTCACTCAAAGATTTCACCTCACTCCAATCAGAATGACAGCTATTATGAAGACAAACAACAATAAGTGTTGGAGAGAATGTGGGGAAAATAGTACACTGTAGGGCATGATGTAACATGTGGGGCATGTTGCATCAGAAAAGAGGAAACCTAACTTGCTGGCTGCTACCGGCTTCCCAGGCCTGGGGCCACATGTGGCAAAGATAGCGCCTGGCAATCAGCCAAAAGGTGTTGCTGTGGGTTGTGATGAAAAATCGGACCACCTCTAGGATAGGCTCAGAACCCTTCCATCCTCATGAACAGGTCGTGTCTCCCATTACTGCCTGTAGGATGGGTATGTACGTGAACTCTCCCCACCCTGCTGACCTTTATCCTGATTGGCTCCTGTACATTATATTAGCTGTGTGTGTTATCTCAATAAACTGAGATCCTGCTTTGACAAGTCTCCCTGATGCCTCTGATTGTCCTCTGGCGAGGGAGGGCTGGGTGCAGGTGGTCAGTAGGCCCTCTCCTTTCTTGGCTCATCCTGGTGTGGGCATGCTCTCCCCATCTCTCCCGCAGGTCAGGAGGGAATGAGGGCTAAAAACCCTGACAGTACACTCATATACTGCTGGTGGAACGGCAAATTGGTGCAGCCAATATGGAAAGCAGTATGGAGATTCTTTGGAAAATTGGGAATAGAACCACCATTTGACCAGCTATTCCTCTCCTTGATCTACACCCAAAGGACTTAAAAACAGCATACTACAGAGACACAGCCGCATCAATGTTTATAGCAGCACAATTCACAATAGCTAAACTGTTGAACCAACCTAGATGCCCTTCAATAGATGGATGAATGAATTAAAAATGTGGCATATATACACAATGGAATATTACTCAGCAATAAAAGAGAATAAATTCATGGCATTTGCAGGTAAATGGATGGAGTTAGAGAAGATAATGCTAAGTGAAGTTAGCCAATACCCCCCAAAAAAACAAATGCCAAATGTTTCTCTGATACAAGGAGGCTGATTCATAATGGATAGGGAGAGGGAGTATAAGAGGAATAGATGGACTCTAGATAGGGCAGAAGGGTTGGAAGGAAAGGGAGGGGGTAGAGGGTTAGAAATGATGGTAGAATGTGATGATCATTATTATCTAAAGTACATGTATGAAGACATTAATTGGTGTGAATATACTTTGTATACAAAGATATGAAAAATTGTGCTCTATATGTGTAATATGAATGGTAATGCATTCTGCTGTCATGTATAAATAAAAAATAAATTAATAAATAAATAAGGAAAAATTCAATGTAAAAAAAAAATCTGACATTAAGAAACTAAATAGAACATGTGCTTCTTACGGTAACTGACTCCCAAGATAAAGTGAGAGGAAAGGACTGAGATTCACATACAGAGATTTTTACCTACCCTCACCTATTACGTAAGTCACTACCTCCCTAAGAAATTGAATGAGGGATGGAGAAGTGTCAGATTATTACTCTACAAGATGTCCTATGGGGAATAATTTTGATTAGTGTTCCAATCTCATAGTGTCTTTCTCCCCCCACTGGGAAATAACTTTCATTGGGATTCCACCAACTACATAATGGGATCCTCTTTCTTTGCAATTCAGTCTTTCCTAAGCGATTCCATCAATGCTTCCTTTTCCATAGGCTAGAAGTGACCACGGCCAACCTTGGAGATGGTGTCAATGAATTTAAGATAAATCTACTCCAGAACCCATCATGTGTTCTGTACCAGCAAGTAACTGCAGGGTATGAACACTTACTTCTTGGTTTCCATCACACAAACTTTCAGGATGGCAAAATTATTGGTCACTTCACCACAGTGAACAAAGACAACTAGTGTCTGCTCTTCCAGATCATAAACTGTTCACAATCAGTTTGCTAACCTTAATAATCTTGTAAATCTTCTTGTTGATCTCAGTACATGATGATGGCCCCTCTGCCCATTCCATTCCATAGAGGATGTCACATGGGCAGATTGCCATGCTCCAATACAGGAAACCTTATTCAGCCCTCAGCAAACCTTACAAAGAAGCATCTTGGTGCTCCAATGACTAGTAAACCCTTTTGTCCTAGGTCATCCCAATGGCATTGATCTTTTATCTTGCCCAAACACTTGGTTCATGCTCTCTCTGGCCCAGTCCAATTTCTTAGCCATAGTGCTTCCATCTACCTGGATCTCCACCAAGTTGGCCACCTTCTCCTGCAGCGGAAGCAGGAACTTTCTGGGTGGAGGCAATAATGTGAATGACCTAGCATTACTTCTTCATGCTGTCCTTCTCTAGCTGCTTCTTTCCAATGCCATCCTGCCATTCTTGCAGTGTTTGTGAAAGTCTTCTTCTTATATCAATACCACTTCTTATAGAAGCATATTTTGTAGCCATTACTGATAAGTTCAGCAAAGGTGGTCCAGAGGCTTCAGAAGGTTTCTTCATAGCCAATAATGCCTACAACCTCTCTGGGCAGTATCTCTACAAAGATCACAGCCCCCATAACTTCATTCTTATTCACTTTGAATCCTGTCCTATCAACTCCTTGCACAATATGGTTCTTGCCAGGCTTATATTCCTGACAGATGGATGTTAGATGGATAGACTTGGAAGAGCCATCTGTGTGGAAGCTCTTCATCTTTGCATCATGTCTGCTACCATGCATCTAAGGCAAGAAGCCCAGAAATCCATGTCTGGGAGCAGAGAACTTCCTAGGAGACATTTCACTGTCAGAACCCAAGGGTAGAAATTCGACCTAATATTATCTTGACATGATGTCATTTAAATTCAAATAATCAAGATTTTAAAAATATAATTGATTTTGAATTCTTGAAGTCCTCTTGAGGCCAAAGGACAAAGCCATGTGGCTGTGGGTGGAAGTTATCACTGAAAGGTGTGGATTTTTTTTCCCAGATATGCCAGGAAAAGACAAATCCTAAGACTCAAGCTAATCCTAAACTAGGGTGGAAAAGATGTGTATTAGAGTATTAGAAACATGTGTGTGTGCATGCATGGAGAGAGAGGGGGGGAGAGAGAAGAGATTCACTATGGGAATCATCACATAATTATGAAGGATGAGAAGTCCCATGATATGGAACAGCTGGACTACAGAGAGCAGAAAAGCCAATGATGGAATTAAGGCCAGGTCTAAATGCCTGAGAACCAGAGGAGCTGACTGGGTAAGAACCCAGTCTAAGACCCCAGTGATCTGAGAACAAGGGACAAGAAGATGTTGGTAGAACTAAGAATCAGGGGGTCTGATGTCTGAGGGAAGGAGAAATACAACTCAACAAGATGTTAGAAAATTCACTCTTCCTCCACCTTTTTGGTCTACTCAGACTCTCGGTGTATTAAATGATGCCCACCTGCATTGGTGAGGGCAAATCACTACTCCGTCTACTGATTTAAATGCTATCTTTTCTAGAAACAATCTCTCTGACATACCCAGAAATAATGCTTTAGCAACAATCTACGAATCCCTTAGCCCAATTGGGCTGACATATAAAATTAACTATCCCCCAGTTGTTAAAGAAAATTAGGAGAAAGGCCATTTCTGTGCATTTGAGTAATAAAAAGGACAACAGCCTCCTTACCACACCCTTCCAGGCCAGAGTGGTGGTGGCAGTGTGGGCTCCACCAGAGAATAACTGCACTCAGCCTTTCAGGAGGGCCAGAAGCTGCAGGGATGGTGGTAAGGCAACATGACCAAGATACAGTAGCAAATGATCCCTCTAAGAGCGACTGGGAAAGGCTAAGGATACCAACTTCCTAAAACAGCAGGAAGTATTCAAAGTCACTGGCATTAAACAGCCTCTTGCCATGGTGAGGATTGGGCAAATTGCTACATCCCTATTGTAAATTCACCACATTATGTTACAGTTGCCTCTACTTGTGGCTTTTGTCTCCTCCTTCACTGCCCTGTTCATCATTGCACACTCAGTGCTTGTCACATAACAAACACTCAGTAAACATTGATTGACTGACTACATAAAACTATGTACTTGTGATGCTTCTTAAATGTTTCTTAATTTGTCCCTTATAGAGAGGATGCTTCTCTTCCAATTTCTCCTTTATAGAAAGCTCAAAGAACAATGCAGGTTCCACATCATCCAATGCTCTGCTCTTCCAGTATTCATCCTTCTACCCATCCCCTCCCCCAACAATTCCCCATCAAAGCTAAGTGGCTGCAAACTTGGTATAAGTCAGCCATAGCATAATTTCTCCTGATAATAACAATAATAGTAATAATAACAGTCCTCATAGTATTCTTTAATTTCTATATCAGCCTTGTTGATATTAATGGCACTTATAGTGTCAAGTCATTTAACAATTGTAATGGTTAATTCTGGGTGTCAACATGGCTGGATGAGGAATAACTAAAGAATTGGTGAGGCACACTTCTAGGGGTTTTTGTAAGGATATTTCTAGAGAAGATTGGAGTGTAGGTCAGCTCAGCAAACAGTAAGAAGTCCAGCCCATTTGATGAGCTAAGCACCCAATGGACAGAAAAGCAGAAATTGTGGGAAACTCAGATAGACAGATAGACAGACTGATATATGTTTATCTTTTTCTCACTTGCTTGCTCTTCCTCTCAATCTCTATCACACTCTTTGGCCTTTGGACTCTGGGACTTATACAAATGGCCCTCCAGGGGTTCTCCATAACTGGGGGCTACCCCATCAGCTTCCCTGGTTCTGAGACTTATGGCTTCTTGAACTGAACCACACTGTAAGTTTACAGATATGACTTTTCAGCCTCTGTGATTGTGTGACATATATATATATATATATATATATATATATATATATAAAATACATACACAAATATATGCACATATATATAATTACATGATTATATGAATTATATGAACATATACATATATATGTACATACATATAATTGCATGATTATATGAATATACTTACATATATGTGTGTATATTTGTGTGTATATGTTTTTTTGTGTGTATATATACACATATTATTCTATTGGTTCTGTTTCTCTGGAGAGCCGTGACTAATATAACTCCCTCACATATACTCATCTAGTCCAACAATTTAATCCTGTGTCATTTACTGATGTAACCCAAAGAATACAAAATAAGAGCATTGTGTATGAAATGAAACAAGGACTTTCAACCAATAGTTTACATTTATTTTATATATAATGGTATAGATACACCTTTATGCTTAGCATTCTAAGGAAAGAGAGAAAGAGAGAGAGAAGAAGAAGAAGAAGAAGAAGAAGAAGAAGAAGAAGAAGAAGAAGAAGAAGAAGAGGAGGAGGAGGAGGAGGAGGAGGAGGAGGAGGAGGAGGAGGAGGAGGAGGAGAAGGAGGAGGAGGAGAAGGAGGAAGTCCTTTGGGGGTTTTGAGGTTAAAACCTCTCTACAGCAAGAGAGAAAAAAAATTATATATATACATATAATTTTTTATTATCAATTCTATAAAAGAATTGAACCTTATTGCTTGGCACCAAGCAACTGTTAACATGCAAAGTGATAATAATACTTGAAAAGAGATCCCTTCCATCAGGAAGAGGATAAAAAACAAACACCCCACATGCAAACAAACATAAATAAATTTCTTAGATTTACCTATACATCCTTCACTGTACATGTACTTACATGCAATTTTACCAACTGTCTAACAACTTGGATCAAAATATGTACACACATACATATAAATGACTGATGAAAATAGAAATTTTGAAAGATTTTATTACAAAAACAATAGTAACAACAAAAGTAAGAGAAATAATTAATAATTCCAGAGGTTACTTGAGTAGGACTTCTAAAAGAATAACTATTTACTGTCAATTTCTAAGGGTAAATTTTTAAAAATCTCTCCTTTTAGATAAAAAAAAAGTCCCTAGGATCATAACATTTTGGCAATTTCCTTCTTTCTCTAACAGTCCAATTGATTTATCTTGAACATGTAATTCTGTTATCTCTAGTTCAAGTGGATAGTTTTTATTTTTCATTTTGTGAAGCAATTAATTACGGACACGTTTTATACACAAAGTGTATTATATCTGTGCTTTCTCACTACTAGTAAACGTGGCATGTTTTATAAATAGTCTCTCCTAACACCTTTCTCACACATCAGTCCTCCTCTGAACCCAATCTATGTTGTCACTGTGTTACTTATTCCTTCCCTCTTTGAAGCAACATGTGTTAAGAAATAATAGGTGAGGAACATGATGGCAGGTATTGAAGAAAGGTTAGAGACTTACCAATTTCTTGTAACTCCACCTCAGGCTTAAGCTCTCTTTTCATTTTCAAAGTGCCTAAAGAAGTGGTGTTTTTTTTTGTATTTGTTTGAAATTGTCCTACCACTTCACCCAGTGGCCCCTCAAACCCTGCCCACAGGAAATACTGGTATAGACTGTGATACCCTTATTGAAACAAGCTACAAAAACTCCTTCACATGACCAGAGTGTAAATTAGGTCACATTTCTTCTGTTTTACAACTCGACTTAGAACCCAATCATGCCCACCTCTCTGTATGACTCTCTGAGCTGGGGAGTCTCTCTCAGTCCCCAATTCAAATGCAACTATCCTTTCAGGTACCAACTGCCTATCTGTGCTGCACTAGAAGTAGTTCAGGTATGTGTCCTGAGAATGCCCAGAGCACTTTCTATCCCCAAGCTCTCAATCCTAGGAGTCACGCAATTTCTCTTTTTTAGACTTTCTAGATAATAGTTTTCTGCCTGATACCTTTCCCTCTAAAAAAGCTAGCCTCCATGATTTCAGAGAAGATTTGCTTTTACAGCGCACACTTCTCAAATACTTCCAAGTATCATTTTAAGATGCTATAATTTAGGTTATGGTGGAAAAGTCCAAGAGGAAACCACCAGAACTGCCTCTAAGAAAATAGCAAATTGGCAGCAATACTGCATTCCTGGAGGAATTGTATAGATAAATGCCATTATACAGAATTTTAAAGATGAAAGGTAGTGAGTTCCTCTCTTATGTGACCTATGTAGAACACAGATGGATCTTACAGAATTACAAATTATAAGATTAATCAGGTAGTAACTCCAATTGTAGCTGCTGTGCCAGATGTGGTTTCAATGCTTGAGAAAACTAATGAATATGTGCCCTGTGATCCGGTATATGGCTACTGATCTGCAAAGACATTTTTCTTGACACCTACTAGTAAGCATCACCAGAAGCAGTTTGCTTTCACAAATGCAATGTCCTATCTCAGGGATATACAAATTCTCCAGCCTTGTATGATAATTCAGTTCACTGGGATCTTGATTACCTTCATTTTCCACAGGACATCACACTGGTCCATTACTTTTCATGACATTATGCTGATTGGACTTGATGGGCAAGAAGTAGCAACTACTCCAGACTAAGAGGTAAGACATTTACACATCAAAGGATGGGAAATAAATCTGACTAAAATTCATGGAACTTGAACCTTGGTGAAATTTCTAGTAGTTCCAGTGTTATGGGACATATTGAAATAGCCCTTTCTAAAGTGAAGGACAAGCTATTGCATCTAGCAATTCCTACCAGCAAAAAAGAGACAGAATGCCTGTGGGCCCCTTTGCATTTTGGAAGCAAATTTTTGGCAGCAGAGATCACATGTGAGACCCTAATAAGGCACCATTCCACCAGCTACTGGTAGCAGATTGACTACCCTAATTTACATTAGACCACTTCCATCATCAAAGGACAATGTGTTGCTTTTATTAGAATTGACAATCTAAATATGGGTTTGCCTTCCGTACTTACAATGTTTCTGCCAAAACTACCATTCACTAACTTACAGAATGTCTTATCCACCATCATGATATTCTACAGAACATTGCTTCTGATCAAGGAACTCACTTCCCAGCAGAAGAAGTTGGGCAATAAGCCTAAGCTCATAAAATTCATCGATCTTTTTATGCTCCACCACTATCCTAAAGCAGCTTGTATGACAGTATGGTGGGACATTTTTTCAAAGCTTAAGTTACAGTGCCAGCTAGGTGGCAATAATTGTCAGGCCTGCGGCAAGATCCTCCAAAACATATTCTGAATTAATATTAAACAGATGGCACTGTTTATTCCATAGCCAGAACTCACAGGTCCAAGAACCAAGAGATGGCAAGGGAAGTGGCACCATTATCACTCCTGGTAGCCCACCAGAAACATGTTTGCTTTCAGCTCTATTTTCATATGCTCTGCTGGCCTAGAGCTCCTAGTCCCAAAGGGAAAAATTCTTCCATCAGGAGACACAAAAATGATTCCACTGGTTTTCAAGTTAAGAGTACCACCTGGCAACCTGCACTCCTCATACCTTTCAATCAACAGGCAAAGAATGAAGATGCTATCTTGGCTGGGATGGATTGATGCTGAAGGTTAAGGAAAAAAACTGGACTCCTCCATAGTGGAAGTAATGAAGAATATGTCTGGAATACAGGATATCTCTTAGGGTATCTTTTAGTATTGCCATGCCCTGTGATTGAGATCAATGGAAAAACCATAACAACTCATGACTACTAATGATATAAACACTTCAAGAAAGAAAGTTTGGGTCATGGTAGTGGGGATACAATCCTGACTGGTTGAGGAAAAGGGGAGAATGGGTAGTGGTAAAAAAAAATAGTTACATATACCAGATACAACCATATGACCAGTTGCAGAAATAAAAACTCTTAACTGAGGACTGGAGTTGTAGCTCAGTGGTAGAGAGCTTGCTTTGCATGTGTTGAGGCACTGGGTTTGATCCTCAGCACCACATAAATATAAATAAACAAAACAACGGTATTAGGTCCACCTACAACTAAAAGAAATATTTTTTTAAAACTCTTCACTGTCACGAATATCGTTATGAATGTGTGTGAGAGGGGGCGTGTGGGTATGGGTGTTAGCCAGGTCTTTATTGCCATGACCAAAATATCTGACAAGAACAATTTAGAGGAGTGTCACCCACGACCTGCATGGGCAATGGAATTTGGGGTTCCTCTGTATGAAGCGGGCTGGCTGTGAAATAAAGCTAAGAATAGAAAGTGGTGGAAAAAGAAAAACACATGAAATAGAAAGTAATTTTAGAAAGTAAGGGCTGGCGTCTCTTCAACCTTAGGGGTAGACTTCCACACTGGAAAAAAGAGCAAGAGAGCCCTCATTTGCTTTATTATATATAGGGGAAAGTTCAAAGGTGTTCCATAGAATGTTCTTCTGTCCAATAAGGTAGGAGGTGGGCTGTCCAGGCCCAATGGGTCACGCCCAATTCCAGAGCTATGGCAGCCTTCCTAGCTGAGTGAAGACTGAAGTCACATGCATTGTGTAATCCTCTCAATGGATTGTGGGAGGGGTGACAAAATAATGTTCAATGCCTTGGCTCAAGGCCAAGTGAAGAGGCTAAATAGCTCAGGAGTGATTTCCCACAGAGGAGGAAAAGTTTATTTTGGGCTCTTAGGTTCAGAAGTCTCAATCCATCATTGGCCAACTCCCTTGTTCTGTGCCTGAGGTGAGACAGAACATCCTGGTGAAAGGATGCGGCAGAGGAAAGCTGTTTAGCATTGAAAGGAAAGTGAGAAAGCAAGAGACGGGCGAGCAAGAAATGAAAGACACAGACCAGGTAGAGATCCACACGAAAGTTTATTTATCTAAGTTGACAAATAAAGGCCATCTCTCTATAGAGAGGAGAGAGGCACTGAAATGTGCAGGTGTTAAGCTTTTATGGGATAGGGGTTTGGAGTTGTAGCTGTGGCATTGTGGGATAGCCTGGGGGTGCTTGGGTCAGAGCTAGGCGGGTGGGAATAGCATGGGATTGGCTTAGGTTGATGGCACCATGGGGCTTTCCAGAGTCGAGAGGTCACGTCCTTCTGGGATTGGCTTAGGGTTATGGTACCATGGAGTAGGTAGTTAATGGAGATGGGTGGAGTTCAGGTAAGAGGAAGTACATGAAAGTGAAACTTATAAGATGGCAGTTAACATTTAAGATGGCTGCTCAGATGTTAAATCAATACCCTATACTCATGGCAGCCAGGAAAGGGCAAGGGACTAAATAAATCTTTCTAGTACATGCTCCCAGTAACCTACTTCTTCCAACTAGGTCCCACTTCACAATAGTCCATTCAGTTGTCACAGAAAAACTAGCAGGTTCCCACAAGGGGCAATGAGAGATTAGAAACATAAAGACTCACTTATGCAGATTTTTGAAGATAACAGCTGGGATTGGGTAGAGTGCTGGATGGAGAAGCATGTCTAAAGAATTACACCAGCAATATTGTTGAACCATGACCCAAAGAAAAATACCACCAACTCCAACTTAAACCAAATTAAAGCAAGCTTATATTGTGTACAAAATATGACAACAAGAAAGTCATTCCCAAAGACCATCCAATAGATTTCCCCCACATATCATTTGTCTAAATAAAAGTTTCTCAATCCCAGCACTATGAGCATTTTGGACTTAATACATTTTATCGTCTAGAGCCATTCTGTACACTGGATAATATCTGTAATGAGCAAGCAAGAAATATTAAAAATAGTTATATTAAAATATTAAAGTTATATTAATACTTTAATAAGGTATTCAATAAGATATTAAAATAAATTAATACTACAATTACTCTTAACAGTGTTTTCATAGCAATATTGAAGCAGGTAGAGAGAACATAAAGTTTATAAATGTAGAATGTTATTATATTTGCAAATTTCTTGACTAACATATACCATAAGCCAGATATAATATTGAAAATTTAAAATATTTCATAGAAACCAGAATCTGTATTTGGGCAAACTACTTGGTATATTGCAAATTAAATAGAATTCAGATTGGATACAATATAAATTTCTAAACCAAATAGTTTTTCCATGTAGATAACTGTAACAAGTCATTTTCTATCAGTAATAGAAAAACAAAAATCAAAGACATTCTTATTGTATATAAGATCTTACCTCTGTGAACGATGAACAAAGGTAAACAAGTTTTTTGTCTAGAATGACATTATAACATACCTAAGTATAAAAATAAATATTAAATTTTTAATATTATTTCTGGACTTATGCTTTTATGATTTTATTATTTCTGGTATTATGTTTATAAAACATTTAGTGAATCAATAATAGTAATAATGTGCTAATCTATCATGCTTGCAGCCATAAATAAATTAGATGAGAGATTATGTAGAGTCTCTAAATCTGTCTGATCAGCTATCTTGAAAGTCAATAGTAATATTTATTACAGGTAGCTGAAGAGTTTACAAAAGAAGAATAAGGGGATCCTGAAACCGAGAATGAAAAAACTACAAGTAGCATAATCTCTGTACTAAATTTAAAGTTTAGAGAAATAAAAACAAACCACATGAAAGAAAATGATAGGAATAGATTAACTCTCAACAAAAGGCAAAACTGATAAAATTCCAGAAAAACCAAGTATCTCCATCTAACCAAGCTGCGAACTAGCTGGGTTCACAAAATTTGATTACTTCAATAACTTAGGAAAACGGTGAAGAAAGCACACAAGCACACAAAAACACCTTTTCAAAATCTGGGACGGCTCTGCAACCTTAGGGGTTCGTTTGAAAGAGAGAGAGCATGTCTCAAATCCTAGTTTTATTGGGGGAGACTGTTCAAAAGAACATCCCATCCATATAAGGCAGAGGGGTAATGTTACAATGGGCAGCCCACTCCTATTGGGTAATTCCCACTCCCAAAGCTTTTGTTCCTCTGCTGAGCAGAGATGGGGATCCACCTGCTTCCTGGTCAGGGAAGCCAGTCTCCAAATTTCCATAACTCAAAGCTAGGGGGCGCTCAGCTCCTATGTGGCAGCTCCCAATGCCCAAGTGTTCCTTCTAACTATATAATATGTTCAAGTATTCTTCAATATAAAAGTAAAATTTTCATTGAAAAACTATTTCATGCTTACCTTTTATATATTATGTCATAATGATTACAGTTAAGACCATGTTTCTAGATTCATCTAGAATATGTTCTTTAAGAATCAATTCAAAATTGATGAAGTAGAAACAGAAAACTAGTATTACCATTATATAATTAAAATGCTAGCCCTTGAACAAAAATTTTATTATAAGATAACTTAATAAAAAGAAAGAGCTTAAACTAAGATAAGAAATGATAAGGGTCAAATAATAATATAAATAAACTTTTAGACTTAAAAACTACTTCACACAAGCATAAGTAAATTATTTTAAAATGAGTGAAATGGAAATTTTCTAGTAATTACAACTTAACACAAAAAAAGAAGAAATGTGAGACTCTAAAGAGACCAATTTTTATCAAAGAAATAGAAAAATTAAATAAAAGAACTACTCAATAAAGAACACCAAACCAAAATATCTCTGGGGAGATTTTTTTATTAAATATTTTTGATCATACAACTTCCATTCTATTCAAGTTGTTTCAGAACATACACAAAGGGGGAAAAATAAATATGAATTCAATTTAAAGACGTAGGGGAAATGTTGATACCTAAATTTACAAAGTTTATACTACAAATTAATTTCGTTTATGATTATCAATGTAAACATTCTAATTAATCTACTAGAAAATAGTATCCAGTTGCACATGAAAAGGAAAACACAGGATGACCAATTAAGTTTTATCCCAGGAATGTAAAAATACATCCTTCAATATTACAAAGTCTATTAATAGCTTGAGGGAGAGGGAAAAAAATCATATGATTTTCTCCAGAGGTGCAGAAAAAGCATTCAGAAGTTCTGCATTTAAAAAAAAAAAGAGAAAAAGAGTTCATAAAAAAAGACTCAATGGATGCTTCCTTAATATGATCTTATCCTAAATGGGGGAACATTAAATGAATTGTTGTACATTAAACGTAAGGTCATTTGCCTGTTATTACTATTATTATTTAATGTTTCAAAGAAATTAGATGCATTGGATTAGATATGCATTCCAAAAAAACATCCACCAGCTATAATGAGGAGAACTAATTGCAGGCAGACATAGAATTTTAAAGGCCAAAAGGGGACTTAGAAAACTTGGAATAATCCAGGTATAAAAAGGCAAGTGAGTAAACTATGGTAGCCATATTGGCCTTGAAAATCAAGGTTGGGTCCTCATTCCCCTGGTGTTAAAAGGAGCCAGGGACTCAAAAGGAGTGGAGGTGTCTTGCATTTTTATTGACCCCCATCTCCTTTTTTCTCTGCTGACCTGCCCAAAAGGCAGGAAAGGGTGGCCCCAGGGGTTAAGGGCTTATGTTGGAAAGTGAAATCCTTCCCTTCCCCTGGAGTTATTAGCAACCAGTTGATGGGGAAGTGCCATCTACCCATTTCCCTTTCTTTGATAATCAGCTACCTGTCCTTTGCCCCATCTCAATAATTATATAGAAATGGAGGGTCACAAGTTTTAAATTTTTATGGGATATAACTCAATAAAACTTAATTGTATGAGAAGAGTTATGGAAAATAATAATCCTATAAAATAGCCTCCAAAGGAAAGCATAGAGATGATGCAGCTTGGGAGGAGGGAGGAAAAACTAGCCAAGCATTAACCTTCCAGTAAACCCTTTCCTTATAACAATGGGCCCTGAAGGAAGGAGGTGAATATTGAAACTCTGAGAGACAATCAATTACAGAAAAAAGAAATACCTACCCCTCAAAATCTGGATTCCTATCTCTGCAAAGTAATGATGAGCTTCAACCCTTTACAGCTGCCCTCCTGAGTTAAAAGTTTTAACCTACATAACTAGCCCCTGACTATCGAATGGCCCATCCACAAGTCCCAATGATGAAACCACCCTAATTATACCCTATAAACCAAAATCCCCTCTGTAACTGATGGACATTTTCACATCCAGAAAATGAATCCCCATGCCGCCGGAGTCCGAAAAGAACAATAAACAACTTCCCTGAATCTATTGAGGTCTGTACCTGTCCTTTTGAGCTTACAGTATGTAAAATAAAAGAGACAATCCAAGATTTCTGACTGCAACTATTGGCATATCATAGGGTTAGTTAATAAGATAGAAAAGACAAGAGGATGTTTGTATGAGAAAACGGCTTTAATTTTTGAAAACATGAGTTAGAAGAAATAGTGAAAATCAGAGACAAACTCTACATTACATAGTTGGATTCATGGGTTCCAGACAAATTCTAAAACAAAAAGTCTGGATTTTTTTTTCACCTTTCTGTTTAGCCCTCATGACAATGTCATGAGATCAGTATTATCGTCCTAAATTAATCGACCAAAAAACTATAAGCCAGGGCTGGGGATATATCTCGGTTGGTAGAGTGCTTGCTCCACATGCATAAGGCCCTGGATTCAATTCTCAGCACCAAAAAAAAAAAAAAAATTATAAACCAATCAGTAAATTATGAACAAAGTGAAAATTAAGGCTTGTAAAGCTATCTCAGGTTCTCAGGGAGAAGTTTGACCAACTTCACAGATGTAAACTCCTTCACAGATGGAAACAACCGGAGAAAGAAAATATAATTAAAAAAATCATCATAGATTCAAGGGCTGATATGTCAATAGCAATATCACCCAAACAGTCCCATGTATACAAAACCTGTTTTCCAAGTACTTTTGCATGTATCATTTCATTTAATATTAACAAAAACTTCAGGAATTTTCATTTTCCACCTCACAGCATTAAAGAAGTTTAATTGCATAGTAATAAATTACTGCTTTAGTCAGCTTTCTTATTGCTGTGATCAAAAGACCTGAGCAGAACCATTTTAGAGGAGGAAAAAATTATTTGGGGTTTACAGTTCCAGAAGTCTCAGTACATAGATGGCTGACTCCCTACCTCAAGGCTCAAGGCGAGGCAGAACATTCATGGCAGAATGGTGTGGCAGAAGAAAGCAACTGGGGGTATGGCTTCAGGAAGCAGACAAAAAGCTCTGCTCAACAAAGACAAAACACATACCCCAAAAGGGTACTCCCAGGGACCCATATCCCCCAGTTACACCTTACCTTCCTACAGTTACCATCCAGTTAGTCCTCTCTGAGGATTCATGCGCTGATTAGGTTGAGATTTTCATTTCGCCTCTAAACTTTTTTGCATTGTCTTACACAGGAGCTTTTGGGGGACACCTCACATCAAATCATAAGTCATACAGCTGATCAATTTTAGAACTGCAATGCCAGCATTTTGCTTTTCAATACTGGGAATTGAATTCAGGAGTATTTTACCATTGAGCTACATCCCCAGCCCTTTTTATTTATTTGTTTTTGTTATTTTTTTTTTAATTTTGAGACAGGGTCTTACTGGATTTCTCAGGCTGGACTTGAACTTGAGATATTCCTGCCTTAGCCTCCTAAGTAGCCCAGATTACAGGTATGTGATACTTTGCTCAGTTTCCAGCACTGATTTTTGAAATCCATTTTGGTGTTCATTTCAATCTAAAATATGTTCCCACTCCACAACAGTATTTGGGGTAAGCATTGTTAAAATATTTTAAAATCAACTCAAATTTTGACACAAGGAACTGAATGATTCCTATTAGTTCTATCACAGAGATACTACAGAACAATAATTATTTTCAAGACTCTGATAAAGAAGACATAGTTCTGAAGTGGATTGGGCAAAATATACAATCCATACTGAGTGCTAACTTGTTTCTGCTGATTTCACTGTAGTAAACATAGTCAACATAGTCACAATGTAGTAGAATTTAACTTGAACAACCTTGAAACCTTACTTTGGAAATTTAAAGGGTTTGGGGGCACAGGTGGTGCTTCTCCTTCTGCCTCTATTGAAGATCATGATTTCTGGAAATGAAAACTCAGTAGCGGCTGCATAGATTCATTAAAAAAAATGTGATTTACTGATTCATAAGCACTACTATGCCAGTCTAGTGGAGAGCAGTTATAGAGAGAAAAAAAGGGAAATAATGATGCCATTACAGAGTCCCACATACTAGACAGGAATGACACTTCCCTAATCCAGGGGACAAATTCAGCACAAAGGCAAGAGGTAGACGTGATGGAGAGTATCAATTATCAAAGTTCTAACAGAAGTCAAATCCTGCTTTTCAAAATATCAACTCTGCTTCATATAAATTATAGTCTCTGTTCCTTTTGTATTTTTATTGGTTGGTTGGATATTTTGTCACATTTTCCCTTTCCACTAATACCTTCATGAACAAAATTGAAGAAATATGTTTAACTAGTATTTTAACATGCTATTGTGGGCTAGTCTACAAGGTAGGCATGATAAATTTTTAGACAGAAAATGACTTCATTTTGAAATAAATTGGTCAAACTACAGATTTAAGGTGTATTGAGAAGGAAAAGGAAATAAATATATTATGATTTTAAAATTTTAAACACAAACTTCACAGAAGTGACATTAAAATAGCTCTAGAAAGCCTTATGCCCAGAATTTGTTGAAATTATGGAAAAATCAACAAATAATTGGGAGATTTTATCTAACTTCAGGGAAGCAATAAATAAGGAGTATCCACTTATTTCCCTGCTAGAGATAGATAATGGAATGTTAATGGATTGCAAGGGAAAAGCAGAATGATTCATTAAGCAATTTTATTTTCATTTTCACCAAAAAGTACAATCTTTATGAATGTTACCCCTAAAGCGTGCCTGAAATGCTCGATAACAACTTCAAATTCCAAACAATTCTGGAAGACATATATTGCACTTGTATGACGGGTTGCTCCGGTCACTTTTAATTTATACATTCCCTCTCCCTTTTTTTTCCCCTTGCAATTTTTTCAACAAACAAAATGGCTATTTCTATGCAGTTTTCCCACACATTCTGGATTTTGCTGATTATATGCCTGTGGTGTTAGTATATTATTCTTTCCCCTCTAGGTCTGTAAATGGGTAGTTAGATATAGAGGCTTCACTAGATCCATATTTTTGCAATACTTTTTTTGTTTTATACACCTACTCACTTATGCTGGTTGGTTTTGTGTATTTCTATTTGGAAATATATAATGTCTGATTATGTCTTTCTCAGGGAATTTAGATGTTGTTGGTCTAATCCTTCCATTGAAATGTTTTTAGCAGCTAGCTATATTCTTGTATTAGGAATTTAAATTGATAATTATTAATTCTATGATTCCTTATTTATTAGCTAGAATAATCAAATAATGAAAAGTATCTCCTTATCATCTATATAACTACCCTAAGGGACTTCTCAAATACTTAATACTTTCTCTTTATTTACCAAGATTCAGACTAAAGTGAACTGGTTCTGTAACATTCTCCAAAGATAATCAATGAGTTTTTTTAAGATTAAGTATCATTATGATGACATAAAGAAGTTTAACATACTTGGTCCAGTTTAGTTCTTTTTCTTTTTTGAAAAATGTTTCTTAATATATTAATATATATATATATATATATATATATATATATACACACACACACATATATTGTAGTTGGACATAATATCTTTATTTTATTTATTTGCTTTTATGTGGTGCTGAAGATCAAACCCAGCTCCTCTCATGTGCCAGGCAAGTGCTCTACTTCTGAGCCACAGCCCCTCAGTTATTTTTCTTTGTCTGGTGGAGGCTCTTTAATTTCGAATTTGTGTCCAGAACCCATAGTAGTATAAGAGAAGTCCTCTTCATGCTCTGAATATAGACTTTGCTGCTCTGCCACTGCAGCTTAATTTTAAAACTGACTTTGTTGTTGTTGTTCCTTTCTCTTTTCCCTCTCACTCTCTTTAATCATGGAAAAAGCAAAATTAACCCTCTTTCCATCCTAGGGCCAGATATCTGTCCTTGAGCGCATGCACCACAGGAATGAAGGACCCAGGCTTCAGGACTGGCCACAAGACTTAAGAAATGGCTCTCTCAAGACTACAAGTGAATATGACGACCCCTGACAGGGCACAGCTGGAATATAGCTTTTGAATCATCTCTTTTTGAAAGCCTTCTGTTCCCCCTAATAGAATCATAGCCTCTGAGACAGGACTCCCCTGTGTTTCTCCTTTACTAGCAAAGAAATAAAACTTCTTTTTTCCTTTTTCTCAAAATCTTGTCTTCATTATTGGATGGGCATCTGGGATAAGGATAGAGATTTCTATAGCAGTAGCACCTGGTATCTTTCTCTCTCTCTCTCTCTCTCTCTCTCTCTCTCTCTCTCTCTCTCTCTCTCTCTCTCTCTCTCTTCCTAGTATGAAAAGATCTTGCAAGTTCTTTTATGCATTTTGTGCCCCAGACCTGGAAACACTTATTTATGCAAAGAAGCTGTAATTTCTTTTCATGGGAAAAAAAATTAGAGGCCATAGGTTGAGCATTATCTCAGGGCTTTTTCAGCAGAAAGAGCTAGGAATATTATGAGTTATTAATATTTCCAACCCAAATTTAGAATGAGTTGTTTTCACTTAATTTTTTGTTGTTGTTTTATACATCTACTTACTTATGTTAGAAATATTGGTTCCTAACAGCATTAACGTAATTACTTACTTGCTTTTGTTTCTGAACAACAATATCAATGTTATTACTAAAAACACCAATTCCTTTTAAAAGATTAATATTTCTTAGCAATTCTTTTCTCCTTAGGCAATATTCAGTAGGATTGTATAACCAAATCATTATTAAAGTAAATTGAAATACTATTCTCTATGTGGCTAACCCAACTTAATTAGTTTCATTTTGTTTGCAATTTTTAGTAACTGTTTTTAAATTGAGGGGATTAATGTATTATGGAATAGGTAAAAACATTTACTTGGTTTCAAGATCAATCTACAAAAAAAAAAAAAGAAAGAAAAGAAAAATACACGTCAAGAAGTCCAGCTTTTCCATTTCTTCCCCTCAACTCTGAAACCCTATCACTCTCTACATAGTTTTCAAATGAGGACAACAGTGCCCCCTTGGGACTATTTGGCAATACCTGGAAGTTACCACATGTGCTACTAGCAAGTGAAGGTAAAGGCCAGGGATGCTGCTCACTATACTACAATGCACAAGACAAATCTACAACAAAAAAGTATCCAATCCAAATATCAATTGTGCAACTGCTGAAAAAGTTTTGCTCTATAAACAACCCTTTTCCATTTGGTTTTAGGTCAACCTTTCATTTTTCTAATGCAAATTTTAAAAATTACTTCCTTAGATAAAAAGTAAGCATAATATACATAATTTTCTCCTTGACTTTTTTACTTAATAATCTAATCTGGAGCACATTTAAAAGCACTCTAAAGATATATTGATTAATTCTCTTCACTGCAGCACAGTACCTCATTCTGTAAATGTATATTTACAGAATGTATATTTAAAGAAATGTTTATTCAACTATTTCTTATATTGACTTTGGGGAGTCTTTTCCTACAGAAAATAGTTCTACAATAAAAAGCTTTGTGTATACATCCTTTAGTACTTTTACAATGAGTATATAAGTCCCTCTATAGAGCTCAGAACTTTCTGCATTCCCACCCATCAACAGGGTGTATTGTCAATCTGTTTAATTGCTGCCACTCTGATGGTAGGGAAAATGGATGTATGCATAATTTTAATTTGTATTTCTCTTATCTGTGAGATCAAACAACTTTTTGTTTTATTAGGAGCAGTTAGCATTTCATTGTTATTTTGACCAGTTAACTTCTGGCTACTTTACTGTAAATGTAATAACTGGCATTTTTCTACTGTGTTTTTTAGATCTCTGTGTAAGGGTCCGGCGAAGCGTTGGAGGAAGAGACCACACAAGAGACTGGCTTCATGCAATTGGCAAAGGGGATTTATTGATTCAGCATGCTGAGGTTCCAGGCTCACTCAGGAAGATAAAGCAGCCCAGAGCCCAGAGCAGAGGTTGAGCAGAGCTTAAGTACACTTTTTGGAGAGGGTGGGGGGCTTTGCATACATCAGAACAAATCATCATGAGGCGTGGGAAAATTGAACAACAACTCTGAGACATGATTAGTACATTCATTGGCAGGAACAGTCTGGGCAGGGGTGATTGGTCACTCCTAAGCGGGGTACACATTCGAACTGATTGGTTTTGGGGCCTGGATGCCTACGTGCCGAGCTACTCAGAGCCCTTAGCTATTAAACAACCAGGGAATCAGTGGAAATATTTACTGGGCAGTTCCAGTATTGTCCTAACAGCTACAGGGATTACAGGTTCTGGGGGTAGCAGAGGAATTTTAACAATACCTAGTCTTTTACTTTTTAACTCAGGCCCTGCAGCTTGGAAACTTTACAATGCTCGGTCTTTTACACTTTAACTCAAGCTTTGCAGTTTAGAATCAGCTTAGAAATTTTACCTTTACATTTGTACCTTAGAGATATTAATCTTTTGTGCTACAGTTTCAATACTTTTCCCAGTTTATATTTTTATTTTAATTTTTGAATGGTTTTTATTAAAAATTATCTTGTGAAAATTTATCATTTTTTTATTTCTTCTAGATCTTTAAATCTTTGCCAGGAAATGACTCTGACAAATTGAGAATTATGACATCATCTTTTAACCTTGAAATCTCTGTTCCACTTGGAATAATATCTATGAGGACTGGCACCCCAATTGTTTCTCTTTTTTAAGGGTTTTCCTAGCTATTCTTGCTTGGTGTTCTTCCAAATTAAAATATTAACCATCTGCAATAGCTCAAGGAAAAAAATGAGCATGTTATTTGGATAACTTTAAACCTATAATTAACTTAGGGAAGGTTATCATCTTTATGGTATTCAGTCTTGCTAGCTAAGAATATGGTACAACTTTCGATTTGTTCAAGTGTAATTTTGTGTACCTTGAGGTGACTCAGTTTTTGTGGCATAGGTTTTGAACATTTCCTATCAAGTTAATCCCTACTGTTCTATTTCAATTCATTTTTTTCTAAAATAAATTGAATTTTATGTCTTTTAATAGGTATTGTGTGTAAATGTGAATTCTAATGATTTGGCCTTGATTATATAATTTATCATCTTACTAAATTTCTGATGAATTTGAGATTGACTGGTAATTCACTTATAATGACTGAAAAAAATTCAGAGAAACACCACTTTATTCGGTTTGGGAGTTTCTGTTCGGGGCTTAGGTTGATGTGGCCTAAAGAAACACACAGATTATCATGAATCAGAAGAACGAAACAATTGTCATTAAGAAGGAATTAAATCCCAACCGGAAAAGGAGATAGCAAAATATCACCTGAGGGAGGCAATTTTCTGCTGTGATGGAAACTCTGTCTTGATAGATTTAAGTCAATGACATGTATTCCTTAAGATTCATGAAGTTATGCACTTAACATTTTGAATGTCATTGCATATAAATTTTACCTCAATAACCAGTAAAGAAAAAAAGAGTGCTAGGCAATTTTCTTTCTTGTATTTTATTCTGAATAAATAAGCATGCCATATTATTTATTTTAAGTAAATTTCCACTGAAATCCATCAAATCAACAGATATATATATATATATATAGGCAGTTAAAATTTTGCACCCTCTCCTCAAGCCTAATCTTCAGAGGCCCCCATTTAACTCCGGTGCCAAAATTCCTGTTTATATGATAGCATTCTCTCTCTCCCCGTGTCCCCCTTCTCTCTCAGACAAAAATCTACACAGTACAGAGATTCTTAGAGGAACAACATCCAATGATCATAGCTAATATCAAGTTCTTTTTTTTTTCTCCAACACAATAAATGGGAACAGAGTTTACAAAGAATTTCTTAAAATTCTTTCTTCTCCATTAATTTCCAATACAAATGAAGGAGCTTTTAGTCAACTTCTGGGAAAGATTTTCAAAAAATCTCTTTCTCCTAATCCTGAATTACATTACCTTTCTCTTTTACCAAATTTCTTTTCCCACTTCTGTAATCCCTGTTGGAGTATTAGAGAAAAGAAAACCTGTGAGAGAGTTAGAAGCCACCAAAGGGTACAGAGAAAGCTAAGAGCAACATTATTTTTAGTGGCAGGCCTGAGGGATAATAAATACCCTACAAAGAGTCTAAGACTATTTTTACATATCCCAATAGTGGCCATGTTGAGAAACACTGATTTACATCATTATTATGTTCATAGCTTACTTTGAATACTGGATTTTTTCTGTACATTCAAAGAAATGCAACTGTAGCCACATGTTACCACAGAATTCCCTTGGATGACCTTCAGCACTATTTTGCTATTTGAGTAGAAGTGTTTACTGCCTTGACTTCTGTCCAATAAATTCACCAGGCCAAATTCTTACCTCTTCCAGTAAATTTAAATATTTCCTTGGTACCAACTTGGTGATATATGCCACTGTTTCAACCAACTTTAAATAGCTGTGACCAAAAGGCCCAACAAAAACAACATAGAGGAAGAAAGGTTTATTTTGGCTCACAATTTTATATTTTCAGTCCACAGCTGGCCAACTCCATAGCTCTGGGCTCAAGATAAGGCAGAACATCATGGCGGAAGCATTGTAGAGGAAAATAGCTCACAACATGGCAACCAAGAAGCAGAGAGAGAGAGTACTCTGCTCAAAATATAAACAAAATTTAAACCCCAATGGTACACTCTCAGTCACCCCTTACCTGCATACAGTTACCACTCAGTTAATCCATATCAGTGGGTTAATCCACTGAATAGGTTATAACTCTCATAATCAAATCACTTCACTAATGAATGTTCTTGCATTCTCTCTCACACATGAGCTTTGGGCAACACCTCATATCTAAACCATAACCACCAATTCTCATATGTTCCTTGCAGCAAGTTGTACCCAACTCTTCATCATATTTTTTTTCCAGCTTTACTGAAGTATAATTGACTTCACAACATAATATCATGGCTCTGAGTTCAGTCTGCCAGACATTGCTAAAATACTTTCCCTTATCTTTTGTAGCCAAAACTCAATGAGCCAAATCTGATTCCAGGTTAGTGAGAATTTATAACATGAATGCCCCAGGAAACCAACTAAGAATCAATGACATACAGATGATCTAATTTTGGTTTGCAAACCTATAAGTAATCCTCTCAGCTCTTTCTTTTTACATATGAAGCCTTTCTTTTAAATATTTTTACCAAAATATACTTAAAAGTTCTTCATCAGGATAATTTAACTGGAGTCTTTAAATCACTACCTCTTTTGTTACTTGTATCACTTTCCAAATTCATTTGGAAACATTTTGATGTTCTCCCATCAGTAGTGATTCCTATCATTGTTTAGCTCTGCTTTCTATTTCCTCATTAATTTACTGTAACCATAACTAAAATGGTTTGTCTTAAGGTGTTAATCAAACACTTTTGCAGTAACAAATGGTTCAACAACTGTTTTCATATGATGAATCTATTTGCTTTTATCCTAAAATATTTTGCTTATTCTCATTACATGCAAAGGGAAGATATAAGAAAATACAAACAAAACCAATTGACAAAATTGTTTTTCAATGAACTTTCTAATTTAACCTGTGATCCATGAAATTAGTGGTGAGCTTGTAATGCTCAAATTCTGGACCCCCAAAAGACCACCAGAGACCAAGATCAATGTAAACAGCAAAGAGGTGTTTATTGCGAGCTAGCTTGGTCCTCCGCACGCGCGCACACACAGCAACTGGTGACGCTGAGAGGCCCCAGCCCAGGGTTTGCAGCAGTTTTATACATTCTTTGGAGAAGACAGGGACCTCACATACATCATAGCATCTCTTAGCAAATCATCACACACCGTGGGAAAATCAAATAACAACTCTAAAACATGATTAGCACATTCACTGGCGGGAACAAGTTGGGGAGGGGTGATTGGTTACTACAAAAGGGGTATTCATTTGAACTGATTGGTTTAAGCCAAGAGGGGTGTACGTGCTGAACTACATGGTTTCCCAACACATTATCAACCACCTTAAACTACTGGGAGGGTCATCTGGCATCCCAGGTATTTCCCTGTCTCATGCTGATTGGTGGCTGCTAGGGTGTTGCTATGGGTCCCCACCTAGCCTGACTGAGTCAGGGACACCTGGTGCAGCAGATCTCTCCTGTTATTTGTAGATAAACAACTTAGCAGAGTGGGAATGTGCCTAGGAGTGCTCTGTGGGTCTTTCCAAGGACAAAGGCCATGTCCCTTCCGTGGACAGGCTTTTCTCTGAGGTAGAGACTGGTTTTTCAAGCTAATAAACTGAAAATTTATAATTCAATTTAATGAGTTTTATTGAAGCTGGAGATATAGCTCAGTGGTAGAGCTCTAGCCTAGCATGAGTGAGGTCCTAAGTTCAGTCACCAGCACCAAGAGAAAAAAATTGAAAAAAAAAAAAGCTTCAAAATATGAAAAAGTGAAGTATGGTGGATAAGGGACTGCTTATAGGGAAATATGTAAATTATTGATATAAATTGTAACTAACATCAACACTGCAAATAGATCTCCTAAAATGGGTTGGCAAACTAGGTCTGTAGGCTAAATACAGCCTACTACCTATTTTTGTCTAGCCCAGGGTCTAAGAATGGTTTTCATATTATTAAATGGTTGAAAAGAAAACAAAATAATATTTCATGGTATGCTATCATTATTAATGGTTTAGCTATCACATTATGTTTTCTTCTTAGTTAAGAGTTATATATTTATTCTACCACTTGCATTAGTAAGTGCAGAAATCCCAGACCACTGAGAGAAGTTGGGTAAATCAAACATGTTTTACTAATCTAAAGGATATAAAAGAAAGCAAACAATACTCTCCTGCCGCAGTCTGGCTGGGCACAAAATCACGAGCCACTCACAGCCTTGTAGATTCAAACAGCAATTCTTTATTCCTGAACTCACGCCAGCACTCTACACACTTTCTGGGGCAAAATCCACGTTCTGGGCCAAATTCACCTTCTGAATCCCAAATACTCTCTGAATCCCACGAGAACTCAAGGGGAACTCAAGGAGCGGGCACGCCTGAGGCAGCAGGATACGCCCTATTCCCAGCAGGGTACACCTTAAACCTGGAACCGCCCTAAACCCAAGAGGTGGGATACTCCCTATTCCCAGCAGGATACACCCTAAATCTGGATTTGCCCTAATCCAGTAGGATCCTCCCTAAACCCGGATCCACCCTCGTCCTTGAGCAGGGTCACCTTTCTCAAATATACATGCATTGTCACTGCAAATGTCCAAGGCAAGTCCATTTCCATGAGTCCTTCCTCTAAGCAGCATGGGGTACGCTGGCAAGGAAATTGTCATACCTATTTGGCTAATGGCTCTCAGCACTCTCCCAAGCCAAACAAATAATATGCTTCAAATTTCTTTGAATACTGTTCCTATCATATTTTTGTGTTTGCTTTTTGTAAAGCTTTATTGTCTTTTTTAATAAGCACACCCTAAAAGCCAAGTGACTTTTTATAATCATTTTTAAAAATTAGTTAAATTTATTAATGTACCGTGTTACTTTCTTCAACCATCACTTTCTCCCATTTCACTTCTTCCCTTTCAAATACATGCATAAATTGGGTTTGATTACTTCCATATCTGTGAATGTCTATATATATATATATATAGTGATACAAAATTTAGGTAAAAGTTATTTTATCCAGCACTTTGAAGATAATTCCTATATTATTCTCTGTCATAAATTGTTACTGATGAGAAGTCTGCTTTCAATCTAATGGTCACCCTCTTTGGTAAATTTTTTATTTCCAGACCCCTTTCTGGAATATTTCTTTTTAATAGTATGTATTAAACCCAGGGACATTCAATGCTGACTAAATCTTCATCCTTTTTTAGTTTAGTTTAGAGACAGAATCCCACTAAGTTGTCCAGGATACCCTGGAATTTGTGATCATCCTGGGTTGGCCTCCCAAGTAGCTAGGATTCTGCACAAGTATGTGCCACTGCATCTATATCTTTTTTGGAAGATTTTAAGATTTTTCTCTTTATTCCTGATATTTTCCAGTTTAAAAATGTGCTTCTAGGTGTGGAATTACCTTTATTTAATGACCCTACAAGTTTTTTAAGTATGCTTTCAATTAAAAAAAAAATCACATCTTTCTCACATTTAAACAATTCCTCAGCAATTACTTCTTGCATATTGCTTATTTACCCTATTTGCTTCTTCTGGAACTCCTATCAGATTTAAATAATTATGTTGCAGATTCTCTAGCAATCCTCCATTTCTTGTCATTAATCCATAATATTCTTTTTTATGTCAATTTTTATTCATATATGACAGCAGAATGCATTATAATTCTTATTACATATATAGAGCACAATTTTTCATATCTCTAGTTGTATACAAAGTATATTCACACCAATTTACATCTTCATTCATGTACTTTGGATAGTAATGATCATCACATTCCACCATCATTCTTTATCACCTTGTCAATCCAGGATGAATTCTGAGAAAATTCCTAAGTATTATCTTCCAATCCATTAATTCCTTTTTGACTTGTCTAAAGATTATCCCAATTTGATAAGATTTGTTATTTTCTTTTGCTTTTTTTATATACCTAACTTTCTATATAAAGGATCATAATATTACTTTAGGACATTCTCTCAGGAGCCTTGAACCAACCCAGTTCTCCTTTCTTTCTCACTTGTAATTCTCAAGAATAATAGAATGTGCTAGGGATGCAATATCCTAAAATAAGGAGAAACTAACCAAAATGTTCCAGGCTTTGTCTTGGCCACCTCTGGAAATATCATGTCCTTCAACACTTTAGCCCAGTGTGTCTTTTGGCCCTAGGGTATAAAACCAAGAAGAGGCTGATTTCCGGGTTCTTTCAGCTACAGTACAAGGGGTGCATACTTAGACAAGTCTCCATCATCTGGGGCAATGTTCCTGAGCCTGGGAGGACAAGTTCATCATGACTCTTAGGTTACTTGTTGTACCTTGCTGCATATCTAAAAGTAATAAATTCACCTCATGCAACTTGTCAGGTTTGTGAATGTTCTATTTCACCAAACATGGGTCTATAGGAAATGTAAATGTAGTTGGAATTTTAAATTTCCTGGTCCAAGCTATTAATAAATGTGGTAAAACAAGAATACAAAATAATTTTATCTGTTTTATGCCAAAGTCTGGCTGGGCACAAATCACGAGCCACTCAAGCAGGAACAAACTGAGAACTCCAAAGTAGCCAGCGCCTGAGAGGACAGCAGGGGTCTAATATACAATTGAATACACAGCTTAACATAACCATATAAAGGATCCATATAAAGGATCATAATATTACTTTAGGACATTCTCAATGGCTTGCTGGCATCACCTCTCAACCACTCCATTCTGGCAAAAATGCCATCCGTCATTCCAACTCAGCTATGGCTCTCAGCAGTTTTATTCAAAGATGCATATCAAGTACTTAGTTCCTAACATAAAGAGATTCTTGATAGCTTGTTCAATCAGGATTATATGGTTGTCAATCTTGATTTTGTCTATACAATTGAAAAGGCTCCTATTTTATGAAGAATGATTAAAGAAATAAATCTGGGAGCAGGTATAATTAGTTAAACTAATCATTAGTTCATGCCTTTCTCAATGTTTGTTCATTAATGGACTAAAGTAAATGGAACTAAAACTATAATCATACTTCTAGATAATAACATTCTTGGAAAGATGAGAAAAATATCATCCATAGCCACTGCTTGGAAAAGCTGATAATGATCCATCTAGAGGCATCTGCTCTAACAGGAGGTTCTTAGCTCCATGAATTGACCTCAGTCTTAGCAGCCCCCTGCCTATATAGTCCAAGGAAACCTTTCAGAGTTCTATTTCCCTTTTCCCTTTTATTCTATCTGAAGCCCTTCTCTGGGTTTTCTGGAAAACCAGATGGACATCACTGATGAGAATCCAGAGCTCCATGCTCCTCCACAGGCAATGATCTCATAGCATGTCATACCACAGGACAGGCAGAGAGGGAGGGGTCTTTTCCTTCTCCTCACCTTTGCAAGCTCTCACCATGAACCATGAAGACATTCTGGCCAACATCAAACAATCTAGGTCAAACAACAAAGTCTGGCCAAGGTACAGAGATTGGTAAGAATGATGATGTAACTCAGCTATAGATATTTTTACTTTTCTTTTTTTTTTATTAGTTGCTCAAGACAATACAGTGATCTTGACATATCATACATTTGATTCAAATAGGGTATGAATTCTCATTTTTCCACATGTACATATTGCAGGATCACATTGGTTATACATCCATGTGTATACATACAGCAATCCTAGTGTCAGTTGTATTCTGCTGCCCTCCCTATCCCCCCCTCCCCTCCCCTCCCCTCCCATCACTATTCTCTACCCATTCTACTGTGACACTTCTCTCTCTCTCTCTCTCTCTCTCTCTCTCTTTCTCTTTTTCTTCCCTTCCCCCTCACACCATCGTATATATATTTTGTGAATCCATGAGAGTGTCCTTCCATCTTCCGTGCAATTCCCCTTCTCCCTCCCTTTCCCTCCCTCCTCTTTTCCTTGTTTCGTGGTAATCTTCTTCTCATGTTCTTCCTTCCTACTCTGTTTTGAGTCACCTCCCTTATATCAGAGAAGACATTCGGCATTTGTTTTTTAGGGGATATTTTTACTTTTCGTGTTATTTTTTCAGTCAACAAGCAAAGAAGATCAAGGACATTGCTGGTTCTAGTGAATTCTGCTCTCATGTTTCTTAGAGAAAAGACCAGGGTTTGGTGAAAACAATCAACCCATCAAAACCTCCAGAATTGCTGGCTGTTTTAGTCATGACCAAAATATCTGACAAGAGCAAATAAAGGAGGAAAAATTTATTCAGGGGTTTATGGTTTCAGAGGTCTCAGTCCATAAATGGCTTGATCTACTGCTCTGGGCCCAGGGTGAAGCAGAACATCATGGCAGGAGAGTGTGGTAGAGGAAAGACAATCAGAGAACTATCTCTTCATCATTAGCAAAACATAAAACACAAAGGCACACCCTCAGTGGCCCACCTCCTCCAGCCACACCCTCCCTGCCTACAGTTACCATCCAGTTAATCCCTGTTGGTAGATTAACACACTAATTAGGTTAAGACTCTCAGAACCCAATCATTTTACCTCTAAATTGCATTGACTCAAGCTTTTGGGGGACACTTCATATTAAATCATAGCACTTGCCCTCTGATTCCTTTCCCTGATAGGGAACATCCATCTACCGCATGGCTCTGGGAAGCAGCGTAGAGAGGATGGCTTTAGGAAGTATCTGTACTGACACTTGCTCTATGGTTCCCTTAATCCAAGTAATGCTTCCACTTGCTATTTGCTTACATCCCAAGGCCAATTGCTGCCTCAGCCACTGGCCTCCTGTGTTTCAGTTTCTCCTCACTCTAGGAGGATCTTTGGGAGCAGCTCCACTCAAAGAGGATGGATCTAGCTCTCTTTTGGTGGTTCTATATCTATATCTAATGCAAGAACTAATGCACGGTTTGGGAGTTGGTAATTTATTTTTATAAGTGAAGTTTTCTTTTTGTTGAAATACTACATGCACATAGAATATAAATCAAGTAGTGTTAAAAAGCTTAAAATAAAAACAGCCACCCCCACTCCTTATCTCCTATCCACTCCTACACTTCAGAGTTAGCCAAGTCTCTTAGCTCTGTATTGTGGGCAGTTAACTATTGTTAAATAAACAACACATTCATAATTTCCTATGGTATTGAGTTATTATTGTTTTTTTTCTCCTTCATAAAAAAAAGCAAATGCTGGCAGTAAGATAAAGAAATGAGGCTTTTTTGGGGGGGGGATTCCTTGAGATTTGCTTTCACTTTTAGTTTATTCTCCAATAGTTTCTCACACACACACAAAAACAAATCAAATTACACACTTGCTTAGAAGTAACTGGAAAAAAAAAATAGAACAGTTCACCCAAATGAAAGCTTAATGTTTGGTTGTAGGGAATTTTAGTAGGTTTTCAAATAAACCAGTACCATTACTTTACTGTGGACCTAA
Source organism: Ictidomys tridecemlineatus (assembly GCF_052094955.1). NCBI lineage: Eukaryota > Metazoa > Chordata > Mammalia > Rodentia > Sciuridae > Ictidomys > Ictidomys tridecemlineatus. The sequence continues at coordinate 99,955,165 of NC_135485.1, forward strand.
CAAATTTATGCTTTTTTCACAATATTTGCCAAAATATTGACAAAATAATTTTCAAAAACCAAATAACTTACACTTAAAACGTTTAGCAAAACAAAAGTAACAATAAAGTTAAACCAGGGTGTTTTACTGATGAGTAGATCTTACACTTCACCAAATTTAGTTAAATGTTTTGTTATAAAAATTTAGTGTATGTTCTTCTACGTTAAATGTGAAGTAGCTAAAAGCTAAACACATGGAGATGACAAACAAAATAGTCATTCTTACTGTTACCGCTGTTGACCAGTGACTAGTCCTTGCTTCCCCAATGTTGAAGAATAACACCAGAGAAGCACACCGAGGCAAGGTCAGAGTAGAAATTAGAAGTTTATTAAAGGACAGCAGAAAAGACTTCTCCCGGAGGAAGAAGGGGACCCAAGAGGTGGAATCCGTGGAAGTGCAGTTGTTTCCCCTTTTTATAGTTCTTTCAGTGATGGAATGTAGGTGGGAAGGCCTGAGGGGTGGGACACTGGTGGGCCAAAGAAATAATCTGGGAGGAAGGACTTCTGAGTCATCATCTTCAAGTTTGCTGGGGGCTGTTCATTAACACTTCTTTGGGATGGGCTCTGGCCTTAGGCTTTTTCCTGGACTTCATTAACATTCCATGAGTTGTCCTTCATTTCTGGAATTCATTCTCAACATGGCCTCCATTTTAGATTTTACTGGATATTAGACCCGATTTACCTAACTACACTGACTACCTAACTTTAAATCTGGCTTCATTACCCAACCATAAAAAAAAAATGTAAAGTAAATGTCCTAATTGTCAATTTGTTCTGATAATTGCAAATACAAAGCCCTTCATGGATCCTAAAATAAAATTATATGGTTTTCAATAATACTGGCACACATATTTTAGAGACTTCACATTACCCACATGCTTGGGCCTTTAAAAAAATTACATATTAAGATGAGTGAAAGGAAGTTTAATAGAGTAAAGGAAGGAGAAGGGAAGGGCAGAGGGCAGAAGGAGAAAGGGGGAGGGAATGGGGGGATCATAAACTGAATTCAATATCCATTCATGTATGAGATTCTTGGGATGAACCCAACTATCATATATAACCATAAATCTCTAGAAAATGAGAATAAATAGATGAGAAAATTTTTAAATCATATATTAGAGTCCCTTCTGATTATAGTAAATGACCATTTTGAAGAAGGCAGTTACTTGATGGGCATTTTCATCTACTTTTCCAGTATAGAAAAACTTCATTGGGGAACAATAATCAAGAAAAAAACAAGAGTCACTTATTTACAAGTATTCCATTTGTTATATTTCTTGTTATGTCTTCAAGATGTTGAAGGCAGGAGAGTGTCATTAACTGATGTTTCAGAAGTATATACATCAAATATTTTGATAATTTAACAAAATAAGATATAAGGAAAATTGGAGTGCTACATTATGGCAACTGCATAATCCTGATTGAACGAGTTATCCAGAATCTCTTTGAGCCAGGAACTAAGTATTTGAGATGTACCTTTGAACAAAACAAATAAAAAATATTTTTTCAAAGATCTCATTGCTTATAAAAAAAAACATGCACTGCTCAGAGTCATAAGTATACTACTACATGTGGTACCTCAGAAACTCAGAGGAAAAAAAACCAGAGGCTTCTTGGAAAATGTGAACAGATTCTGGGGAAAAGATAGGAGCTATTACAAAAAATGAGGAAGCAATATATACATATATATACATACACGCACATATGTATATATGTGCGTGTATGTATATGCGTGCATGGATATATGTGTGTGTGTGTGAAGAAAACCTTAAATAGCCAGTTGTTGATTGTTTATTTGTAGGTTTTGAGCAAGAACAGAAGTTAAAAATAACTTCCAATTTTTTTTAATCTTAGGTAGCTGTATTGTTGAACCATAATTGAAAATTAGATCTAGAACTGATATAACAAAATTTTAAAATGAAAACTGAAGGCATTCCCTCTAAAATCTGGAACAAGACAGGGATGCCCTCTATCACCACTTCTATTCAATTTAGTTCTTGAAACACTAGCCAGAGCAATTAGACAGACAAAAGAAATTAAAGGCATAAAAATAGGAAAAGAAGAACTTAAATTATCACTATTTGCGGATGACATGATAATATACTTAACAGACCCAAAAGGGTCTACAAAGAAACTGCTAGAGTTAATAAATGAATTCAGCAAAGTGGCAGGATATAAAATCAACACGCATAAATCAAAGGCATTCCTGTATATCAGCAACAAAACTTCTGAAATGGAAATGAGGAAAACCACTCCATTCACAATATCCTCAAAGAAAATAAAATACTTGGGAATCAACTTAACAAAAGAGGTGAAAGATTTATACAATGAAAACTACAGAACCCTAAAGAGAGAGATAGAAGAAGATCTTAGAACATGGAAAAATGTACCCTGTTCATGGATAGGCAGAACTAACATCATCAAAATGGCGATACTACCCAAAGTTCTCTACAGGTTTAATGCGATGCCAATTAAAATCCCAACGGCATTTCTTGTAGAAATAGAAAAAGCAATCATGAAATTCATATGGAAAAACAAAAGACCCAGAATAGCAAAAGCAATTCTAAGCAGGAAGTGTGAATCTGGAGGTATAGCGATACCAGAGTTCAAACTGTACTGCAAAGCAATAGTAACAAAAACAGCATGGTACTGGTACCAAAACAGGCAGGTGGACCAATGGTACAGAATAGAGGACACAGAAACCAATCCACAAAACGACAACTTTCTTATATTTGATAAAGGGGCTAAAAGCATGCAATGGAGGAAGGATAGCATCTTCAACAAATGGTGCTGGGAAAATTGGAAATCCATATGCAACAAAATGAAACTGAATCCCTTTCTCTCACCATGCACAAAAGTTAACTCAAAATGAATCAAGGAGCTAGATATCAAATCAGAGACACTGCGTCTGATAGAAGAAAAAGTTGGCTCTGATCTACATGCTGTGGGGTCGGGCTCCAAATTCCTTAATAGGATGCCCATAGCCCAAGAGTTAATAACAAGAATCAACAAATGGGACTTACTTAAACTAAAAAGTTTTTTCTCAGCAAGAGAAACAATAAGAGAGGTGAATAGAGAGCCTATATCCTGAGAACAAATTTTTACCCCTCACACTTCAGATAGAACCCTAATATCCAGAATATACAAAGAACTCAAAAAATTAAACAATAAGATAACAAATAACCCAATCAACAAATGGACCAAGGACCTGAACAGACACTTCTCAGAGGAGGACATACAATCAATCAACAAGTACATGAAAAAATGCTCACCATCTCTAGCAGTCAGAGAAATGCAAGTCAAAACCACCCTAAGATACCATCTCACTCCAGTAAGATTGGCAGCCATTATGAAGTCAAACAACAATAAGTGTTGGTGAGGATGTGGGGAAAAGGGTACATTTGTACACTGCTGGTGGGCCTGCAAATTGGTAAGGCCAATTTGGAAAGCAGTATGGAGATACCTGGGAAAGCTAGGAATGGATCCACCATTTGACCCAGCTATTGCCCTCCTCAGACTATTCCCTGAGGATCTTAAAAGAGTGTACTATAGGGATACTGCCACATCAATGATCATAGCGGCACAATTCACAATAGCTAGACTGTGAAACCAACCTAGATGCCCTTCAATATACGAATGGATAAAAAAAATGTGGCATCTATATACAATGGAGTACTACACAGCAATAAAAAATGACAAAATCATAGAATTTGCAGGGAAATGGATGGCATTAGAGCAGATTATGCTAAGCGAAGCTAGCCAATCCTTAAAAAACAAATGCCAAATGTCTTCTTTGATATAAAGAGAGCAACTAAGAACAGACCAGGGAGGAAGAGCATGAGGAAAAGATTAACATTAAACAAAGACTAGTGGGGGGAGAGAAAGGGAGAGAGAAGGGAAAGCATATGGAAATGGTAGGAGACCCTCAATGTTACACAAAATTACATAGAAGAGGATGTGAGAGGAAAGGGGGGGAAACAAGGGAGAGAATTGAACAACAGCAGATGAGCTAGAGAGGGATGATGGGTGGGGAGGGGAGGGGGGATAGTAGGGGATAGGAAAGGCAGCAGAATACAACAGTCACTAATATGGCATTATGTAAAAATGTGAATGTGTAACTGATGTGATTCTGCAATTTGTATTTGGGGTAAAAATGGGAGTTCATAACCCAATTGAGTCAAATGTATGAAAGATGATATGTCATGAGCTTTGTAATGTTTTGAACAACCAATAAAAAACATTTTAAAAAATTTAAAATGAGACAAGTTTTAATTTTTTGAGAATACTGGGATGTTTTCATAATGGCCAGTAAAAAATTAGACATATGTGCCTAAAATTTAGTGACATTTTGGATTAGAGATACAGATTTGGGAATTATCAACCTGAAAATGTTAACTAAAATTGCAAGGGAAAAGGGGGACAAAGAATAAAGAACAGAAGATTTTGAATGAAGTCATCAGGAACATTTATGTGAAAGGTAAGGCTGACGTGAAGAACTTACCAAGGAGACTAAAGAAGTAGAACATAAAGGAACAGGGAAGACGTGCAACTAGAATGTAAGGAAGCAGAACTCACTGCCCAATACAGTATCTACTAGTCCCATGTGATGACTACTGAGGTAAGGAGTAATTATAAGTTATTGGGACAACTTGGGTAAAAGAAACTACTATTTTAGTGCTAAACTTTATCAATGTAAATATAAGGAAATAGCAAATTGTACAAAATCTAAAAAAAATAAAGAGTTTGGGGAAATTATAGAATTGTTCTGTATGTTGCTTATGATGTAGTTCCATGCATTTGTCAAGCCTCATAAAAACTTTATGCCCAAAAAGTTTGATTTTATTAAGGGGCCTACTGGACTAACTTGGTTGTTGAATCCACGAAGCACTGGCCAGGTCAGCTCACTAGGCTGCACTCAGAGGCAGCAGAGCTAGACTGGAAGGTCCAAGAGACTTCACTTATGCATTGGCACGTTGATGCTTCTCCACATGGCCTTTCCCTGTGATCATGCCAGACTTGTGACTTTAGCCCAATAGAATGCAGTGGGAATGACTCCAAGCCATCTCTGGGCCTAAACTTAAAAAAATCTGGAAGCTTTCATTGCAATGTGGGGAGACAGACATCATGTACAAGTCCATCCTCAGACTCCTGGCTGTGAGGAAGAACACCAGATTAAAGGGGTGAGAAATAGAATGCATCTTTCTAGGGGAGGAGTGATGGATATACATCAGGGAGGGAAGGACATCAAGGCCTAACACTCAAACAAAGCCAGGAGAAAATGCCCAAAGTAATGAAAAAAAATATCTATTTTTCCCCACAATTTACTCATGGTGGCCCCCATAATGAAAATTTAATCAATATGGTAGGGTTCTAAGTCAAGCAATAAATATCTGAAGCTTGATTCGAAAATAAAGAAGTGAAGAAGGTAACTAGATACTGCTTTGTTGACCAAGAAGGAAATGGGATACATGGAGGGTGACAAAAGAGCAAGGAAAATTATGGAAGAGACCTGAGATATTTATAATATGAAAGGAGAGAGCCATTAAAGAGAGTTTTTAAAAATCATTGTAAATTTCCAAGGAATTTCCATACTGTTTCCAAATTGGCTGCACCAATTTGCAGTTCCACCAGCAATGTATGAGTGTACCTTTTTAAATGTAAGAAATAAAATTTTTAAAAAGTTTTTTAAAACCTCAAAGTAGAGAAAGATTTTCTAAATGGAAGAAAGTACAGAAACCAAAAAGAAATTACACATGTAAAAAATTTAAACTATAAATTTTTGACCAGATGTAAATATTTGCTAAATAATAACCCATAATACTTGAAGAATTCCAACACATCAGTAGGGAAAGATAAAAAATTCAGATGAAATAAATGAGTGAAGGATCAATCCAAATAGACAATTCAAAAGTAAGATATAGTGCTAAAAACATGCAATGGAGAAAGAATAGCATCTTCAACAAAGGGTGCTGGGAGAACTGGAAATCCATATGCAACAAAATGAAATTGAGTCCCTTTCTCTCACCATGCACAAAAGTCAACTCAAAATGAATCAAGGAGCTAGGAATCAGACCAGAGATTCTGCATCTGATAGAAGATAAAGTTGGCCCTAATCTTCATCACGTGGGGGCAGGCCCCAAATTTCTTAAATAAGGCACCTATAGCACAAGAGTTAAAACCAAGAATCAACAAATGGGACGAATTCAAACTAAAAAGTTTTTTCTCAGCAAGAGAAATAATATGTGAGGTGAATAGGGAGCCGACATCCTGGGAACAAATTTTTACTCCTCAAACATCAGATAGAGCTCTAATCTCTAGAGTACACAAAGAACTCAAAAAGTTAAACAACAAAAAAGAAAATAACCCAATCAACAAATGGGCCAAGGACTTGAACAGAAAATTCTCAGAAGAGGATATACATCAATCAACAAATACATGAAAAAATGCTCACCATCTCTAGCAATCAGAGAAATGCAAATTAAAACTACTCTAAGATATATATCATCTCACTCCAATAAGAATGGCAGCCATTATGAAGTCAAACAACAATAAGTGGTGGTGAGGATGGGGAGGGGGAGGGTACACTCATACATTGCTGGTGGGACTGCAAATTGGTGCAGCCAATTTGGAAAGCAGTATGGAGATTCCTTGGAAAGCTGGGAATGGAACCACCATTTGACCCAGCTATTCCCCTTCTCAGACTATACCCAAAAGAACTAAAAAGAACATACTACAGGGACACAGCCACATCAATGTTTTTAGCAGCACAATTCCCAATAGCTAGAATGTGGAACCAACCTAGACGCCCTTCAATAGATGAATGGATTAAAAAAATGTGGCATTTATACACAATGGAATATTACTCAGCACTTATTATGGAATAATAAAAGACCCAGAATAGCAAAAACAATGCTAAGCAGGAAGTGTAAATTAGGTGGGATAGCGATACCAGACTTCAAACTATACTACAGAGCAATAGTAACAAAAACAGCATGGTACTGGTACCAAAACAGGCAGGTGGACCAATGGTACAGAATAGAGGACACAGAAACCAATCCACAAAACTACAACTTTCTTATATTTGATAAAGGGGCTAAAAGCATGCAATGGAGGAAGGATAGCATCTTCAACAAATGGTGCTGGGAAAACTGGAAATCCATTTGCATCAAAATGAAACTGAATCTCTTTCTCTCGCCATGCACAAAAGTTAACTCAAAATGGATCAAGGAGCTTGATATCAAAACAGACGCACGGCGTCTGATAGAAGAGAAAGTTGGCTATGATCTACATACCGGGGGGTCGGGCTCCAAATTCCTCAATAGGATACCCATAGTGCAAGAGTTAACAACTAGAATTAACAAATGGGACTTACTCAAACTAAAAAGTTTTTTCTCAGCAAAAGAAACAATAAGAGAGGTAAATAGGGAGCTTACATCCTGGGAACAAATCTTTACTCCTCACACTTCAGATAGAGCCCTAATATCCAGAGTATACAAGGAACTCAAAAAATTAGACAAAAAGACAACAAATAACCCAATCAACAAATGGGCCAAGGACCTGAACAGACACTTCTCAGAGGAGGACATACAATCAATCAATAAGTACATGAAAAAATGCTCAACATCGCTAGCAGTCAGAGAAATGCAAATCAAAACCACCCTAAGATACCATCTCACTCCAGTAAGAATGGCAGCCATTATGAAGTCAAATAACAAGTGTTGGCAAGGATGTGGGGAAAAGGGTACACTGGTTCATTGTTGGTGGGACTGCAAATTGGTGCAGCCAATTTGGAAAGCAGTATGGAGATTTCTTGGAAAGCTGGGAATGGAACCACCATTTGACCCAGCTATTCCCCTTCTCAGTCTATTCCCCAAAGACCTAATAAGAGCATGCTACAGGGACACTGCTACATCCATGTTCATAGCAGCACAATTCACGATAGCAAGATTGTGGAACCAACCTAGATGCCCTTCAATAGATGAATGGATAAAAAAAATGTGGCATTTATACACAATGGAGTATTACTCTGCATTAAGAAATGACAAAATCATAGAATTCGAAGGGAAATGGATGGCATTAGAGCAGATTATGCTAAGTGAAGCTAGCCAATCATTAAAAAACAAATGCCAAATGACTTCTTTGATATAAGGGGAGTAACTAAGGACAGAGTAGGGACGAAGAGCAGGAGAAGAAGATCAACATTAATAGGGATGAGAGGGGGGAGGGAAAGGGAGAGAGAAGGGAAATTGCATGGAAAGGGATGGTGATCCTCAGGGTTATACAAAATTACATACAAGAGGAAGTGAGGGGTAAGGAAAGAATAATACAAGTGGAAGAAGTGTTTTACAGTAGAGGGGGTTGAGAGAGAAGAGGGGAGGGGAGGGGAGGGGAGGGGGGATAGTAGAGAATAGGATAGAGAGCAGAATTCATCAGACACTAGAATGGCAATATGTAAATCAATGGAAATGTAATTGATGTAACTGATGTGATTCAGCAATCTGTATACGGGGTAAAAATGGGAGTTCATAACCCTTTTGAATCAAACTGTGAAATATATCAAATTAGATGTAATGTTTTGAACAACCAACAATAAAAAAAAATTGGAAACAATCCAAACACCCCAAAAAGAATGATTAAACTACAGGAATAATTGAATATTATGCAGTCAATAAAAAAGGCAGATCTACATACTTATGCAGTCAATAAAAAAAGGCAGATCTACATACTTATTCCTAGTATAAAAAGCAAATTTTTTCAGGGCTGGGGTTGTGGCTCAGCGGCAGAGCACTTGCCTAGACGTGCGAAGCACTGGTTCAATCCTCAGCACTACATAAAAACAAATGAATAAATAAAATAAAGGTATTGTGTCCAACTACAACTAAAAAAATAAATATTTTTTAAAAATAAAATGCAAATTTTAGATCAACAAATCCAAAATGATTCTCTTGTTAACAATATAAAATTAAGCGGTAATCATACAGATTACTTACATTTATTAAAGAGTCAGAAAAATGTAACATTAAACACTTCAGGAAAGATATCATTTGTTGAAGAAACATACATAGGCAATTTTAGATTTTTTTTAATAGGCTGGGGATGTAGTCAGAGCATAGTGCTTGTCTAGTGTTATGGTCTGGATAAGTGGTATTCTCTCAAAAATTCCTGTGTTAATACAGTTCAGATGAGAAATAATTGGATAGTGAGAGCTATAACTTAACTAGTCCACCCTAATTTGAAAGAACTAACTGGGTGGTAACTGTAGGTGGATGAGTTACTTGGGGGCATGCCCTGGAAGGGTGCACTCCTCCACACACACCTGCTTCCTGGCTGTCAAGAACTGAGTAGCTTCCCTCTGCCACAATGTTCTGCCTCACCTCTGGCCTAGAGTGACAAACTCAGCCATGGACTAAACCTCTGAAACCATGAGCCAAAAAGAAACTTTTCCTCCCCTAAGTTATTCTTGTCAGGAATTTTGGTCACAGCAACAAAAGCTAACACGCCAGCATGCCAAGGCTCTGGGTTCAATCCCCAACACCAGCAATATATACACCAAAAAAAGTGTCACCTAGATAATTCTTTCAGAATACTAAAATTATATAATTGCTATTTTTGCTGTTTTCTAGGGTTTTTTTTTGGGGGGGGTGGAGGGGTGCAGGGAATTGAACTCAGAGATACTTAACCACTGAGCCGCATCCTCAGCCCTTTTTTTAATATTTTATTTACAGAAAGGGTCTCCCTGAGTTGCTTAGGATCTCACTAAGTTACTGAGGCTGGCTTTGAACTCACAATCCTCCTGCCTCAGCTTCCCAAGCCACTGGGATTACAGGCATGCACCACCACACTCAGCTCTAGCTTGATCCTTTTTTATTTATTAATTTTTTATTTATATATGACAGCAGAATGCATTACAATTCTTAATTACACATATAGAGCACAATTTTTTTATATCTCTGGTTGTATACAAGGTATATTCACACCAATTTGTATCTTTATACATGTACTCTGGATAATGATGTCCATCACATTCCACCATCACTTCTAACCTCACACCACCTCCTTTTCCCTCCCATCCCTCTGCCCTATCTAGAGTTCATGGGTGGAATAGATGAACTCTAGCTTGTTCTTAAATTGAGTGAACAACTAGTGGAACAAGGTATTGGAGGAGAATGGAGAGAAAGGAAGCAAAGATAAAAAAAAATGGAAGGACTCACCTCAGACATGACAGACACCTCCCTCTCTAGGAATACAGGAAAAGCAAGAGGGGTCGGTGTGGAGATAGATCAGCTGGAGTGCAAGAGGTAGGGTGGGAAAACAGGGATTTGAGACATCCTGCCTGAAGGCCTTGGTTTCTCAATAAAGGTAGATATGGCCTGAGATTGAGAAGAGCGCTCAAGATGTGGAATAGCAAATGCAGGAAAGAAGGAAGGCTCATCAAGGATCCAGGAGGAAAAGGATACCTGTGCAGTTTTTATTGTGCAGGCTTTCAAATGACATCCTCACTGCAAGACAAGATGACAAGGTAGTTTTGATTTCTAGCCAGAAACAGAAGAATGGATTTTGGTAGACTGCTATCAGTCTCTGCCATCTTACGACTGAAATTTTCTCTGTAACATGGATCAACTTTCCCATTCCCTCACACATCCATACTCAATTTCATACTCATCCATGTTCAATTTGAACATGCTTCCTTTTAATTATTTAATTATTTTAATTGAATATATGTGTGTGTGCTTATGTGTGTGTGTGTGTGTGTGTGTGTGTGTGTGTATGTATATGCATTGAGGAATGAGTAAAACAAGTTAATTAGCATACATATTACTTCACATACTTTTTGTAGTAAAAATGCTTTAAAAATCTACTGTCAATTCAAGTTGCTTTTTTCTAATGAAGAATTCATAGATTTATTGAAACTGAAATGAACCTTAGAAACTCTATCATCCAATTCCTTCATTTTAAGGATGACAAAACAGTGACTCACAGAGATAAAAGATTTTCCGGTATCGCATAGCTTATAAATGGTGGAGTTGGACTGACCCAGGTCAGAGCAGCTTTCATGATGCCACACAAATCCTCTTTAACCATTATTAAGAGGGAAGAGCTCCTATGCCTGTGATCATTATCTTCAAATTAAAAATAAGAATTATACTTTGGATATTGAGCATTGTATCTATTAAACAAAACTCATTCCTATCAAAGGTGATCACATTATATATATATAGCAATTAATTTTATATATTATATATAAAATAGGCAAGGATAGATAAGTAATGGATATATATATTTTTAACATAAGGGCTTCTCCGGATTCAAAATTTGCACCACATTGAGATCTTCAAAGCACTATCCATGATTATGCCTTTCATTTTTGGAAGGATTACAGTGCCCTCTGCAGTTCCAGCATAAATAACAGGAGAAATAATTAAAACATCAATTAACATGCCTCAGAAATTCACTTTCCCCTCTTGAACTGATGAATTTTTAGGTAAAGATCACACTTTAAGCCATGTGAACCACAAAATCCATAGCAGGTACTTGTTTATGTAAAAATCATAGAAAAAAATATATGTGCATATATCTACAGATTAGTTTGATGAGAACACATTAGGAGATAGCATAGTAACTTATAGGAAGGCAAACTGGTACCTTATGAGTCAAATGTGGCAAGATTTTTCACTGTGAATCTTCCTGTACTATTTGAATTTTTTGCCATATGCATATATTAATTTTTTAGATACAAAAATGTTAATCAAAATTTTAAATTACTTATTAAAGAAATTATAGGCTTCTAAATTTTAAGTCTTTCTTTCTAGAAGTTCCATAACTTAAGACAAGTACAATTATAAACTTATAATTCAAATTAAATTAAAACATAACTTCTATTATTACATGCAGCCCAGCATTTTCCCACTTTAGTCGTGAAAAAGGAGTAGTTCATACAAGCTCAAGCTGGACAACAAAAACAAATCCTGAATAAATATATTCTATTTTATGTACTTTTTAAATCTATTAACTCAAGTTTTTAACTTGAGAGAAACTAATCTTCATGTCTAGATATTAATAATAATGAAAAATATACAATGTAAGGTAAATCTATTTCCCAACTCAGTCCATCTCCACAAAAATATTCCATATATTTTTCCAAAAATTACATTATAAGTATTTATAGAGTGACTGAATAAGCAATTTTTTTTTAAATTGAGCATTTATAGCAAGCATCTTTCTGGGTGCAGGGGATAAGGAGTAAATAAAAACTACTTCAGTAACTTTGTGGAGTCGAAATTGTAGTGGGAGGAGACAGGTGTTATAAACACAAATTACTTTTCACATATTATTTCTGATAGTTATAAACAATATTTGAAAAGGGAGTTGCTATTTTACAGAAAGAGAGCAAGCTCTGAAAAAGATGACAGCTACCAGATCACAGGGAAGGAGGAAAACATGGATATCTGGGGTAAGAGTCTGCAGCCAAAAGAACGCCAGCACAAAGGACAAGAAAGCAACCTGTCCAGGAGTCAAGAAGCTGCCAGGGGCCAGTGTAGCTAGAATGGAGAGAGCAAAGGGGAGGGTGGTAGGACATAAAACCGGGGGCGGGGGGAAACCAGGGACAAGATTGGGGACTAAGGGTGTAGCTCAATGGTAGACAGGATGTTTAACATACAGGAGGCCCTGTGCATCTTCCTATAAGAGTGTTTTCTCCCTCCCTCTCCTCTTCCTGTCAGTATGCCTGTATATTTCTTCTCAGTATTCATCCCCACATGATATAGGTATGTGTGTGTGTGTGTGTGTGTGTGTGTGTGTGTGTATGCACACATATATATGTGTGTAGGGTGTGTGTGTTTGTGTGTGTGTGTGTGTGTGTGTGTGTATGTGTGGAGACACAGAGATAGGGAAGGAAAGAGAGAGAATGATAGATGGATATTTTTGTGCATTATTCATTTCCTCTAAAAGAATAGCTGCTCCATGACAACAGGTGCTTTATCTATTCTATTCACTCTTATGCCTCCTATTTGCCACACAGTAGTAGCTCAATGAACATTTCTTTTTAAAATTTTTATTTTTTAATATATTTTCATTTGTTCTAATTAGTTATACATGACAGTGGAATGCATTTTGACACATCATACATAAATGGAGTATAACTTCTCATTCATCTGGTTGTACATGACATAGAGTTACACAGGTTGTGTAATCATGTATGCACATAGGGTAATAATGCCTGGTTCATTCTACTATTATTCTTCTCCGTGTATCCCGTCCCCTCTTTTCATTCCCCTCCTTTCACTCCCCTCTACCTAGTCCAAAATACCTCTATTTCTCCCTCCCTTATTGTGAATTAGCATCCGCATATCAGAGAAAATATTTAGCTTTTGGTTCTTTGGGATTGGCTTATTTCACTTCAAATAATAGTTCCATCCATTTACTGGCAAATGCCATAATTCCATTCTTCTTCAAGATTGAGATATATTCCATTGTGTATACATACCACATTTTCTTTATCCTCAATGAATATTTCTTGATGAACAAAATTGATAGGTCAAACGAAATGGAGATGTAAAACATATATAAGCCTGGCATATAGTAAATGTCCAATAAATGTTGCCTGCTATGATGATGACCACAAAGACAGCCATGGAAACAGTCACAAGCACAGCTGAGAAAGGCTAATGCTTCCTCTCTGCTTGTGAATCAATCCCTTTTATCCCATCAGAGACTTTTATTAACTACATATTCCTTCTTCCTCTTCATAGACTCCTTCCCTTCCACAATACATGTGCTGCTGATTGAGCAGGTTGTGAGGGGAATATTATAGGTATTTGCCCATAATTTAAAAAAAAAAAACTTAAAACATATTTTCTTTAACTTTGTGTTATCTGTTAGTCAACTTTCCATTACTGTAACAAATATCTGAGATAAATCAACTTACAAAGAGGAAAGGCTTATTTTGGCTCACAGTTTTGGAGGTCTCAGTTCATAATAAGTTGGCCCATTGCTTTGGACCAGTGGCAGTACATGATGGCGGGAGTGAGTGGCAAAGGAAGCTCTCACTTCATAGTGGTGGGGAAGCAAAAGAGGTGGCGTGGAGGAGATGGGGGTGAGGGGATGAGGTCCCAAAGAAGGCATGCTTCCAGAGCATGCCCCCAGCCACCTAACTTTCTCCCAATAGGACCCACATCTTAAACCCATATCTACCACCTCCCAATGGTACCAAACTGGTGACCTTTAATACACAGGCCTTTGGGGGACATTTATCCCAATTCTAGGGTTTTGATTTTTGGCAGTACTGGGGATTCAAGCCAGGGTACTTTATCACTGAACAACATCCCCAGCATTTTCAATGTTGAAATTAATAGGCTTTTGTATGTATATATCTAGATATAAATTCTTAATATAATTGCTGTCATAGAGTATTTGAATCTTCAGTTTTTATTAATATTGCCAAATGACTTCCCAAAATACTTCTATTGAAGTAGAGTTTTCAACTCTCTAATGAACAATTATTAGTAATTGTAGGTCATGTTTTTAGTGAGGGAAAGTGTGGATAATTCTTGATGTTCCCTAAATCAATCAAGAAAAAGACTGAAACTTCTTCTAAAAAAAACCATGTTGGTACTTTTCTGTAACATATATTTAAAACAAAGGAAAATCAAGCACTTTGGGGGCAGGGCAGGTAATTAAAGCACTTTCTCTCTTCAGTTAATTGAAGTTTCAGCACCTATGACTGGGGTTGTGGCTCAGTGGTAGAGTGCTTGCCTTGCACATGTGAGGCACTGGGTTTGATCCTCAGCATCACATAAAAATAAATAAAGATATTGTGTCTATGTGTAGCTAAAATAATATTTTTTTAAAAAAAAAGAAGTTTCAACACATTACTAAATAAGTTCTTCCAGTCTTCAGTCATTCTTCTCCCTAAGCTCAGCAATTCACAGCCAATGAAAACGGAAATTACATAAAGAAAAAGAAAAAAAAATCTAAAAGCAGAAATTCTACGGAGCACAAATGATTACTTCTGAACGGAACAGTGAATTTCAACCCTTGTCCTCTGAGGTATCTTTTAAAAGTGTGGTGGGAGGGCTGTTTTTTATTCTCGTTTTTTAAGATCGTGAATTCTCTTCTGTTAGGGAAAAACTACGTATCTTTGCCTAGTTTCTTCTACAGACTGCAAACTCTTTTTAAGAGAGGTATTTGTACCCCAAATACCTCTTTTAGAAAATAACAGCCTTTTCACCTATTTGCAAGCAACAGCTTCCCAGACCCCGCCTCCAAGGTCCGCTCCTCTCTGCAACCAGACCTTTAAAGTCCCCCTCCACTCGAGCGCGGTGGGCGCGCCTCTCTCCTCCCCCCTGGCGCCGCGCTGCAAATGGAACAGTCCACGACGTCATGAGGCCGCCGCTCAATCAGATGCGGCGTTTGGGAATTTTTAAACTTAAAGGCGGGGCGGCCCGAGAGTCCAGGGTGTCGGCGGTGCGGTTCCCAGTTTCCTCACCGTTTTCCTGGGACCTAGGCTGGCAGGATGGCAGAGGAAGGGGCTGTGGCAGTATGCGTGCGAGTCCGGCCGCTCAGCAGCAGGTAGGTGGACGCGACAGTGGTCGGGTCGCCAGTGCGGCCTGGGTCGCGGCCCGGGTCGCGGCCCTGGTCGGAGGGTGGAGACCTTCCTTGGCTTTTCCTGGAGTTGCTACCTTCTGGCCCCGCTGCTTAGTAACTCCGCGGTTTGCCCGCTTTGTGCCGCTGTTCCCCCGTCTGTAAAGTGACCGGGAAGGATCAGAGAGCTAGAAGATACTTCCTGGCTGCGGGATTCGCTTAAATCTTAATCGGACTTGCTGACAGTAAAGACCTTCACCCGTGCCCCGCACTTCCTTTCTGGCATCGGTGCCTCCCTGATCTCCTCACCCTGGAGAAGTCCTGTCATAGTTACTTGTTTTACACTTCACTAGCTGTCTGAACTCTCTGAGAGCAAGGACTTGCATTGCATTTAGTAGATGCTCAAGACCTTATCCATCCATTCATTCAACAAATTTTACTAATGATTTTTTTATTCACAAGTTCAAACACATAATAGCATCCTTGTCCTGTGGATCTTTCCTCCTAGTGTGAGGAAACAATACAGTAAACAATGTTAAGTGGTGATATAGGAGTAGTAAATGCTATCAAAAGGAAAATCAAAAAGAGAAATTAAGTTTGGTTTTTCTAGCCTCTGGCCTTCAACTCAAAATGCTATGCTAACACTTTTTCTATTTGAAAAATTGTTATTAAGCACTACAGTCTGTTTAACAAATGAGATTGTCAAGATTTTAAATTTTCTATTTTTAAGAAGCTCATTCTCTAACTGGGTGTAAAATAACTACATAAAGAAGCCATTACAATACATTATGATTGCCCAGTGGAGAATGTTTGCCAGAGGAGTCATTAGCCTATCAGAGATGACAGTTTGGGTGAGGCAGGCTGGTGGCTGTAAAGTCCTGACACTTCATGAATGGAAGAATATGTAAGTAACTTAATGGAAGGGAAGGACAATGGTAATCCAGGTATGGAGAGGTTAAGCTAACATCATTTTAGGAACAGCTTCAGATTAGTTGATTTGTTTGACACTTAAGGTGTATGCAGGAATTTAGAGGAAAATGAGGTTGAAGAGAGAAGTGACATGGTCCATGTGTCCTGTGCCATGCTAAGTATTTCATAAGTTTCTAGAAGGTTTTTAAGGTTTGAATCAATAGGACATAATCAGAGTTGTATTATTTTCTTCCAAATTTGAATGTCTTTACTTTTATATGTCTACTCACTGGATAGAGACAGTTTGGGTAGTATGCACACCTTTATCTAATTGGCAATTAAAATAACAACAAGACACACCTGACTCCAATGGAATTTATTGTTTTATGTTTATATGTCAGCCCTAATTATACTTAAGTCTTTCTGTTTGGGAAATATTAATTTCAAATTCAAAAAATCATACTGCTATGAAAAAAAACTGATCTTGGAGATCAGTTAATACAATTCTCTAATTTTACAGATAAGAAATTGAGGTTCATAGAAGATAAATGGCTTTTTGAAAACCACCCCAGTACCAGCTAAGACTTGAACTCTCATTTCCAAAGTCTCCTGCTTTTTCTCCTGACCAATCATACCTATATGTTTGGGTTCTAGTACCATGCTGTTTTTGTTACTATAGCTCTGTAGTATAATTTGAAGTCAAGTATTATGATGCCTCCTGCTTCACTTCTCTCACCACGAATTGCTTTAGCTATTTCAGGCCTCTTATTTTTCCAAATGAATTTCATGACTCCTTTTTCTGTTTCTATGAAGAAGGTCATTGAATCTGTTTAGCACTTTTAGTAGTATGGCCATTTTGACTATTTCTGCCTACCCAAGAACATGGGAGGTCTTTCCATCTTTTAAGGTTTTCTTCAATCAATTTCTTTCTTTAGTGTTCGATAGTTTTCATCGTAGAGGTCCTTCACCTATTTTGTTAGGTTGATTTCCAAGTATTCTTTTTTTTGAGGCTATTGTGAATAGGATAGTTTTCCTAATTTCTTTTCTTTCTTTCTTTTTTTTTTAAGGAAGGATGACAAGCAGAGCTATATTTTGAATCTATCCTTTCAGCTGCCAGTACTGGGTGGGAAGTTGGAAGTGAAGGGCTTCACAAGGAAACTCCTATAAGAGAACTGGTGTGGGAGGCCATCCTCGAAAGTGATTTGAGTTACCTCCCTGGCTCGGTAAAAAGGCTCTAACACAGTTATGTCTAAGCACCTCTCACCCAGCCAAGGAGGTAACTCAAATCACTTTCGAGGATGGCCTCCCACAGACTGGAGATCACTAAACCCCTATTTAGAGAGTTGAACTCTGAAACTTCCAACATGGACTTTTCATCTTTTCCTTATATATGTGATAAAAGTTATAACCATCTTTTGTTGTTGTTTTTGGTTCTGGGAATTGAACCCAGGGACACTACCATTTTTTTATTTTGAGACAGGGTTTTGCTAAGTTGCTAAGGTTGGCCTGAAGCTTGTGATCCTCCTACCTTAGCCTCCTGAGTCTTTGGTGTTATAGGCATACAGTATCACACTTGGCTAGTTACCATCTTTTAAAATGTTCTTTAGAACATGAAATCTTTTAAGTTATCCTTCCTATAACATGACTTCTATGATCAGTTATATTATACTAAAATGTAGTGTTTTTATTCTTTTAGAGAAGAAGAACTTGGAGAAGCTACACAAGTTTACTGGAAAACTGACAATAATGCTATTTATCAAGTTGATGGGAGTAAATCCTTCAATTTCGGTAAGCTTATAACAGCATCAAAAGTTAGCCTGGGCTGGGGTTGTGGCTCAGTGGCAGAGCTCTTGCCTCGCACATGTGAGGCACTCAGCATCACATAAAAATACATAAACAAAATGAAGATATTGTGTCCATCTATAACTTAAAAAAAAAGTTAGCCTGTTAAGCCTGTTATCCTTTTACTATTAAGAGTACTAAACGCATATCAGTAACACTAGATTTGTCATTAAAGATTTGTAAACTGCTTCACTGGAACCAAAAAAATTATTTGTCCATCATGGATGAAAAGAAAGATAATAAATTGATGTTGAAAGCAGTTATAATTTTAGTACCTTATAGCTGAAACTAATGTTTTTCTCCTTTTGTTTATTTATTTATAGCATAAAACTCCATAAAACCAAAGTATATTGTACAGTATCAAGTCATCATTAAGATCTTTCAATTTAGTATACTCTTTTTGCAATTATTTTCAAACTCTTAATGAAGAAGATGTTTCTTCTTTATCTGCTAAAATATATCAGGGACTCATCTCTGCTTTTGTGGACCTTATCTAAAGGCATTAAATTCATGATGAGATAAGCTTTGTGGGAATTTTTAGTGGAGGATCTAATTTAGTCCAATAATCCAAAAAAGGTTCTGCTACAATGAAACACGAAGGCTAGCTATGCCAAAAGGACTTTGAGGCCTTAAAGATAACTAAATTGATTTCTTCATTGACTGAACATATATAATGTCCCAGCCATTGTTCTGAGCAGTTCATGTTAATATACTTGTTTAATCTTCCTGACAAATCTATGCAGTAGGTACTGTTGCTTTCCCATTTTAATGAAGGACCAAAATAGAGGGCTAGAGTAACACAATCAGCAAGTGGAAGAATTGGTCTCCAATCTGTTCTATTCATGCTAACAGAACTGCTTCCAAATCTGGACAGAAACAGGTCTGCTCAATAATCTTAAGAATGAATAAAAGTGTTGGTGTTAAACCACAAAACCAATAAGTAATGTTTTACAGCAGAGAAGTATAGAAGATGAAATGATTGTTGGTATTAGCATAATTTTTAAAAAAAATTTTGTAGTTATAGATAGACAACATGCCTTTATTATATTTGTTTATTTTTATGTAGTGCTGAGGATTGAACCCAGTGCCTCACACATGCTAGGCAAGTACTCTGCCTTGAGATAGGAAAGTTCCATGAGATAGGAAAAAAAGCATAGCACAGGGTTCACTTTTATCCCTGGGTTACTACAATTTTACTACTGCTTTCTTTCAAATATCCACAACCACAGCCCCTTAACATAACTTTTTTAGAAGGTAAAAACAGTCTGTGCCAGGCATTGTAAATCCAAATTAAGGGATACCCAAGCATTCAGACTCCTGTACTATAGGGTTTTAGTGGCTACGTATGATCATCAAAGATTTGGACTCCTCCATCTGCCTGAGGCATTAAAATTTGAGTCATCTACCAGTTCTCTTCATTCTGAAATCATGTCACCTGAGCAGCCTTCAGTTGGCACTTGGATTTCTCATATACTTCTGCCTGCAGGGCAGATATGTGGTCATGATAGAGCAGCATGATCACTGAATTTCTCACGGCAAATCAGTATGTTTCCCTCCCAATTTACACATCTATTTCCTGTGAGCCACCATTAAAACAAAGATCCATTTGTGTGTGTGTCCTAGCAAAAGCAAAGAAATCAAACCTTAGGAGGGCAAACTCATCAGTGCAAAAGCTACCCTTAATTCTAAGCACAGTAATGGTTCATATCTCCTAGGTATTAACCATATACTTACAATAATTCAATAATGATGATAATATGTGCCTATTTTACACATTGGGGCACAGAGACAGTAACTCCCTTGGTCAGTGTCACACAGCTTTGATTCCAGAGCTCTATATGCACCACTATGCCTTACTGCCATTTGAAAACACAAAGGTTAGGTGACTTTTGTTTTTTCTGTATGGGTCCAAACACATTATCTTTGTGAATTTTCAGAAGACAAAAAGGTTGAAGAAAATACTTTCTTAAATATCTTGTCATCCTAGTCCCTGACAATTTTATTTCTTTGAGTGATTACTAATTCAGAGTGAGAACACAGTTGATTTGTTTGACATCTGTGTTTTTCTTGTTTTCTTAGATCGAGTCTTTCATAGTAGTGAAACTACTAAGAATGTCTATGAGGAAATAGCAGTACCTATCATTGATTCTGCTATACAAGGCTACAATGGTTTGTATTCCTTTGATGCTATAGAAACATTTTAGTCTTCAGCATCTACTCAACAAGCATTGACAGTTTCACTCACTGTAGATTTATTTTTAATCCTTGCATGTGTGTATTTTGTTTTATAGGCACTATATTTGCCTATGGGCAGACTGCTTCAGGAAAAACACATACTATGATGGGTTCAGAAGATTGTTTGGGAGTTATACCCAGGGCAATTCATGACATTTTCCAAAAAATTAAGAAGGTAATAACTTAGCTAACTTCCTAGTAAAAATAGTAATAATTGGATAGCAGTCTTAGAGTTTTCTTTTATAATTATAAAAGGAGGCAAATTTACATTTATCTCTTGAGTTCCATGAGATAGGAAAAAAGGCATAGCACAGTTCACTTTTATCCCCATAGGTTACTACAATAAAGAGTAGATGTTGGTTTGGAAAAAAAAAAAAAAGAGAGAAGCAGAAGGTCAGAATACACAACTAGTTACAAGTTGGGTTTGAGTTATTGTTTTCATTAAAATAAGAGCATCTCTTGTTAGGGTTTTACTTTGAGTATGGAGAGTTGGATTGGGTGGTCTCCTCTTATTCATGATGGCACACTTTTCATTATTTCTAAAACAATGCTTTTGTATTTTTATGTTTGTTATGAACACAGAACCAGGGGTTTTATTTGTTTTACAAAGATTATTACCCTCCTTACCTCTTTAATAATAATGGTAAGCGTTCGGTATTAGATTTTCATAAATGGATGCTTTCTGATGCTTTCACACATTTTTTTTCCTCCTATTGCTTTCTGATGCTTTCACACATTTTTTTTCCTCCTAGTTTCCTGAGAGAGAATTTCTCTTACGGGTGTCTTACATGGAGATATACAATGAAATCATCACAGATTTACTCTGTAACACTCAAAAAATGAAACCTTTAATAATTCGGGAAGACATCAACGTGAGTATTCGAGTTAGCTGGCTTTAAAACATATTCACTTATTGGAATTGCTCTGCATATTTTTTAAAAGTATTTCCTTTTTTTTTTTTTTGGTTTTCTTTCTATGGTTTTTTGTTTGTTGTTTTCAAGTGTTTATAGAGAGATCCATTTTTTCAGCAATCTGTGTAGTTTTAAAGTACTGATAGATTAAGTGCCTAAAAATAGCAAGATGGTAGGCTTTGATGTACACAGTGACTTGTGATTATTCCTAGAGTTGTTTGCTATTTTTTTTTACAGAATAATCAATCCATTTTTTAACTTTCTCAAGTTCTGAAATAGTTTATACCATCTTTTTGAAAAGCAAACTTATAAATGACTTTTTTCTAATCTTTCCATAATTACTGGTTTCAGAGGAATGTGTATGTTGCTGATCTCACAGAAGAAGTGGTTTATACCTCAGAAATGGCTTTGCAGTGGATCACAAAGGGGGAAAGTAAGACTGCTGTATTTCTTTAAAATGCTTACAAAAACTTCAATAATCCCATTTTTAATTGTTAAGCTAAAATAAAATAGGTTTCAAATCGCACTTAGGCTAAAATAAAATCAGTGTTTTTCTTGAACTTTAACATGTATGTAGCTGAAATATAACTCATTTTTACAGAGAACAGACATTATGGAATAACCAAAATGAATCAAAGAAGTAGTCGTTCTCACACTATTTTCAGGATGGTATGTAATTATTTCCCCAATATTTTATCTTTCAAAGTAAGAATACACTAATTTTCTACAAGTTGCCTTTTCTGTCTAGATTTTGGAAAGCAGAGAGAAAGGTGAACCTTCTAATTGTGAAGGATCTATCAAGGTGTCCCATTTGGTGAGTACTAATGAATCATAATAATGTACCGTAGGAGCCAAAACAAATTGTCATTAGCTGTTGGATGTTTGGTTTTATGAGAACTGTTAACTAAATAGGAAAATATATATATATATAAATTGGGCAGTTTAACTAGTCTTGTCACAAATATCAGATTACTAGCAGAAATATTGTAGGAAGAATTTAGAGAATATTTCTTTCTATTATATCATGGCTCCCATCTCCTAAAATTTAAATGTAAGGCTTACAGGAGTTGAAGTTTTTTCTAACCACCAAAGAAGTAAGATTGTTTTTTTATGCATATCTAAGAATTTAAGTAATCTTGGAATTTGGAGATTTTTTTTCTTTAATTAAAACTCAGACTTGTGTGATCAACAACAATAACAAAAACTAACTAGAATGGATAAAACAAATTACATTATTCAGGTCTTTATTTTTTTAGAAACAATAAAAATATATGTTTTATATTATAAATGGTGGTTTGTGTTTGTTTGTTTTGGGGTTTTTTGCTGGGTGCTGCAGATCCAACCCAGGACATTGTGTGTGCTAGGCAAATGCTCTACCACTGAGCTTCACACCCAGGCCATAAACAAGGTTGTAGACTATAAATCCCTTGAAGAGAAGAGTGATGTCATGTTCATCTTTGTAGCCCCAACATATTGCATATTTATTGCAATAAATATTTACTGAACTTTAGCATTATGCAAACTTTCCCTTTTCTCCACATAAGTACATCATTACCTTCTTGCTACACTATACCATAGCTGTCTCTTGCTCCTTCCCTATCCTTTTTCATTATTGATCTGTTCTCCATCAAATTCTTTTTTCTTTTTTCCTGTGTGTGTGTGTGTGTGTGTGTGTGTGTGTGTGTGTGTAATCAGTTGTTTTTAGTTATACATGACAGTGGGATTCATTTTAACAATTATAAAAGCATGGAATATAATTTGTTCTAATTTAGTCTCCGGTGTTTCCCCTTTTTCTTCCCTCCTCCCTCTGCCTGTTTCCTTCCCTCTACTCCTTTTGCTATTTACTCATCGTTTTGTTGTTGTTGTTTAATTAGTATCTTACAGATGTACGTGATGGTAAGATTTACTGTGATATATTCACTTATGTACATAGGAAAGTTATGTAATATTCATTCTACTGTCTTTCCCCAGCCCATCTCTCCTCCCTTCCCTCTTTCCCCTTTGTCTACTCCACTGATCTTCCTTCTATTCTTTTTTTTTTTTTTTTAATCTCCTCCTTTGTTTTGGATTAGCTACCACATATCAAAGAAAGCATTCTACCTTTGGCTTTTGGGGACTTACTTATTTCACTTGGCATGATAGTCTCCAGTTCAATCCATTTGCTGGCAAATGCCATAGTCATTCTTTTTTCTTTTCTTTTTTTTTTTGGCTGAGTAATACTCTGTTGTTTATATAATACTACATTTTCTTTATCCATTCATCTGTTGAAGGACATGTTGGTTGGCTCCATAGCTTGCCTATTGTGAATTGTGCTGCTATAAACATTGAGGTGGCTACATCACTGTAGTATGCCGATTTTAAATCCTTTGAATATATACTGAGGAGTGGGATAGCTTAGTTATATGGTTCCATTCCTAGTTTTTGGGGGGAATGTCCACACTGCTTTCCAGAGTGCTTGCAGTAATTTGCAATCCCACCAACATATATGAGTATACCTTTTTCCCACATCCTCACCAGCATTTACTATTATTTGTATAATAGTATGATTGCAAATAGTATGATTGTATAATAGTATTGATGATTGCAATTCTGACTACAGTAAGAGAAAATCTCAGTATAGCTTTAATTTTCATTTCTAATTGCTAGAGATATTGAACATTTTTTCATATATTTGTTAACCATTTGTACTTCGAGAAGTATCTGTTTCGTTTCTTTTCCCATTTATTGATTGGGTTATTAGGGGAGTGTCTTTGTTTTTTGGTTTGGTTTTGTTGTTGGTGGTGGTGGTGATATTTTTGGTGTTAAGTTTTTTGTGTTCTTTGTGTAGATATCAATGCCCTAACCTAGGTATAAGTGACAAAGATTTTTTTTCCCATTCTGTAGGCTCTCTTTACACTCTTAATTGTTTCCTTTTCTGTGAAGAAGCTTTTTAATTTGATGCCATCCCACTTACTTATTTTTAATTTTACTTCTTCTTGGGCTTTTAGAGTCTTATTAAGGAAGTCAGTTCCTCAGCCAACATGATGAAATGTTGGACCTACATTTTCTTCTTTTTTTTTTTTCCTACATTTTCTTCTAACAGTTGCAGGGGTTCTGGTCTAACTCCTAGGTCTTTGATCCACTTTGAATGAAGTTTTGTGTGGGATGAGAGATAGAGGTTAAGTTTCATTCTACTACATATGGATTTCCAGTTTTCCCAGCACAGTTTGTTAAAAAGGCTATCTTTGGTTTTGACACCTTTGTCTTCTATAACTGTGTTTATTGGGTATATCTTTGTGTCTTCTATTCCGTTGGTCTGCATGCCTGTTTTGGTGCCAATACCATGGTATTTTTGTTACTGTAACTCTGTAGTATAATTTGTGATGTGGTATTGTGATACCTCCAGCTTCACTTTTCTAAGGATTGCTTGCAAGGCCTAAATTCTTCAGCTTGATATGGGATGTGATTTAAGATTACCTTATTTAGTTAGAACAATGAATACTAACATACTTGTTTGGGCTGTTTTTAGTTTATTTTAAACAAAATTACTAGACTATAAGACTCAAGAACTTGTTACATGTTATTATTTGGTGTTCTGATAATAATTTAAAAGTAAAGACTTTGCCATATTAAAAAAAAAGACTACCTTATTCGATTTGAAAACTATAGAGAAAAAATTAATCAACAGTATATTTATTTTCAGATTTCATGAAAGCAAATTCTTACTATTCCATTCTAACTTTATTTTAGTGTAAAAAGTGTATCTCTTATTTTAGTAGACTTTAATGTTGTTTTAATGTAACAACAAAAACAAACTAACCTCTTCCAACACCAGTGATTTTTTTTTTCTTTTAAATACGCTTGATGTATTCAGTGCTCTATTTGGTGATTATCCTCACCTTCCTCAATGCTCAATCTGTGGTCCTTGGACATTATCTGGGACATCCCTTTGGCCTACCCACTTCCTGTAAGAATCTTCTTGAAGAATCATCTTCTGACTCTTTCCTAATTGTTTCCTGGCCTTGTGGGGATGATAATATTTAGGTTCTCTCAGCTCTACTCCTCCATTCCCTTCTGTGTCTTCTTTTCTCCTGCCCTTCTAAAAAAACTCAGGAGTGTTCTGTGGCTTTTCTTACTTCAGATTCTTACACTCAGATATTCTTTCACCATTTCTGTATTGAAGATTGCTAAATATTTATTTTTATCTACAGTCTCTGAGATTGCTGGAATTATGCATGCTACTGTTATCTCAAACTGCAGTATATATAAAATTAATTTCTTACAGCAGTAGTGACTATTCTGCTTTTTCCAGGAAAGCTTTGTCAATTTTGACTCTTTAATTCAATTAATCTTTGTTGGTATTTCTCTTTGTCCTGTTGTCTCATTTCTTATTTTGGTAAATTCCTGTGGTATATTCATTTAGATCGTCGTTTCTCTTGAATTACTACATTGATCTCCTGAAACCTGGCCTTCATGACTCTGGTCTTCCTTTCTCCAGTCTATTATACAAATTTGAAATTTATCTAAGCACTGCTTTTGTTATGTCACTTCTTGGACAAGAAATGTACTTCCTCTGCTCCACATGAGTTCCTCTCCTAGATGGGGCCTCTTGGAAGCTTTGGATAGGTGTCTTTGGTTAGGAGTACTTGTTCCCACTGTCATGACTTCACTCATGCTGCTTCACTCCTTAACCACTTTGCCTTTGATTATGAATCTGGATCATCTGTAGTGGACACTATGTAAGGACCATTAGACTTCTGATTATTTTAGAGAAGAAAGTATCTGAGATATAACTACAAAACTATAATTACTTGCCTACACCCTGAAAATCTCCACAGAGAAATAACTTAAAGCTCTTTCTTTTAATGTATTCTGAATATATAGAGAGAGTTTCTCATGCTCTGGGCACAATGCTGGGTTCTGAGATTAAAAGAATAAATGATACGTTCCTCTGTTACTTAATACACAGATAATTTCTACTGGTGCCTCTCCAGACCAAGCTGCCATCATCTCACCTGGATTCTGCACTAGTCTCCTACCTTGGCTGCCTGCTACCGCTCCTGTCCCTCTCTAATCCATTCTCCACTCAAGGGCACAGTTGATGCTTTAGAAAGTTGAATCTGATTGTATTAGTACTCCCCCGTATAAAACCCTCCAGTGGTTTCCCGTTGCATTTAGGAAACCTGGAATTCTTAGTCTTGCTTAAAAAACCCTGCATAATGTGATCATTCCTTCTCTTACCCTGTCTTTTTCCTGCTTAAGTTCACCACTCTGCCCTTTCTACATTTTTTAACACACCAAGGGCACTCTGATTTGTGACCTGGTATGCTGGCTTACCTTCTGTCTAGACTGCCATTTCCCTTAATCTTTTCATAACTGCCTTTCTTAGCCTGATGACTGGCCTTCCCCTACCACCCCATCCAGAAGATGTGTTCTGCTCCTCCCTCTGCTCTCTTCCAGCTCTATTTGAATTATCCACTACATTTATCACAATATATTTCTCACATGTCTTTTTCTCTCTTAACAACCTCCTCTTCTGTAGAATACAAGCTCTGTGAGAGCAGAGACCTCATTTGTCTGGTTCTCTGCTATTTCTCCAGCAACTAATGCACTGCCTAGAACATGATAGATATTCACTTTTTTTTCCCCCACTATTATTTGTAAAATGAAAGAGGTCCATGCTTTTGAAGATGCTACAGGGTAGTCAAGGACTCAAATGACTAGTTCTACAGGAGTTAAACTATAAGAGTAAGTCATATCTAATAAAGTGTTCTGGATACATAGTGGAAGTAACGTTTCAAAAAAAATTCAAAGTGTGAGGTAGGAAGAGTAAAGTTGGCACAGCTACACTAAGGAGGTAACATTTATCCTGGTTCTTGAATAAAGGCACATTAGAATGTTAGAACCTACTGCTGCCACAAGTGCTGGGTTGCAAAGAATCATGTTCACCTTGATAAAGTTTTGGACTATATAGGAAACAACCTACTGTGATCTGCAGCATGAGTATATGTCATAAAGAAAGAAAAACGACACATAGAGACTACTTTGACTCAAGATGATATATTATCTCAAGAAGAAACATAAGAATTTAGATGGGACATTCAGATATGCCATGTATTAAAATGTTCTTTCAATAGTTTGGACTTTATTATTTCTAATTATCCCTCCTGAAGGTTTATTTTCATTTGTCCTACAGAATTTGGTCGATCTTGCAGGCAGTGAAAGAGCTGCTCAAACAGGAGCTGAAGGTAATGAGAACTAGTAAAGTAAATTACTCTTAGTGCCTTCTTTTATGGGATAAAAATGCTTCTAAGCATTTTTTAAAACTGATAATAGTAATTTTCTGCTAAAAGTCCCTAACACAAAAATCGGCATCTATATATGACTAATTATTTTCTTTGAACTATTGTAGCATCTATTAAAAAGCTAAAGTTATGTAATTAATAGATTAGTATATCTGGGAAGCCCATGAGAATTCCACAAAAACTATTTAAATTTCTACAGTTAGTAAGGATATTAAGAAAGATAGCTGAGCCTAGTGGCACATGCCCATAATCCCAGTAGCTCAGGAGACTGAAGCAGGAGGCTTAAAAGTTCAAAGCCAACCTCAGCAACTTAGCAAGGCTCTAAACTTAGCAAGACTCTGTCTCAAAAAAAAAAAAAAAAAGTACTGGGAGCTTAGCTTGGCAAAAAGGACTCCTGGGTTCAATCTCTAGTACAGAAAAGAAAAAAAGGAAGGTAGTAGGAAGTATCTTTCCAGTACTAATATTCTGATTCTAGGATACATGGTAAGTATATACAGATTCTTTCATTACACCTTTGCCCTTTCAAAATTTATGTAGACTAATCTCCATTAGAAAATGAGACGTGACCATGGTTAGCATTGAAAAGAAAAGGATGCTTTTCTACTATGTGAAAAATGATACTGCATATCATCCCTATGTATCTATCCTGGGAGAATCTTAACATTACAGCTAAATTTTAACTCTATAGGATCTAGTCTTTCGTGGCAAAACTGGCTATTTTTTCCAGTTCTCCTTATATGTGTAATAAAACAAATGAAAATCCAAAGAAAGGTAGTGTGGTACAAATTTAATATATAGAAATTAATAACTCTTACAGACAAAACCAATTAGAATTTTATGTGGACAAAGGTTATTTACATTAATAATGTAAAAGATGTGGTACATCTTTTACATAGTAAAACTTGATATCTCAACTAGGAAACTCAATAGATTGCACAAAATCAATGTAAAGAAATCTTTAAATCAGACCTGAATTATGGAGAACTTTGTGAAAACGAAAAAGCATAATTAGATGAGAAGATTTGAAATCACAAAGATGCCAAGTTTCTCTGTATTAATTTCTGGATTTAACACAATCCTAATAATAACATCAAGAATGCATTTTTGTGTTGTTTAAATTAGGTATGGTTATTTTAAAGTGTGTATGGAATTTGTGACCTCCTGACTCATCCTCCCAAAGTAGTCCCTCTGATTCTTAGTAATGTTTTTCCTACTGCTGATACCTATTCTGAATCACTTAATTGGTGGAAGGAATAGGAAGAGAATGCCTACCAAAATTATAATACGGTGGGCTCAGGTCCAAACCAAAACGCACATCTTAGCAACTGATTCTTTGATGTCTAATTTCTCTTGTCATTTACTAATAAATAACTTAGTTACCTAGGTTGGGGGGGCAGTTTTGATTTGTTTTTGTTTTTGTTTTTTTTTAATCATAAATTTAGGTGTACGACTCAAGGAAGGCTGTAATATAAATCGAAGCTTATTTATTTTGGGACAAGTAATCAAGAAACTTAGTGATGGACAAATTGGGTAAGTTTATCCCATTACACACCTACACTTACTCAGGCTTCTCATTAGGTTGAAAATTATAACACTTCAGTAACACTGGAGTTTATTTACTTCCACATATTCAAAAGCAAGTATTTTTTATACAACTGCAGCACAGCTTTTCATTTCTCTGGTTATACGTGATGTGGCTATTGTCACACCATATGTGCAGTCAATACATGTACCTAGGGTAATAATGTCCATCTCATTTCACTATCTTTCCTGCCCCCCCATTCTCCTTCTCTCCCCTCCCTTCCCTTTGCCCAATTAAAGTTCCTCTGTTTTGCCCATGCCCCCTCCCTCATTATAGATCAGTATCCACTTATCAGAGAGAACATTCTGCCTTTGGTTTTTGGGGATTGGCTCGCTTTGCTTAGCATGATATTCTCCGGCTCCATTTATTCACCTGCAAATGCCATAATTTTATTCTCTTTTAATGCTGAGTAATATTCCATTGTATGTATATATACCACAGTTTCTTTATCCATTCATCTATTGAAGGGCATCTATGTTGGGTCCACAGTTTAGCTTTTGTGAATTGAGCTGCTACAAACATTGATATGGCTGTGTTGCTGCATTTCTGTAGTATACTGATTTTAATAAAGAATTAATTTTTAAAACTAAAAGTTCTGTATTAAAAGACAACCACTTTTATAATAAAAAATTTCTCAATCTTTTTCTTCCCAAACTCATTTCTTGTTAAGTGGTTTCATAAATTATCGAGATAGCAAATTAACACGAATTCTTCAGAATTCTTTGGGAGGAAATGCAAAAACACGTATTATCTGCACAATTACTCCAGTATCTTTTGATGAAACTCTTTCTACTCTTCAGGTGAGTTTGATTTTTTTTATCTTAATATGGGGAAAGGTGAACTTTAAGAAGAAAGATTTACCTACTAAAATTTGGTATACTTTTTAAAATTGACGTAACACACTTGTTATGATAAAATTAATGTGTTATCCACTAAATACCATTTCTTAGTTTAACTTTCAAAACTTCAATCTTTTATATTCCACTTCCATAATTTTAGCCATATCTAATGTTATTTTGACTGAAATTGACTTGATATTTTATTCAAATAACTTACTTTTTGTACTTAATTTGTGATAAAAGCAAATTTTATCAATCCTATGAATGGAAAACTAAGATTACTCACCACAAGTAGAAAGTAACCAAAACTATACACACACACACACGTATATATACACACACGCGCGCATATATATATATGTATTTGCGTATGTGTATGTGTGTATAGGACAATATAAGTCTTGAATTCTATCAGTTGACCACCTTGGTTTTGTGCTAAAGGCCAACATTTTCTGTTAAAAATGAAGGAAAGGAAAATGAAAAACATCAATGGAATAGCTTTCTCAATGAAGAATTCAGTATTATTTACTGGTCACCTTCATGTTCCCACTTAAAGTTACTTTTAGTACTCATACTCAAGCCATTGCTTTAAATAGCTATTGAGCACTGGATTAAGGTCCTGCCAGTAGAACAAAGAGAAAACATTCCTGACTTTACAGGATTTATGAGCAGATTAAGATTTGTCTTCTGACATGATTGCCTTGGATTAGTATAGAGTTTAAAGAAAGGGGGGATAGTTTGGGCTGGAAGAGGAGCTTCAAAGTATAGGAAGCATTTGGGAGGGGTGGATGGTTTTGTAGGTTCTCTATTGCATCTGTCTTCAAGATGTTTTTCTAACTCTTCTGAAACTATTGGCCAGAGTAAGTCACAGAGCATGGTTAAAAGAACAATATAGAATGCTCCCTGTATTCAAAAATATTAAGCCAACTGGGAAAACTTTGCTTTGGTTTGTCTTCCAAGAAACTTGATCATAGGAAACCTAAATGTTGTTATGACTTCTTTTAGTATTAAAACATATTTTACTTCATTTTTTCCCAGTTTGCCAGCACTGCTAAATACATGAAGAATACTCCTTATGTTAATGAGGTATCAAGTGATGAAGCTCTCCTAAAGAGATATAGAAAGGAAATAGTGGATCTTAAAAAACAGTTAGAGGAGGTATGTATAAATCATTTATTTCAGTATATAGGGACCAATTTAGAATAATGGAGATCTGCCCCTCAAAATTCTAAATTCATGAATATCTGAGCTGCTACAGCTTAATTTTAGAATAAATAGTTTTAACTAAGAAGATATCAACTCATAAAAATTTAACTTTGTTTACTATAAATTGAAAGATTTGGTTTCTTGAAATTATTTTGAATTTTGTTTTTCATTTCCAAAGTTCAAGACTTAAGACTTTTTTTCAAATAAGCCAAGTAGAAATACTTTCTTAAAATGTTTTACAAGTACGTATTAATTCAGGTTAACAAGAAAGACCATGTATAGTTACTTAAAACTATCTTTTGTATTTTCACATTCTTCTCAATTCCTCTTCTAACCCTTAAGTAGTAGCCTAATAATATAGTATAATCAACCTATCATTGTAACTGGTTTATTTTAATCTTGGTCTCATAATTTGTAAGTCTTTAATTTTGGTGATCTCTGAAAAAATTGCCTAAGATATCAAATAATAGTCTTATAAGATGAAAGAGGAAATGTCTGTGTTTGCTATTGGTATACAGATTTCAGCTTCTTTGACTTTTCTGCCTGTTGTTTAGATATTCGTAGCAATTAATAGAACTGTTTTAACAGTATTCTTATCTTTTACATAGTATATAGAATAGAGACCTGAGAAGAAATGTGTAATTTGCTATATTACAAGTTTGAGAAATTATTGATTATAGTAACTGCACATTAGAGTTCTGCACTTAGGATATATTTTATTTCAATACAATTAAATTCTCTGAGATCATATGCATATTTCATATTCTTTTTTTAAGCTACTTTCAAATTTTTAAGATCTAGCTACATCTATTATTAACATAACCCATTATTACATTCTGTAGGTCAGTATAAAGACTCGGGCCCAGGAAATGGAAAAAGACCAATTGGCCCAACTTTTGGATGAAAAAGATTTACTTCAAAAAGTACAGGATGAAAAAATTCAAAACTTAACACGAATGCTGGTGACTTCTTCTTCTCTTACAATGCAACAGGAATTAAAGGTAATAAAATAAAAGATAACAGCTTAAATATTATGGTAGAAAATAGGCACTTTTATATATTTATGATACAGTTAGGCACTTCTTATTCTTTTATACAGTATATTCAAGAAACCCAGACATTTTGTGTGTTTGCTTATACATCAACACTGCCTAAGAAGTTCATTAAAAATACCCTATCCCTAATTTCCACATGTAGCGCTTCTTATTCAAGAAGTCTAACATATAATTAAAGAATCTATTTGTAATATGCAGATGATTAGAAACCACTGGTCACTAGGGGGATGTTTTTGTTTAAAGAAATAGAATTATTAATCTTAGAAACATTGATCTAGAATATAAATCAATGTGGTGATCAAGATTCTAGCTCGTTTGTGTTTTTTGTTGACATTTTAGGGTATAATATTATGAATAGAAGGAAGGACCCTGAATCTGGACTGGCTGAATTTGAATCCCAGATCCATCAATTCCTAACTCTTAGACATTGGGCAATTTCTTGAATCCCCTTCACTGTAATTTTTTTATTTGTGAAATAGCTTGATACATACCTCATGGGGTGTTGTGAGAATTAAGTAAGATAATACATAGAATGTGCCTAATACAATCCTTTCTACACAGCAAATTTAGTAATTATAAGCTATTAATAAATTATTATTAATAGGCACTATGTACAAGTCACCATACTAAATATAGAGGGGACATTCAAGAACTATTGGTTGACTGAGTGTGAATAGAAAGTGGCACAACGGCACAGGGAAGAGACCTATATATGCAAAAGCCTGAGGCTATGAAAATACATGATGCATTCTTTGGACTTAAAATGTTCTAGTGGTCAGTCCATGTTAAACCATCATGTGATATTTGAATGTGACTTTATGTTAAGGAGATAATAAGAGACTGTGTGTGATGTCAGAATTGCAGAAAAAGCATGACTGCTATGCATATCGGAATAGTTGGGCCTCTATAAGAAATGTGGCTCTGGAGAGGGAGCAAATTGGATAAATTGGAGAGTTGTTTATGGGGTAAACTTAGTGATTGATTGGATGTCAGGAACAGAGAAACGGAAAAAGAGGTATCCAGAGTGATGTGAAAGTCTTGCTTAGCCTCCTGGGAAGCTAGTAGCAGAATTTGTTAAGTAACAATGAAAAACAGTAGAAGTGCTTGGAATATCTTTTGAGATGTCAGGCAGGTGAAAATGCAAATATATGGAAACAGTGCGGAAGATGGGCAATGTAATCAGTTTGGGCACATGCTACTACAGATCTAAATTAAAATTATGGGAAGAGATGAGTTTGTTCTTTAAGCAAGTTGAGAATGAAAAGCTTAGAATGACAAGGAAAAAACCCCAAGAAACATTTTAGGTAAAGGTAGAAAAAGAAGACTCCATAAAGGGGCCCAGGTTCAGCTCTAGGGTGAAGAAGGATGAATATGGTAGCTGGGAAGAGAATATTTCAAGGAAGTTGTGGTCAGTGGTGTCATGTTTTGCCAAGGAGTTAAGTAAGGTTAAAATAGACAAAAACTATTTGCATTGAGGAACAAGGAGCACATTTGCAAAAACAAATTTAGTTATATGGTGAGGATGAAAGCTGCCTAACAGTGAGTTGAGATAGACCAAAGGGATGGACTCTTGAATATAATAGAAGGAGCTAGCCCTGAATAGGAGACCAATTTATTAGATTTCAACAAACACAAGGGAAAGGATAGATATCAGTGCAAGTTGTACTTTTGTAAGTTTAGTTTTATATTTTCTTTGTGAAACAGATTCAGTTTTTCTGGTGTGATGGCAGTTGTAGATAGAGTCACAAGTTTACAGATATACCAAGCATTCAAAATAATCTGGCCCTTATTGAGAATGGAAAAGAAACCTGACAAGGGAGAGAAAAGTCCTGCCAGGCAGCATAAAGGATCTGATTCATGTCTGTCTGTGTGACTCAGCGCTGCTCAAGAGGCTAATACAGGCTCAGAAGGCAGTATAATTCATCTGAACATACGTTGTGTGGAGTAGGTGTGAAGGACAGAGATTTCTGAGGATATTAACCTCCAATGTCAAACATAATTGAAGTGATGACCTATGGACTCAAAGATGATGATATGAGAATCAAAGAGGGAGCTGTCAGGAAGACAGTGGTATAACAAGGACAAGGAAAAAGTCCCTATTAAGCTAACCAGTCAAAATGGGATTGAATAAATGAGGTAGAAGTATTGCAACTATGGCGGGAGTGGCAGATCTAGGTTTATGAGTTCAGATAATGACAAGATTCAAGTGTGGCTTAGTGAGCCAATGGAATTAAGCTGAGGGTCATTGGAAATGAGGCTTTATATATGACTCGGCTTTTGCAATGTGGGCTATGGAAAAAGTTACCCATTTTAAGAAGAAGGGGTAGTATACAGTGAGACAGAAGTAAGCAGTGTATCCTGGGGAAGAGAGTTACTCTTCAGAGGCTATATAGTGCAGTGGTTACCTAGATAGGCTCTAAAGTTACAGATATGGGCTCAGCTACCAATTGATTTTACAGCCTTACAACTTCCCCAAATTTGGGGGTGACTATAAAAAGGATGCAATAAAAGATCCACTCATAGGATCATTGAGAGAATTGAATTATACCTAGGAAGAGACAGGGAAGAACGTTGGCTGTGAAACCTGGAAAACATACGAGGCAGGCAGAGCAAAAGATCTAAAATCAGCACACTACAGCAGCACAGCCACCTCGATGTTTTTAGCAGCACAATTCACAGTAGCCAAGTTATAGAATCAACCCAGATGCCCATCAATAAATGAATGGATTAAGAAATATATGCAAACATACACACACATATATGCTCACAGTGGAGTTCTACTTAGCCATAAAAAAAATGAAATTATGGCATTTGCCAGTAAATGGATAGAAATGGAGAATATCATGCTAAGTGAAGTAAATCAAACTCAGAAACTCTAAGGTTAAATGTTTTCTCTTACATGCAAAAGCTAGAGTAAAATAAAGGAAAGGGTGGAGGGAAGCATAGGATAACATAAAGATAAAGGGAAGATCGGTAATAAAAAAGGAGATCAAGAGGCAGAGTGGAAGGATGGGTAAGGAAAGGCAGTACAGAATGAAATTCTTTAAAAATCATATTATGTGCATATATAAATATACAACAGGGAACTTCACCTTTATGCCTAGGTAGAAAGAACCAATCAAATATAAATAAATACATGAGCAAAAGGAAATCTAGTAGGGGAAGGAGAATAGGAGAGGGGAGGGAGGATCTGGGGGAAAGTCATGACATGAAATTGAGTTCCATGAATGTATGAGTTTGTCAGGATGAAAACAACTACTATGTTTAACTATAAAAAGAGGCAGGCAGAGGGAGAGAATGCAGAAAACAGTGGTAAGGACTACAGGGTGGGTAGCATAAGAAACCAGAGATGGAGGTCCCTGAAGGATTGAGAAAGAGGACAAAGTAAGAGCAAAGACAAAAGGTTAGCTAGAGGTAAGTAACCAGTCAAGAGGTTTAAAAAAAAAAAAAACAGTAAAACCAAACAGGCTTGAGTATTTGTGAAGTTGAGAGCAGAAAGCCAGTGGAAATGACAAATGCCCAGATAACAGAAGGAGTATAATCCCAAAGAAAAAGAATGTAAAGTCAGCAGTAGTTTTATTCACTTTGTAATGGATTGAAACACTGAGTTGAAAATTTTGAGTATATTTTCTTACTTTAGAATGTCCTCAGACAAGTAAAATATTAAACTAAACCTAAAAATTCTACCAAATCAATAATTTTTAAAAATAAGAGCTAGTTTCCTTGTTTTATGATGTCTGAACATAGATCTGTGTAAAGTAATTTTGATTTTTTTCCTTTAGGCTAAAAGAAAACGAAGAGTTACTTGGTGCTTTGGCAAAATTAACAAAATGAAGGACTCAAACTATGTAAATGAATTTAATATGCCAGCAAATGTAACAACGAGAAGACACAAGACTGATAGCGCTGTGTTAGGAGAAATTGATGAATGTGAGTGCCTGTTTTGCCAACATTTATAACTCTGTGTGATAAACACATTGAAGTAAAAATGTATGTATTTTAGATATGAATGCAATGGAAATTATTATAAGAATTTGTGATTTTGAAAAAGTAAACACGAAACTCTTCTAAAATTCTTAAGAATTTTGTAGTTGAATCATGAGTCAGGTTGTT
Source organism: Ictidomys tridecemlineatus (assembly GCF_052094955.1). NCBI lineage: Eukaryota > Metazoa > Chordata > Mammalia > Rodentia > Sciuridae > Ictidomys > Ictidomys tridecemlineatus. The sequence continues at coordinate 99,991,758 of NC_135485.1, forward strand.
TTGTTTTTTCCTTCTAATTGCTCAATTAAATTTGTACAGTATTCATAACATCTGCCTTAAACTTGCCAATTTTCAAAGGGCAGCACTTACATAGGAATCTTTCAAAATTGTATCTCTGGTAATATAATCTATTTTTTAGGGGCATTTATAAATCTACTTACAGTGATCAGATCTCATATTTAGAATCTGTCTTTTTTACCTGTATTGTATTAAGGATCCTACATTTTGTCACCAATTCTAACGAGCTATTTTAATTCACAAAACAATATAAATATCACATCTGTTTTTAATGTTATCTTGGCATTCATACTAAGGACATATTAGCTAATATGAGCTTATTACCTTTGGTCAGTGTTTTTGTTGTTGTTGTTTTTGTTTGTAATCTTTAATTTGACTATTAGGGTATGTTATGTATAAGTTCATAGAAAAATTTTTCCTCTTCCCCAAATTTTAGCTCTCTATTTAGAGTCTGATGTCTTCAGTAATACTCTTGATTCATTAACTGAGATAGAATGGAATTCAGCAACAAAGCTACTAAGCCAGGTAACCTAATATATTTTACAGAATATGATCTTTTTACTCTTTTTAAATTTGTTTGCTATTGGACTTTGTTGTTGTAGCACATTATCAGTTCTGACTTAATACCAGAGATAGTTTATGCTCTAACAAAGATTTCCCTCACTTTTATATTTTGGTTGATAATGATGAGACATCTAGGGGAAGTCTAAAAATTTTATAAAGCTGGTACATGCTCAGAGGTAGACATTGCTTCTAGTTCTTTACCAGCAAATCTTAGTATCTATAATGTTTTTAGAATTTCTGTTTTGATTTGGAAAACTGCATGGGGGTAAAAGACTAACTAGAAGTTAAGTGGCTTAGGCAAAGGGAAATGAAGGAAAGGGAGGAGGGACAGGAATAGGAAAGACAGTGGAATAAATCAGAAATAACTTTCCTAAGAACATATACAAATATGACACAGGGAATCTCCACATCATGTACAACCACAAGACTGGGATCTTAATTAGAATAAGATATATTTCATGTTTGTCTAAATATGTCAAAATATACTGATATGAATAAATAAAAAGAATAAATTTTTTAAAAATTTGAAGTGTCAAAATTCTCAGACATTCAATAAAACAATACAACAGAGTAGGATAGTTTTGCTAGATAATACAGAAAAATAAAAGTACAAGTTTTTCCTCCTTATCCGTTGGATGGGTTCTAGTACCTCCACTGATACCAAAGCCCATAGATGCTGAAATCTGTTAGAGGAAAAGGCCTTAATAATTTCATATAACCTATGCCTATCTTCCCATATAGTTTAAAATCATCTCTATATTACTTGTAATAGCTAATACAATATAAATGCTGTGTAAGTAGTTGTTATGCTGTATTTAGGGAATAATGATAAGGAAAGAAGTCTACATTTTAAGTATTGAGACAACCATTGTAGACCTAACTACATTTTCAGTCTGAGGCTAATTGAATCTTTGAATGAGGAATTCATAGTTACAGAAGGCCAATACTGTATAGTTTTATTAAAACTAAGCAGTAAAGAATACTGTAGTGAATAAGTCAATAAGTTTAGATTCCAAGCTACTTTCTACATTGTCCATGTTCAAAGACATATAGTTGTATAATGTATTTATTAAAATTTCATTTTAATTTTGGAATACAATTATGGTGCCAATAATTATTGTTATCATTAGTTTATGTCTATAAAGTATTATAGGCAAAGTGCCTTTGTGTCCTTGAGACTTAACCTAGGAGTTAGTTTTTAAAGGAAAGAAAAAAAAATGCCTTAGTTTTTTGTTGTTGTTTTAAACTCATACTTTTATCTCTTTCTCATAATAGTATGGAAAGGAAAAATATGCTTCTTTAAGTATGGTAAAACATAGCCACCATTAGAGATTTAGAAGTCATTAGTAAGATCTCTATTTCTGTTTCCTGAATTCAGAGTCATCTGAGAAATAGAAGTCAGACCAATTAGTAGTTAAATAATGAGCTTTATTGTGGTGAAATGGGTTTCCTAACAATTACTCTGCCTTTGCAGTTGGACTTTCCTTATCAGGCATAGGCAGACTTATATTTATTTACATGATTTTTGTTTATTCCTTTTTAAATAGAGTAAGTTACTCTGAATTAGATAGTTTACCAAAATATAGGCCATCATAAAGACATGAAGAAGAGAATTGCCTAAACCATCAAATGACTCAAAGTCAAATTATATTCAGCTAATCCAAATTTTAATTGAGGAAGTAAAGAATATGTGATCTGAACTCCATCTGAGTAGAATTGTTTGTTTTTGTTTGTTTGTTTACATTAGGAAAACTTAGAAAGTGAATTGAACTCACTCCGTGCTAAGTATGATAATTTGGTATTAGACTGTGAACAACTGAGAAGAGAAAATGAAGAAATGGGATTAAAATTAAAAGAGAAAAATGATTTGGATGAATTTGAGGCTCTAGAAAGAAAAGCTGAGAAAGATCAAGAGGTAAGATAGAGAAATATGAGACTTTAAAAGAACTATCATTTCCTTAAGGATATTTCTTTCTAATACTGAGATATTATGGATCAGCTGTTTTACACACACACACACTCACAATTTAGAGAACTTAAGAAATGTTTAGGGGCTGGGGATATAGTTCAGTTGGTAGAGTTCTTGCCTTGCATGCACAAGGCCCTGGGTTAAATCTCCAGCACCACAAAAAAAAAGAAAAAGAAATATTTCATTTACAATGTTATAAAAATATTATATTATATTTAGTTCCATCCATATTATTCCAGGCAGGGGAATCTATCTCTTATGGAAATAAATATCATATAATTATTTTTAAATAATAGAATGAGATTTTAAAAACATCAGAGGGAACCTTTCATGGATCTATCTATTGATGGATTTGTCTTGAGGAAATAGTTTTCTTATAGTTGCTATATTACACACATACACACACACACACACACACACACACACACACATATATATATATATATATATTAGTGTGCTATAAGTTTTATCTATAGCAGATAGCATAGCTATTTCCTGAGACCAATAGTAATATTAAGATCTAGTTGACTGTCTTATATATGCATACTAAGTACTAATGAATTTTTCTTTAAAATGTATATTCCTAAATAGTTGGAACATTATTAGAATGTTCCATTAGTTCCATTAGTTGAAGAAGCTGATTAATGGAATTTTTGGAAACAAAACAAACACTTAAATTTTCTAAGCATATGATATTATGCTATGTGTAAAGAGAACCTAGTCCAGAAATCATCAGACTCAAGGCACTTAAAAATTGTTCTAATGCTACCAAAGGTCTTATTATCAGTTCTTGTGTCTTCATAAGAGAAAATTTAAAGTAAGACATGAGGTGTCGTAAAAGTATAGCAGAGTTGTTTGTAACAGAAGGAAGAAATGGAGGGCAACACCCTCTGGGGGGAGAGTATGTCCTCTCAGAAATGAGAGAACTCTCTTCCTTGCGTCCCAGTTTTATTGGGGTTAAGGGACAGTTTATGGAGAATCCCGCCCAAGCCCCACTCCTAGCTGTTTATTGACAGTTGGATTATATCATGTTTCTAGATCTCTGCTGCATATATCTTACTTCTGAATATATAAATGAAACCCACAGGAGTGAAAATTTATAATTCCAGTGAGATTAAATAGTGTGCCAAGGACCTAAAGGCAACTTTTAGTCATCTTGGCCCACACCACACAATTTTATCTGGAACTTGATTTTATAGACCTTGAGACTATTGAGCTCACCAGCCTCCAGGCGAGGAATCTGTCTTTTATCAAAGGATCAATCTCAGAAATATATTTCTCAGCACTGAGAATAATATGCTATTTGTTTGGGGACTATTATCTTACATCAGATCAGGGCCAGGATAACTTTGTATAAGTTGCTTCTCTAAAACATATTGAGTGGGACTGGGGATGTGACTCAAGCAGTAGCGCGCTCCCTGGCATGCGTGCGGCCCAGGTTCAATCCTCGGCACCACATACAATTGTGTTTGCTGAAAACTAAATATTAAAATTCTCTCTCTCTCTCTCTCTCTCTCTCTTTAAAAAAAAAAAAAAAAAAACATATTGAGTACTGGGAATGTGGCTCAATGGTAGAATGTTTGCCTAGCATGTGTAAGACCCTGGGTTCAAACCCCAGCACCACCACAAAAAGCAAAAACAAAAAAACATAGAGACAGGGGAGGGGGACTGTTATCACGTTACCACATAGGCTCAGGCTATAGAATTAGCCCCTCATTTTTCATGTTCCCACCACTCACATCTACAGCCTATCACTAAGATTTCAGGGACTCCTTAGTGCAGATTGTCTTTAAACTAGAGTGTACAAACAGAATTTTTGAGTCCATCATTTTTCTGAAACAAAAATACCTGTTATCAGACTTCAAAAGCAACCTGTGAGCCTCCCAAAAATTAGAGCCACTACTTTGAAATTCTTGAAATATGAATTAGGTTGCAGCTGATTTCGGATTTCTATATGAGTAGCCTGAAGGAACATCATCTTTAATATCATCATTTAGTTTTTACCCTCTTTCTTTGTAAAGAAAAAAAGAATTCTGTGCCAAAGCTATCATTTCCATTTTATCAAGAAATTAAAGTTGTTCCTACATTTTGTAGGTATTTAGAAAAATAAAGTTTATATTAAAATTTTTCACAGGGTTTCATTCAATTTGCTTTAAAATATACATATTAACAAAGTGTAAAATGTCATGAAAAGAAGAGTGGACTTTAGTCAGTGAGATGGGGTTTATTACAGGGGATGATATAGGGGAATAGTTAAGAGGATGGTGTCTAGAGCTCCAATTTTGAAGACTAAAATGTATATTTTGAATAACATTTTGAACAAAGTCAAATTATGGCTCAGAACAGGTGATCATTTCTCTGGTTTTCTTAAGGATTTTGTCAAAAAATCATGAAAGTCATGGATAATTTTCAGGTGGAAATGTAGTGATTATGGTTGCTTACATATTAAACATTAGAGAGATGAATTGAAAACGTCAAATATCATCAGTCTCATGGGACAAAAGAAAATGTGTCCATCTACCTATTTTAACTTGATTTATTTAATAATTTTTACAACTCAGAAATTTTTAAGAGGATTAATATTTTACCTGTTCAATTACAGGTAAAATTTTCAATTTTTTTTATATCATAATGGATTAACTATTGATCGTGTCCTGTGTTTTGAACATGTTTGCTCTTTACACACTTTCTCTGTATGCTCTGCATCTTAATATCTCATTTGGAGATTACACTTTTATCTTTACAAAATTAATCTTTTTACTTATGAGAAGCAAAACATAAGCTGAAATGTAATTTTTCTAAATGGTTATTTCCTAAATGTTTTCTAAAGATTGATTATTTGCTTCTCCCTTGTTGGTAAATGTGAGAAAGAACCAAATAAAAGTTAGAAATAGGCAGGCAAGAAAAGATAAAAGATGGAGCTATTGTTTAAAGCAAAACCAATACAAATATCTAAGGCTGTATTGTACAGTAGGATAGCTATATGTGACAATCGAGCATTTAAAATTGGGCCAGTATGGGGCTGGGTTGTGTCTCAGGTGGAGCGCTTGCCTACCATGTGTGAGACACTGAGTTCGATCCTCAGCACTACATAAAAATAAAGATATTGTGTCCAACTATAACTAAAAAGTAAATAAATAAATGAATGAATTAATAAAAATTGGGTCAGTCTGAATTCACTTTAAAAAAAAGAATAAGAAATAGAAGGTAAAATATTTCAATATTTTTATATTCATTACATGGAGAAATAATTTTTGACATGTTAAGTGAAATATTAAAGTTAATTATACCTATTTCTTTTTGTGTTTTTTTTTAATGTACCTATTAAAAAGTTTTAAATTACATGTGTGGCTCCATTATGTTTCTGTTAGCTCACATTGTTTCACTGACCTAAGAAATGTCTACTCTGCTACATTCCAAAACCTAAAACTACTCAAGACTGAATTAAGCATCCAGAAAATATCACTTAAACAAGATGCATTTTCTTAAATTCCATCAGAATTTTATTGTATTCTTCAAGAGCTTATTCAATTATAAAGATTAAGTAATTTCAAGAGAAAATGTTTCTTCAGTTACTTGCCATTTGCTTGATTTGTATACAAAACTTTCTGGTACTCAAATATTTCTGCTACAGATATTTTGATACAAAGGAAAATTTGATAAAAAATACTTTTACTTTTATACTTTATATGATCAATATAAAGTAATAGCATCTTCTTTCCACTGTTTCCTATAAAACAAAACAAAATGATGTACTTCATAATCTCAAACTTCTATATTGAACAGTAATAATATTGTAAAGTCATTACATGAAATGACCCTAATCTAAACCTAATTCCAAATCACAACTCATTGAAAAGTATGTCAGTGTGGAACCACAAGGATAATTTATGGTAAGTAAAAAAAATTGAATGAATAGATTTGTGTGCATGTCTTATACAAAGCAAAAATCAATTAAAAGTGTATTTAGTAAAATTTTGATTACCACTTTACTGCTTACTAATTTGCTAATGACATTATTTTAGCTTTATTAACAGAAAATATAATTATTATTGAAGTCATGCTGAGATTTTTTTCTTGTTTTATTTGGGTGGTATTCTTATATTTTTAAATAATGAGGTGCTCTTGCAAGTAGCTTAAACAATTGATCTCTCAATCTCTTCTAACTGTTGGGTGATGTCAATTCTGAAGCAGTGAATCAATGCTATCTTTTTTTTTTTGCTTTATTAACTATTGGTTTGCTCTGTTGCCTGTTCACATACTCTTACAGATGCAACTAATTCATGAAATTTCCAACTTAAAGAATTTAGTTAAACATGCAGAAGTATATAATCAAGATCTTGAGGTGAGCATTCATGTGGGTATTTCTATTAATAAATAACTAGAACTATAAAATATATATCATATAAATTGGACATGATTACAGAAAATACAGGAATTATATTTAAGTAGAGGAATTGTATTTTTAAATATTAATAACTGAATTTTTTGTTGATTGAAATTATACGTTCTTTTTAATACTTTCAAAATCAAATTGTTAACTTCTGTTTCATTCTTATTTGATTCTTTTAGAATGAACTAAATTCAAAAGTAAAGCTGCTTGAAGAAAAAGAAGACCAGATTAAGAATCTACAAAAATACATAGACACTCGGAAGTCAGAAAATATAAAAATGGATTTGTCATACTCATTGGTAAAAATAAGGTTTATTTTGTTGTGTGACTATCTAGACATTTCTAGTGTACCATCATCATCTCCACAGTAAATGCTCATACTGGGCTAGCTACTGGGCATGGTTTTAATCAACTTAATTTCTCTATAACTTTGAGAAATGGACATTTTACAGATAAAGAAGCATTCATACAAAGTCCAACATATCAGTCGTTCAATGAATGTAAATTAGGGACAGTCTTCCATAAAAAGTCAATGATTCAAAAATTTTGAATTTTTTCGGTTGTTTAATAGAAATTCTGAAGAACTATAAAATCATGATCATAAGATAAGCACTTAAGTTGGAATTGATAAGTAACTAAAATATAGTTGAGCATGACTTCATAAACTTTATTTCAAATAGCTATCTATGTATTCTCATTAGAATTTAAGTAACTATTTTAATAGTTTGTTAAACTTTTTATTAAACAGTAGCCAATTTGTTAAATTATCGTACTTAAAGTATTTTTCTTATCTACCAAAATTAGATCTCACTGAATGCTTTTTATAATTTGTCTAGGAAAACACTGAAGATCTAAAACAAATGCAACAGACTCTGTTTGATGCTGAAACTGTAGCTCTTGATGCCAAAAAACAATCAGCCTTTCTTAGAAGTGAAAATCTGGAGCTGAAAGAGAAAATGGTAAATAATTTGTGAAACATGTAGAAATGTAAAAAAAAACAGTTCTAATGGTCAGTACATTTTTGTGAATTTTCAATGTTTTTCCTCAATAGAAAGAACTTGAAAGCACTTGCAAGCAAATGGAAAATGACATTCAGTTATATCAAAGCCAATTGGAAGCAAAAAAGAAGATGCAAGTTGACCTGGACAAAGAATTACAATCTGCTTTTAATGAAATAACAACACTTAACTCCCTTATAGATGGCAAAGTTCCAAAAGGTATTTTATAATTTCTGGCTTCTCCTTACAAATCTGACTTCCTCTAGAAATGTCCTTAATTCATTTGACAACTATATTTCGATGATTAAAAATCCACCAGACTGATTTTTTTTTTTTAGTAACTTCACATTCATTTTTAATACTCTTTGTTAAGAATTTACAAAGTTTCCATTTTCAATGGGAAATTTTCCATTTTCAAATCACAAGGGTTTAAAAATTACTTTTCAAATATACTGGATCTGACCTTGAAAAAGGTTGGTTAAAGAACTTTGAAAATTAGATTACCTATTTGACAACATTGGCCCTCTAATTCACCAAAAACTTCCTAGATTTGCTCTGTAATTTGGAATTGGAAAGAAGGATTACTGAACTACAGAAAGAACTGAATAGAGAATCTAAAGAGAATGAAGCTCTTCGAAAAGAAGTTGATTTACTCTCAGAGTTGAATTCTTTACCCCATGAAATGGAAATGCTGAGGAAAGAGGTAAACAGATTTTGACGAATTATTCCTTGTTTTGAAATAAGAACCTTTACAAAGAGTGCCTGAAATATTTTTATCTAGTTTATTTTTGAGTAGCAGGCAAGAGACATTCAACTTGTTAGCAATGGTACTGAATATATTCCATCTTCTAATTCTTATGCTACTAGATAGAAAAAAAAATTTACTTTTGAAATATATTTAACAGCATACTTGTTAACATAATCCATGTCACAGCCATTTTTATAATCATCAAATGTCACATTTAGAAAATTTCATCTCCTATCCTTAGTCTTCACCTTTTTGGAGGGTTTTGTTTCATTTTATTGAGTAAAAGAAAGCAATACCTTCCTGTGCTCATATATGAATACACAACCAGTATAACTCCACATCATTTACAACCACAAGAATGGGAATTTATATTTCATGTATGCATAATATGTCAAAATACACTCTATTTTCATATATATCTAAAAAGAACAAAATTAAATTTTTAAAAATAAATAAATAGATTTGCATATCTATTTAAACAGAAAAGCAACGAGGTAAAGGTGCACCACTAATAAAGCTTTATGAATCAGTATAAATCTTTTAGACTAGGAAATGATTCTTAAGTCCAGAGCCCACCAACTTTTCCCTTTCTACTTTTCTAAAACATAATAATAATAACAAGAGGTGGGATTATGACTCAAGCCTTGCATGCGTGAGGCACTGGGTTCAATCCTTAGCACCACAAATAAATAAGTAAACTAAAGGTTCACTGACAACTAAAACACAATTTAAAATAACAAGAATTTGAGTGGTTACTTTATGGCAAGCTTCATAATAAAGAACCTTAGAAACATTTTCTTTAATTATTCTATAAGCTTTCAATAAGTAGTCACTACCACTTCTCAACCTTTTGGTGAAGAAGTACAAAAGAGGGTGTTACTTTTCATCCAAAAAAAAATAGTTCTCAAAATAATAGTTGAGTGACAGAAATCTGCCATGAATGTAGCCACCATGCTATATAACCTTCTTTCCTTTGTTTCTCCTTTAGTCTCCTTCCACCTTCTCATCTCCTTCCTAGCTTATTTTCACAATTATTAAACTATTCATGAACTGGATGTGGGTTACTTAATTATTTTAATAATGCTTTTTAGATAATTCTAATAATAAAACATCATTTAAATTATAAATAAATTGAATTTTTAGAAATCTGAGCTGCATTCAAAACCTTTTTTTTAAAAGAGGTCAAATTCTGAGAAAAAACATAAAATGCCTGCTGCCACATAATACTTTAGAATGACAGCTAAGGACATAAAGACACACCCTACTTGTTTCTACCAGTTGACCTTCTCCATGCAATCCTTACTAGAACCCAAAGACATTGGAGAACAAAACATTAAAGGTAAAGTTAAACAGGCCAGGGTAGAGAAATAACAGTAAGAATATTGCCTTTCCCCAGTCAAATTTTTGCTTGATTTAAATGATCCCCTCCCCCAGAGGAAAACTTGTTTTCCTGAAAATTGATTCAGCAGATCATACATTGCTAACATCCCTAAATTTTTTCCATAGATCCATGAAAAATCTGAAGAGCTCTCTATAATAACATCAGAAAAAGACAAATTGTTTTCTGAAGTAGCTCATAAGGAGAGTAGAATTCAAGGTTTACTGGAAGAAATTGAAAAAACTAAAGATGACCTAACAACTACCCAGTTGAATTATAAAAGCACTGAGCAAGAATTTCAAGATTTTAAAACCCTTCATATAGAATGTGAGCAAAAATATAAAATGGTCCTTGAAAAGAATGAAAGAATGAATCAGGAAATAGGAAATCTTTCTAAAGAAGCAGAGAATCTTGGTTTAAGTTTGGATGCTTTGAAGACTGAGGTTAGTACAAAATGATATCCAAAGACATGATCTTCAGTCTTCTTGAGTTTGATTTCTATCTTCTACAGCAAACTCTGCTTTTACTATGTCATATTTACTTTTTCTTATTTTAAAGCTTTCTCACAAAACTCAAGAGCTTCAGCAGAAAACAACTGAGGGTCAAGAAAGGTTAAATGAAGTGGAACAACTGAAGGAACAATTAGAAAGCAGAGATTCTAGGCTGCAAGCTGTAGAAAAGGAGACAACACTGATCACTGAGAAACTTCAGAAAGCCTTAGAAGAAGTGAAAACCTTAACCCGAGAAAAAGATGACCTAAAACAACTCCAGGAGAGCCTGCAGATTGAGAGAGACCAACTCAAAAGTGATATTCAAGACACTATAAATCTGGTAAGGCTTTGAATGATTAAACTTTACAAATATTGGAGCCTCTTCAAACATGGTACAGGAGCCATCATTGATAAGACTGCTTATCTATGATTAAACGGTCACTATAAAATGGAAATTGTTTTCTGTTTCTTCAACAAGAACATAGATTCACAAGAACAGTTACGAAGTGCTCTCGAGTCTTTGAAACAACACCAAGAAACAATTAATACACTAAAAATGAAAAATTCTGAGGAAACTTCTGGGAACTCACTTTTAGAAGAAAATCTAGGAAAAACTAAAGATGAATTTCAGCAAAAGGTACAGGTTATTTAATTTCAGATTTTTCTCTTTGACATCCCAACACCAAATATGTAATGGTAATTTCAATTTTATTTGTTATTCACAATGGTAATAACTCACAGTTTTATAAGACTCTACTCTCTCTTTGAAATAACTTCCCTTACAATTTGAAGAGCAAAGGGCAAAAAAAGTATTGGTTCAAACTTTGAAGAGCTGATGTTTTCTGAGATTTGATGTATTTTAAATATCTTTAAAAGAACTTCTGAATACTAAGAAGGAGGATTGAGTATTATAACTGAAATAGTTTGCCTCAGAATTCTCTATACTAAACTTGTGTAGAGTTCAGTTTAATCTGTTACCAAAAGGATTACCTATAATTTTATACAAGGGTTTGATTTACTTTAGATTTCTACTTTCCTCATAATACCTTTAAGATATATATTATCAACAGAAATTTTTAATAATCTTTCATTATTATATTTCATTCTTTTATTTTTTAAATTTGTTCTAGTTAGTTATGAATGATACTAGATTGCACTTTGACACATCATACATAAATGGATTTCTCATTCTCTGGTTGAACATAATATAGAATCACACCAGTCATGTAAAAATCATATATGTACATAGTATAATACTGTCTGATTCATTGTATTATCCTTCCTACTCCCATACCTACTCCCCTCTACCTAATCTAAAGTAACTCTGTACCCCTGCTTATTGAGAATTAGTATCTACATATCAGAGAAAACATTTAGCCTTTGGTTTGGGGGGACTGGCTTATTCTACTTAGCAACCAAAATATTAACTACTGCAGTCTTCAAGTGTTCTTTGTAAAAGTTCTTATTTCTACAGAAAGAACTGAATAGAGAATCTAAAGAGAGTGAAGCTCTACGAAAAGAAGTTGATTTACTCTCAGAATTCAAATCTTTATCCCCTGAAATGGAAATGCTGAGGAAAGAGGTAAACAGATTTTGACGAATTATTCCTTGTTTTGAAATAAGAACCTTTACAAAGAGTGCCTGAAATATTTTTATCTAGTTTATTTTTGAGTAGCAGGCAAGAGACATTCAACTTGTTAGCAATGGTACTGAATATATTCCATCCTCTAATTTATTCTTATGCTACTAGATAGAAAAAAATTTACTTTTGAAATATATTTAACAGCATACTTGTTAACATAATCCATGTCACAGCCATTTTTATAATCATCAAATGTCACATTTAGAAAATTTCATCTCCTATCCTTAGTCTTCACCTTTTTGGAGGGTTTTGTTTCATTTTATTGAGTAAAAGAAAGCAATACCTTCCTGTGCTCATATATGAATACACAACCAGTATAACTCCACATCATTTACAACCACAAGAATGGGAATTTATACTTCATGTATGCATAATATGTCAAAACACACTCTATTTTCATATATATCTAAAAAGAACAAAATTAAATTTTAAAAAATAAATAAATAAATTGATTTGCATATCTAAAAGCAATGAGATAAAGGCGCACCACTAATAAAGCTTTATGAATCAGTATAAATCTTTTAGACTAGGAAATGATTCTTAAGTCCAGAGCCCACCAACTTTTCCCTTTCTACTTTTCTAAAAAAAAATAATAATAATAACAAGTGCTGGGATTCTGGCTCAGTGGTAGACCGATTGCCTTGCATGCGTGAGGCACTGGGTTCAATCCTTAACACCACAAATAGATAAGTAAAGTAAAGGTTCATTGACAACTAAAAAAAAATTTAAAATAACAAGAATTTGAGTGGTTACTTTATGGCAAACTTCACACTAAGAACCTTAGGAACATTTTCTTTTTTTCTTTTTTTTTTTTTTAATTAATTAATTTATTTTTTCAAAACCAAAAATAAATAACTTTATTTGAAAATCTAATACTCTAATTAACATTGAGATTGTTTGGTTTCTTGACCCCAAAAAGTGTTGAGAATTGCCCCCAAGGACAGATTTTTTTTTAATGAAATTTTTTTTATTCATTTTTTTTTAGTCATACATGACAGTAGAATGCGTTTTGATATATAATACGTACATGGAATGTACATGCCTCAATCATATTGTCTATTCTGCTGCCCTTCCTATCCTCCCTACTCCTTCCCTCCTCTCCCATCCTTTCTCTCTATCCAATCTAATGTGACACACTTTTTTTTCTTTTTCTCATTACAATATCATATATGTTTTCTGTATAACAATGAGGTTCTCCTTACATCTTCCATGCAATTCCCCTTCTCCCTCTTTTTCCTTCCCACCTGTCTTCTCTAATATTTAGTGGTAATCATCTTCTCATGCTCTTCCTCCCTATTCCATTTTGAGTCACCCCCCTTATATCAGAGTAGACATTTGGCATTTGTTTTTTAGGGATTGGCTAACTTCACTTAGCATAATCTGATCTAATGCCATCCATTTGCCTGCAAATGCCATGATTTTATTATTTTTTAGTGCTGAGTATTATTCCATTGTGTATAAATGCCACATTTTTTTTTAATACATTCATCTATTGAAGGGCATCTAGGTTGGTTCCACATTCTAGCTATTGGGAATTGTGCTGCTAAAAACATTGATGTGGCTCTGTCCCTGTAGGTCTTTTGGGTATAGTCCGAGAAGGGGAATAGCTGGGTCAAATGGTGGTTCCATTCCCAGCTTTCCAAGGAATCTCCATACTGCTTTCCAAATTGGCTGCACCAATTTGCAGTCCCACCAGCAATGTATGAGTGTACCTTTTTCCCCGCATCCTCGACAGCACTTATTGTTGTTTGACTTCATAATGGCTGCCAATCTTATTGGAGTGAGATTGCATCTTAGAGTACTCTGTTTTAATTTGCATTTCTCTGATTGCTAGAGATGGTGAGCATTTTTTCATGTATTTGTTGATTGATGTATATCCTCTTCTGAGAATTTTCTGTTCAAGTCCTTGGCCCATTTGTTGATTGGGTTATTTTCTTTTTTGTTGTTTAACTTTTTGAGTTCTTTGTATATTCTAGAGATTAGAGCTGTATCTGGTGTTTGAGGGGTAAAAATTTGTTCCCAGGATGTAGGCTCCCTATTCACCTCACATATTATTTCTCTTGCTGAGAAAAAACTTTTTAGTTTGAATTCGTCCCATTTGTTGATTCTTGGTTTTAACTCTTGTGCTATAGGTGCCTTATTAAGAAATTTGGGGCCTGCCCCCACGTGATGAAGATTAGGGCCAACTTTATCTTCTATTAGATGCAGAATCTCTGGTCTGATTCCTAGCTCCTTGATCCATTTTGAGTTGACTTTTGTGCATGGTGAGAGAAAGGGATTCAATTTCCTTTTGTTGCGTATGGATTTCCAGTTCTCCCAGCACCATTTGTTGAAGATGCTATCCTTTCTCCATTGCATGGTTTTAGCACCTTTGTCTAATATAGGGTAGTTGTAATTTTGTGGATTGGTCTCTGTGTCCTCTATTTTGTACCATTAGTCTACCAGCCTGTTTTGGTGCCAGTACTGTGCTGTTTTTGTTACTATTGCTCTATAGTATGGTTTAAAATCTGGAATCGCGATACCACCAGTTTCACTCTTCCTGCTTAGAATTACTTTAGTTATTTTGGGTTTCTTTTTTTCCAGATGAAATTCATGATTGCTTTTTCTTTTTCTGCAAGGAATGTCATTGGGATTTTGATGGGAATTGCATCGAATGTGTAAAGTGCTTTTGGTAGTATGGCCATCTTAATAATATTAATTCTACCAATCCATGAGCAAGGTATATCCTTCCATCTTCTAAGGTCTTCTTCTATTTCTTTCTTCAGGGTTCTGTAGGTTTTTTTGTATAGCTCTTTCATCTCTTTTGTTAAGTTGATTCCCAGGTATATTATTTTTTTTGAGGATATTGTGAATGGAGTAGTTGTCCTCATTTCCATTTCAGAGAATTTGTCACTGATATACAGGAATGCTTTTGATTTATTGGTATTGATTTTATATCCTGCCACTTTGCTGAATTCATTTACTAGTTCTAGAAGTTTCTTGGTTGAATTTTTTGGGTCTGCTAGGTATAGGATCATGTCATCGGCAAATAGTGCTAATGTAAGTTCTTCTTTTACTATATTTATGCCTTTAATCTCTTTTGTCTAATTGCTCTGGCTAGTGTTTCAATAGCTATGTTGAATAGAAGTGGTGAGAGACGGCATCCCTGTCTTGTTCCAGATTTTAAAGGGAATGCCTTCAATTTTTCTCCATTTAGAATGATGCTGGCCTGAGGCTTAGCATATACAGCTTTTACCATGTTGAGGTAATTTCCTGTTATCCCTAATTTTTCTAGAGTTTTGAACATAAAGCGATGCTATATTTTGTCGAATGCTTTTTCAGCATCTATCAAGATGATCATATGGTTCTTATCTTTAAGTCTATTGATGTAGTGAATAACATTTATTGATTTCTGTATATTGAACCAGCCTTGCATCCCAGGGATGAATCCCACTTGGTCATGGTGCACGATCTTTTTGGTATATTTTTGTATCCAATTTGCCAAAATTTTTTTGAGGATTTTGGCATCTAAATTCATCAGGGATATTGGTCTATAGTTTTCTTTCTTTGAGGTGTCTTTATCTGGTTTGGGAATCGGTGTGATATGGCCTCATAGAATGAATTTGGAAGTACTCCTTCTTTTTCTGTCTCCTGAAATAGATTGTACAGTATTGGTATTAGTTCTTCTTTAAAGCTCTTGTAAAACTCTGCTGTATATCTGTCTGGACCATTTGCTTTACATGCGTGAGGCACTGGGTTCAATCCTTATTAGCACCATAAATAAGTAAACTAAAGGTTCATTGACAACTAAAAAAACAATTTAAAATAACAGGAATTTGAGTGGTTACTTTATGGCAAACTTCATATTAAAGAACTTTAGGAACATTTTCTTTTGTTATTCTATAAGCTTTCAAAAAGAAGTCACTACCACTTCTCAAGTTTTTGGCGAAGAAGAACAAAAGAGGATGCTACTTTTCATCCAAAAAAAATAGTTCTCAAACTAATAGTTGAGTGACAGAAATCTGCCATGAATGTAGCCACCATGCTATATTACCTTCTTTCCTTTGTTTCTCCTTTAGTCTCCTTCCACCTTCTCACCTCATTCCTAGCTTATTTTCACAATTATTAAACTATCCATGAACTGGATGTGGGTTAGTTAATTACTTTAATAATGCTTTTTAGATAATTCTAATAATAAAACATCATTTAAATTATAAATAAATTGAATTTTTAGAAATCTGAGCTGCATTCAAAACCTTTTTTTTAAAAGAGGTCAAATTCTGAGAAAAAACATAAAATGCCTGCTGCCACATAATACTTTAGAATGACAGCTAACATAGACACACCCTACTTGTTTCTACTAGTTGACCTTCTCCATGCAATCCTTACTAGAACCCAAAGACATTGGAGAACAAAACATTAAAGGTAAAGTTAAACAGGCCAGGGTAGAGAAATAACAGTAAGAATATTGCCTTTCCCCAGTCAAATTTTTGCTTGATTTAAATGATCCCCTCCCCCAGAGGAAAACTTGTTTTCCTGAAAATTGATTCAGCAGATCATACATTGCTAACATCCCTAAATTTTTTCCATAGATCCATGAAAAATCTGAAGAGCTCTCTATAATAACATCAGAAAAAGACAAATTGTTTTCTGAAGTAGCTCATAAGGAGAGTAGAATTCAAGGTTTACTGGAAGAAATTGAAAAAACTAAAGATGACCTAACAACTACCCAGTTGAATTATAAAAGCACTGAGCAAGAATTTCAAGATTTTAAAACCCTTCATATAGAATGTGAGCAAAAATATAAAATGGTCCTTAAAGAGAATGAAAGAATGAATCAGGAAATAGGAAATCTTTCTAAAGAAGCAGAGAATCTTGGTTTAAGTTTGGATGCTTTGAAGACTGAGGTTAGTACAAAATGATATCCAAAGACATGATCTTCAGTCTTCTTGAGTTTGATTTCTATCTTCTACAGCAAACTCTGCTTTTACTATGTCATATTTACTTTTTCTTATTTTAAAGCTTTCTCACAAAACTCAAGAGCTTCAGCAGAAAACAACTGAGGGTCAAGAAAGGTTAAATGAAGTGGAACAACTGAAGGAACAATTAGAAAGCAGAGATTCTAGGCTGCAAGCTGTAGAAAAGGAGACAACACTGATCACTGAGAAACTTCAGAAAGCCTTAGAAGAAGTGAAAACCTTAACCCGAGAAAAAGATGACCTAAAACAACTCCAGGAGAGCCTGCAGATTGAGAGAGACCAACTCAAAAGTGATATTCAAGACACTATAAATCTGGTAAGGCTTTGAATGATTAAACTTTACAAATATTGGAGCCTCTTCAAACATGGTACAGGAGCCATCATTGATAAGACTGCTTATCTATGATTAAACGGTCACTATAAAATGGAAATTGTTTTCTGTTTCTTCAACAAGAACATAGATTCACAAGAACAGTTACGAAGTGCTCTCGAGTCTTTGAAACAACACCAAGAAACAATTAATACACTAAAAATGAAAAATTCTGAGGAAACTTCTGGGAACTCACTTTTAGAAGAAAATCTAGGAAAAACTAAAGATGAATTTCAGCAAAAGGTACAGGTTATTTAATTTCAGATTTTTCTCTTTGACATCCCAACACCAAATATGTAATGGTAATTTCAATTTTATTTGTTATTCACAATGGTAATAACTCACAGTTTTATAAGACTCTACTCTCTCTTTGAAATAACTTCCCTTACAATTTGAAAAGCAAAGGGCAAAAAAAGTATTGGTTCAAACTTTGAAGAGCTGATGTTTTCTGAGATTTGATGTATTTTAAATATCTTTAAAAGAACTTCTGAATACTAAGAAGGAGGATTGAGTATTATAACTGAAATAGTTTGCCTCAGAATTCTCTATACTAAACTTGTGTAGAGTTCAGTTTAATCTGTTACCAAAAGGATTACCTATAATTTTATACAAGGGTTTGATTTACTTTAGATTTCTACTTTCCTCATAATACCTTTAAGATATATATTATCAACAGAAATTTTTAATAATCTTTCATTATTATATTTTATTCTTTTATTTTTCAAATTTGTTCTAATTATGAATGACACTAGAGTGCACTTTGACACATCATACATAAATGGATTTCTCATTCTCTGATTGAACATGATGTAGGATCACACCAGTCATGTAATCATATATGTACATAGTATAATACTGTCTGATTAATTCTATTATCCTTCCTACTCCTAATCTAAAGTAACTCTGTACCCCTGCTTATTGAGAATTAGTATCTGCATATCAGAGAAAACATTTAGCCTTTGGTTTGGGGGGACTGGCTTATTGTACTTAGCAACCAAAATATTAACTACTGCAGTCTTCAAGTGTTCTTTGTAAAAGTTCTTATTTCTACAGAAAGAACTGAATAGAGAATCTAAAGAGAATGAAGCTCTACGAAAAGAAGTTGATTTACTCTCAGAATTCAAATCTTTATCCCCTGAAATGGAAATGCTGAAGAAAGCGGTAAACGGATTTTTGACTAATTATTCCTTGTTTTGAAATAAGAACCTTTACAAAGAGTGCCTGAAATATTTTTATCTAGTTTATTTTTGAGTAGCAGGCAAGAGACATTCAACTTGTTAGCAATGGTACTGAATATATTCCATCTTCTAATTTATTCTTATGCTACTAGATAGAAAAAAATTTACTTTTGAAATATATTTAACAGCATACTTGTTAACATAATCCATGTCACAGCCATTTTTATAATCATCAAATGTCATATTTAGAAAATTTCATCTCCTATCCTTAGTCTTCACCTTTTTGGAGGGTTTTGTTTCATTTTATTGAGTAAAAGAAAGCAATACCTTCCTGTGCTCATGTATGAATACACAACTGCCGCAGTCTGGCTGGGCACAAGATCAGGAGCCACTCACACCTAGTAGATTCAAACAGCAATTCTTTATTTCCAAATTCACACCAGCCCTCTACAAACATGTTCTGGGGAAATCCAAGTTCTGCCGCACAATTCACGTACTCCACCAGGCTTTTAATCCCAAAAACCTTCTGAATTCCATGAGAACACAAGGGGAACTCAGGCAGCAGGATACTCCCTATTCCCAGCAGGAATAACCTTAAACCTGGAACTGCCCTAAACCCAGATTGTCCTACATCGGGAAGGCCCTAAACCCAAGGAGCGGGATACTTCCTAAAACCTGCAGGATACACCCTAAACCTGGATCTACCCTGGTCCTTGAGCAAGATCACCTTTCTCAAACATACATGCAATGTCACAGCGAATGTCCAAGGCAAGTCCTTTTCCATGAGTCCTTCCTCTAAGCAACATGGGGTACGCTGGTAAGGAAATTTCGATGCGTCATTCCTACTTAGCAGTGACCCTCAGCACACAACCAGTATAACTCCACATCATTTACAACCACAAGAATGGGAATGTATACTTCATGTATGCATAATATGTCAAAATACACTCTATTTTCATATATATCTAAAAAGAACAAAATTAAATTTTAAAAAATAAATAAATAGATTTGCATATCTATTTAAAAAGAAAAGCAACGAGATAAAGGCACACCACTAATAAAGCTTTATGAATCAGTATAAATCTTTTAGACTAGGAAATGATCCCTAAGTCCAGAGCCTACCAACTTTTCCCTTTCTACTTTTCTAAAAAAAATTATAATAATAATGATAACAATGGCTGGGATTGAGGCTCAATGGTAGACCATTTGCTTTACATGCGTGAGGCACTGGGTTCAATCCTTATTAGCACCACAAATAAAATAAGTAAGTAAACTAAAGGTTCATTGACAACTAAAAAAACAATTTAAAATAACAGGAATTTGAGTGGTTACTTTATGGCAAACTTCATACTAAAGAACTTTAGGAACATTTTCTTTTGTTATTCTATAAGCTTTCAAAAAGAAGTCACTACCACTTCTCAAGTTTTTGGCGAAGAAGAACAAAAGAGGATGCTACTTTTCATCCAAAAAAAATAGTTCTCAAACTAATAGTTGAGTGACAGAAATCTGCCATGAATGTAGCCACCATGCTATATTACCTTCTTTCCTTTGTTTCTCCTTTAGTCTCCTTCCACCTTCTCACCTCATTCCTAGCTTATTTTCACAATTATTAAACTGTCCATGAACTAGATGTGGGTTACTTAATTACTTTAATAATGCTTTTTAGATAATTCTAATAATAAAACATCATTTAAATTATAAATAGATCGAATTTTTAGAAATCTGAGCTGCATTCAAAACCTTTTTTTTAAAAGAGGTCAAATTCTGAGAAAAAACATAAAATGCCTGCTGCCACATAATACTTTAGAATGACAGCTAAGGACATAATGACACACCCTACTTGTTTCTACTAGTTGACCTTCTCCATGCAATCCTTACTAGAACCCAAAGACATTGGAGAACAAAACATTAAAGGTAAAGTTAAACAGGCCAGGGTAGAGAAATAACAGTAAGAATATTGCCTTTCCCCAGTCAAATTTTTGCTTGATTTAAATGATCCCCTCCCCCAGAGGAAAACTTGTTTTCCTGAAAATTGATTCAGCAGATCATACATTGCTAACATCCCTAAATTTTTTCCATAGATCCATGAAAAATCTGAAGAGCTCTCTATAATAACATCAGAAAAAGACAAATTGTTTTCTGAAGTAGCTCATAAGGAGAGTAGAATTCAAGGTTTACTGGAAGAAATTGAAAAAACTAAAGATGACCTAACAACTACCCAGTTGAATTATAAAAGCACTGAGCAAGAATTTCAAGATTTTAAAACCCTTCATATAGAATGTGAGCAAAAATATAAAATGGTCCTTAAAGAGAATGAAAGAATGAATCAGGAAATAGGAAATCTTTCTAAAGAAGCAGAGAATCTTGGTTTAAGTTTGGATGCTTTGAAGACTGAGGTTAGTACAAAATGATATCCAAAGACATGATCTTCAGTCTTCTTGAGTTTGATTTCTATCTTCTACAGCAAACTCTGCTTTTACTATGTCATATTTACTTTTTCTTATTTTAAAGCTTTCTCACAAAACTCAAGAGCTTCAGCAGAAAACAACTGAGGGTCAAGAAAGGTTAAATGAAGTGGAACAACTGAAGGAACAATTAGAAAGCAGAGATTCTAGGCTGCAAGCTGTAGAAAAGGAGACAACACTGATCACTGAGAAACTTCAGAAAGCCTTAGAAGAAGTGAAAACCTTAACCCGAGAAAAAGATGACCTAAAACAACTCCAGGAGAGCCTGCAGATTGAGAGAGACCAACTCAAAAGTGATATTCAAGACACTATAAATCTGGTAAGGCTTTGAATGATTAAACTTTACAAATATTGGAGCCTCTTCAAACATGGTACAGGAGCCATCATTGATAAGACTGCTTATCTATGATTAAACGGTCACTATAAAATGGAAATTGTTTTCTGTTTCTTCAACAAGAACATAGATTCACAAGAACAGTTACGAAGTGCTCTCGAGTCTTTGAAACAACACCAAGAAACAATTAATACACTAAAAATGAAAAATTCTGAGGAAACTTCTGGGAACTCACTTTTAGAAGAAAATCTAGGAAAAACTAAAGATGAATTTCAGCAAAAGGTACAGGTTATTTAATTTCAGATTTTTCTCTTTGACATCCCAACACCAAATATGTAATGGTAATTTCAATTTTATTTGTTATTCACAATGGTAATAACTCACAATTTTATAAGACTCTACTCTCTCTTTGAAATAACTTCCCTTACAATTTGAAGAGCAAAGGGCAAAAAAAGTATTGGTTCAAACTTTGAAGAGCTGATATTTTCTGAGATTTGATGTATTTTAAATATCTTTAAAAGAACTTCTGAATACTAAGAAGGAGGATTGAGTATTATAACTGAAATAGTTTACCTCAGAATTCTCTATACTAAACTTGTGTAGAGTTCAGTTTAATCTATTACCAAAAGGATTGCCTATAATTTTATACAAGGGTTTGATTTACTTTAGATTTCTACTTTCCTCATAATACCTTTAAGATATATATTATCAACAAAAATTTTTAATAATCTTTCATTATTATATTTTATTTTATTTTTTAAATTTGTTCTAATTAGTTATGAATGATACTAGAGTGCACTGTGACACATCATACATAAATGGATTTCTCATTCTCTGGTTGAACATGATGTAGGATCACACCAGTCATGTAATCATGTATGTACATAGTATAATACTGTCTGATTCATTCTATTATCCTTCCTATTCCCATACCTACTCCCCTCTACCTAATCTAAAGTAACTCTGTTCCCTTGCTTATTGAGAATTAGTATCTGCATATCCTGAAAAACACTTCATCTTTGGTTTTTTGGAACTGGCTTATTCCATTTAGCAACCAAAATATTTTTTTTCCAGAGGGAAGACAAGAAATAAATTTTATTAATTAACAGCATATACTCTATCAATGTAGAAGATTGGACTTAAGAGAGCTGACAATAAAATTACAGATGTAGGGCTCACATAGGGCAGTATAAAATGATCAAGAGCAAAATCAGCAGCCATTAGAAGGTAAAGGGGAACAAAGTCTGAGATAATTTCCAAAATCAAATATTTTTTTTTCCAATAAAATAATATTTTATTTTTTTATTTTTTATTGGTTGTTGAAAACATTATAATACTCTTAACATATCATATTTTATACATTTGATTCAAGTGGGTTATGAATTCCCATTTTTACCATGTGTACAGATTGCTGGATCACATTGGTTACACATCCACGTTTATACATACTGCCATTCTAGTGTCTGTTTGTATTTTACTGCCTTTCCTATCCCCTTCCTATCCTCCCTCTTGTCCCCTCCCTTCCCATCTTCTCTCTCTACCCCATCTATTGTAATTCATTTCTCTCCTTTCCCTTCTCAGACTATTCCCCAAAGACCTAAAAAGAGCATACTATAGGGGTACAGCTACATGGATGTTCATAGCAGCATAATTGACAATAGCTAGACTGTGGAACCAACCTAGATGCCCTTCAGTAGATGAATAGATATTTAAAAATATGGCATTTATACACAATGTAATATTACTCAGCACTAAAAAAATAACAAAATCATGGCATTTGCAGGAAAATGGATAGCATTAGAGCAGATTAAACAGGGACGAGAGGTAGGAGGGAAAGGGAGAGAGAAGGGGGAATTACATGGAAATGGAAGGATACCCTGATTGTTATACAAAATTACATATAAGAGGTGAGGGGAAAGGGGGGGGAAAAAGCAAGCAAAATATTAACTACTGTAGTCTTCAAGTGTTCTTTGTAAAAGTTCTTATTTCAACCAGTATTCTATTCTCAAGTAGATTTTTAATTTTGATGTACTCAAATTTATCTATATTTACTTTTGCTTCCTGTGCTTTATGGTATCATGTTCATGTTGGAATTAACAATATAATAATGAGTAGGTCTGGGGATTCCCAGGGGCACTCTGTTTACCTGGGAACCAGAAGGCTGCTGTGATAGGTCTATCATAAATCCACTTAAAGGAGTCATTTTCAATTCTGTTTGTGTCTCTTTCTGGAAATCTAGCTTTCTTTAGTTGATCTCAATAGAAATTTTAAATTTTGCAATTAGTGAACTTCATCTCATATAAATGACATTTTTTTAAATAATTAGGTCTATTAGATTGTACTTACAACCAACCATAGTAGCTGAAATACTTTCTAGAGTGAGTTCAGATTTGAAATGTACTTTGAGTATCATTACAAAGACTATTTCAGTCTGCTTTGTATTCTTTTACAGACCATATGAATTAAACGTAATAGCTATGTGATTAGAGATATTATAGAAACTTGTAGAGTGTGGTCAATATGAAGCTGAATGGTTCCCTAATTTCATACAAACAATTGTAGTGTCAGTCTTTGTTTTCCTTTACCAAAAAGTTCATTAGGTTACATTTGGTTATGACTTATTTATGCATTAATAAATTATTATAACATGCAGAATGTAAAAACACATTGAGAAAAGATGTATTACACTTTTACAAAAAGAGATGAGCTTCTATCAAAATTTTATTCTCTGCTTATAATAAAACTTATGATTTTTGTAAGTAAACAGTTCTGAAAAAAATGAAGCTTTACTAGAAGTAGGAGCTATAGATGACTCAGATGGGGAAAATAAAGGGATTAAGTTTAAAGTTGCTTCTTCCTTCTTTAGAAGAAAAAATACTTCTAGTGTGAAAGTTATGCAATATTTATGGAAGATATATAGAAAGGAAAGGGATTTGTCTTTTAATTTTATAATTGGTTTGAAGTAAATGAATATACATAAATCAGGTTAAAATATCATACGTGAAAATAATTGTAATATTTATAGTTGTCCAGATAGTTCTCATCAGTGAACAGGTCAAAATTCACAAGCTCTGGAGCCAGACCTTTGAGTCTGGCTATTCCTCTCTCTGTATCACCTTGAGTAAGTGACTTTACCCCTCTATAATCCAACTTTCTCATCAGTCAAATGCAGAAATTAATAATATCTACCTCAAAGTTGTAGTAAAAGTTAAATGTGTTAAAATATGAGAGCAATGCCTGGTACATAATAATACATGATAGGTGTTTGTTTAATGTTAAAGTGATTGTTATTGACTACTTAAGAAATTCTTCTTTAAAACTGTGGTATATAGGGGCTGGGTTTGTGGCTCAGTGTTAGAGCACTCGCCTACCATGTGCAAGTCTCTGGGTTCAATCCTCAGCACAACGTAAAAATAAATAAATAAAATAAAGGTTTAAAAAACCTGTGGTATATATACACAATGTAATATTTATTATTCAACCTTAAAGAAAAATGAAATTATGGCATTTGCTGCTAAATGGATGGAACTGGAGAATATTATGCTAAGCCAAATAAGTCAATCCAAAGAACCAAGAGCCAAATGTTTTCTCTGATATGTGGATGCTAATTCACAATGGGGAGAGGAGGGGGATAGAGATATTTTGGACCAGAAAGAGGGGAGTGAAGGGAGGGGAAGAGGCATGGGGGTAAAAATGATAATAGAATGAATAGGGCATTAGTACCGTAAGTGCATATATGATTACACGACCTGTATAACTACATCATGTACAACCAGACAAATGAGAAGTTATGCTCCATTTATGTATGATTTGTCAAAATACATTCTACTGGGCTGAGGATGTGGCTCAAGTGGTAGCCCGCTCGCCTGGCATGCGTGCGGCCCGGTTTTGATCCTCAGCACCACATACAAAGATGTTGTGTCCGCCAAAAACTAAACAATAAATATTAAAATTTTCTCTCTCTCTCCTAAAAAAAAAAAAAATACATTCTACTGTCATGTATAACTAATAAGAACAAATTTAAAAAATCTTTAATGTATTTCTATTTTAGGTAGGAGACATAAATAAGAAACAGAATTTGGAAGCTAAAACAAGCCAGGCATTAATTGGAGACCTTAAGGATAGTGATGTGACTGAGCAACAGAAAATGATCTGTTCTTTAATACAGGAAAAAAATGAACTCCAACAAATGTTGGAAAGTATTACAGCAGAAAAGGAACAACTAAAGACTGACCTAAAGGAAAATATTGAAATGGTAAGATTTAGCACTATAAACTTGGTGATAACATTTTTGTCTTTGTTTTAGATTTTTATCAATTTAATTGAGATATATTCTACAAGCGCTATATGTATCTCATGGAAGTATACAGTTCGGTGACTTTTGACAAATGTTTCTGCCTGTGTACTCACTAAATGGAGTTTCTGGGACATAGGGAAATGTATATTAGCTTGATTAGAATTTGCTAGACTGATTTCCAGATGAGTTTTACCATTTTACGTTCATATCAGCAAATTGACAAAATTCTGATGGCTCCACATCCTTCCTCACCAACACTTCATATTTACTGGTGCTTTTAATTTTATCCACTCTAATGAATATATGTCGTGTTGTTTTGATTTGCTTTTCCCTAATGACTAAAGATGCTGAACACTTTTTCATATACTAACTGGCTTTTAGATATCTTCTATAATTTATCTATCTCTTAATACAGTGTTACAGGTTTTTAGTCTACAATCCTTTTACTTATTTCATTAAATTTGATCCTAAGTATTTCTCTTACTGTTGTAATTTTTTACCTTTATTTTTAATTGTTGGCATTTGCCAGTATCTTCACACCTAGTTTAGTTTTTGTGTCTTTGTTTGGAGGAAGTATAATCTGTACAGGTTGAATTGATAATTGGAGAAATTCTCTATAGATCGCAGTAGGGATCTGTGTTTTCTAATTTTTCATGTTTCTTGGAAAAGTCTGCTCTGTCAAAATTGCTAAATATAAATAAGCATAAATTAAATAAACAAAAATTACATTCTAACTCTGGCATGTTGTTTTGTGGTCTTGATACATGAGAATGCCACTGTGCAAGCTTAATGACAAGTCAGCCTTCATAGTGCTACAAAGGGCAGCTACCATTTTGAGTTTGCTGATGATAGTGCTCAAAACCAAAGCTAATGCTTCATGTGAAAAACTCAGTCAGTGAACACTTAGCAGTCTTTTTGAGTTTAGGCACAGAAAATGAGATAAACTTTCTTGATTGAATGGTAAATCCAATTCTAATTCTCATAGGAATATAAACTGAGCAATAATAATTGAATATAAAAAAGCAGATTCTCTATGATTAAAGATTTACATGATTAAAGATTCGCTTTCTTTTAAATTCATTTTTACTATATAGTTTTACTATATAGTTTCTTCATTTATAGTCTGAGGTAAATGCCGATTTTTACCTGGTTTCATAAATGTAAGCTAATATTATTTGTTTTAATCCCAACTTCTTGTTTTATTCTAGACCATTAAAAACCAGGAAGAATTAAGAATTCTTGAAGATGAACTTAAAAAGCAACAAGAGATAGTTGCACAAGAAAAGAACCACGTCATGAAGAAAGACAAAGAGCTTTCTAAGACCTGTGAGAGACTGGCAGAAGTTGAAGAAAAGCTAAAGGAAAAGGTAAATTTTTTTTAAGTTATCTTCCTAGCCATTTTTTTTTGATTAAACATTTTTGATAATAGTTTTTGATTCCCATAGCCTAAATGCAAGAATAGCACATTATATTTGCAAAAGAACAGATCTTTATTCTGGTATTTTGAAGTTTCAATTCACAGAATCTTAACTAACATTTCTTGTCAGGTTACATTATTCCAGAGTCTTTAGGTGAGAAGGGACCTTGATCTTTTAAACTAATCATCTGATGTAGTCATCAGTCAAATACTTGTTGAACACTATATGGGCCAGGCATCATCCTGGGCACTTAAGAGACATTAGTCAACAAAACAAAGATCCTCCCCATATGAAGATATATTTGTTGTTCTTTAAAATGAAAGGCTTAATACTATCACCATCACTAAGATGTTTGTAGTTTCCCAAATCACTCCTTTCCTGGAGGTAGGATGGTGCAATGCATGTATAAAACCCAAGGCTCCTGTAACAACCATACTGTCCAAGTGATTCTGAAATACAACCACAGAGGTCTATTTAAGCTAAGAGCAGTGCCACTTGCATTATAGATAATATGCTGTGGTTTCTGTTGTTCTATTGTGTAGTATTTTTTTCCTAATCTATATTTTCTTTTAAGCCAAATCCCTTTCCCTTTCCCTATCTCGTCTGATTGAATTTGTTAAAAAACCTTATGTCTAATTTACTCCTCCTAAGGAAGTGAAGTCAACAGCCTTGGAAGTTAATGCCTCTGAATTTGTTTTAGGCCACTCCTTCTTACTTAAAATTGAAAATAAGGTGCTGAGGTTGTGATTCAGTGGCTTGCCTAGCATGTGTAAGGTACTGGGTTTGATTCTCAGCACCACATATAAATAAATAAATAAAATAAAAGTCCATTGACAGCTAAAAATTTAAATGAAAATAAATTTTAAAAGTTTTTTAAGATAAAGGAGAATTATTTATTTGGTGCCTATATTTAAATGCTTAGTATCTGTGCCTTTCAACTTTATTTTTACATTTTTACTTTATCGTCTTGATCAGCCTATATCAGTTTCCTAGGGATGGCATATGAAATTACCATAACCTTGGTGGCTTACAGCAACAGAAATTTATTCTATTGTAGAATATATCCAGAGCAAGTGTTGA
The DNA here is from genome assembly GCF_052094955.1 of Ictidomys tridecemlineatus. Taxonomy (NCBI): domain Eukaryota; kingdom Metazoa; phylum Chordata; class Mammalia; order Rodentia; family Sciuridae; genus Ictidomys; species Ictidomys tridecemlineatus. The sequence goes on from NC_135485.1 coordinate 100,020,059, forward strand.
CATTCTGAAGTAGCTTAAAGGGTGAAGACTGGGAAGCCTTATAAAGGTTAAGGAGGACTTTTACTTCTTACCTTCTATCTTACTATAGCATTTTAATTGTGTTACTCTTGATATTTTTTCTTCCTCTAATAATAAAGGACTTAGAGAAACAAGAGGAACTAAGAATCGCTCACATGGATCTGAAAGAGCACCAAGAAACTATTGATAAACTCCAAAGAACTGTTTCTGAAAAAAATGATGAAATATTAAATATGCAAATGAACTTAGAAAATGCAAAGACTGCCATAAAAGCACAGGTATTTTCTTTTAAGTTGTTATTTGAGTAACTAGGAGTTCAAATCAGGTCTTTTGTATAATGAAACAGGACATGAATTAGCCTAAAATTGAAGACAAGATTTATCTACTCAACTTTGAAGCTATTATTTGGGTTTTTATTTATATCTTCAATATCCTAACTTATTGCCTGATTATCTCAAGATCCAAGAACTTCGAGAGAAAGAACATCAACTTCTTAAAGTAAAAAATGACCTGAAGGAAAATGTGTATGAAACAGAGCAACTGAAGAAACAACTGGAAGCTCAGAACTCAGCTCTGGAGAGTTTAGAATTAGAGAAGTTAATGTTGACTCAGAAAATAAATGAGAGCCTTGAAAAACTGAAACTTTTTACTGAGGAAAATGATGGCCTAAGAATTGTGGAGGAAACTCTCAAAGTGGAACGAGACAAGCTGAGGGAAAACCTTAGAGAAACAGAAGCAAAAGTAAGTTACACTCATTCTTCTTGCTAGCAAATAAATGTTTTCTTAGAGCAATGAACCTTCTTTGAAACAAGTGGTATTGTTGGCAAGAGCGACATGATAATCTTTTAAGCAGGTAATTTTGTATTCTTTTTCTTAAAAACTTTAAGTTATATAACCAGCATTTTCTTCATAGATTTTATCCTACATGTATACTGACTCAATTACTTAAATAAATATATACACACAAACATACGTACACATATGTACACCACAACACCACAAGGTTGTTCATTGTAGTAGTTTGTAATAAAAGTGGGAAACAATTTAAATGTTCCTCCTAAGGAAACTGGGTAAATATGAGCCATATATCAAAATCCTGTTCAGCCCTACAAAAAGTGAAACGGATTTTAACATCCTATTTGGAAGTCCAAGATAAACCTGAAGTGGAGGAATCCAGCTGTTAAGTAGTATGTGTAATGTGTTTACTTCTAAAAGAGGAGTAGAGTGTGGAGGGATAAGGACAGTAAGAGAAAGTCTTTAACTTTTGTAACAACAATGATGTAAATTAAGAAGTAAATGCATTATTATTTTTACTAAGAAAATATATCACTTCACTAAAAAAAAAAAAAAAAGTAGTTAACAATAAGATATGACCTTGTTCTTAAAAGGATCTGAAAAAGCAAGAAGAACTAAGAATTGCTCACATGGATCTAAACGAGCACCAAGAAACTATTAATAAACTCAGAGGAATTGTTTCTGAGAAGACAGATGAAATGGCAAATATGAAAATAGATTTAGAAAATTCAAATGCCAGATTATAAGAAAAGATATTTTGTGGGGGGTTTTGATTGAATGTCTGATTTGTTGTGTTTGAAATCTTCAGAATATGAGATGGATGGGCCATATTCAGAAACAGCTTGTCAGTATTTACTAAATGCCATAAGACCCATATTAGGTTATCTACCTAATAGAAAAGACTAAATAACATCTCTAAAAAGATATTTACAAGAATGTCTGTAGCAGCTTTATCCAAAATGGTGGGGAACTTGAAAACAAATACCTATTATCAGGAGAATACACTCTTAGGAAGGTTCAAAAGTAGGTAAAACTGATCAAGTATGATAAAGATCCCAATAGCAGTTACCTTTAAGGAAGGGGTTCACAGGCTCTTTAGGGAATGCCAGAAATATTCTCTGACTTGATATGGATTGTAGTTTTATAGGTGTATGCATGTATCAAGAATAAATGGAACTATAAACATGATTATAGGGTGCTTTTTGTATATTGTACCTCAAAAGAAAATTAATTTTGTGTGGGTTTATGCAGGGTGTTAATGATTATAAAAAGGGGGGCTATCGTCTTAATTAACTTAGAGACTATTCCTTGTCCTTCCCTAAAAATCTGTAACCTAACATTATATTATGATTATCTTAAGATTCAAAAGCTTAAGGGAAATGAACAGAAACTTTTTAAATTAAAAGAAGATGTCAGTGAGATACAGAAACAACTCAAGGATCAAGGTTTAACTCTGGGTAATTTGGCTCAGAATCTTCAAGATAACTTCGAAGAAATGAAATCTGTAATGAAAGAGAGAGATAATATAAGACGATCAGAGGAGATGCTCAAGCTGGAGAGAGACCAACTCAAGGAAAACCTGCAGGATACCATTGCTAAAGTGAGTTGTGCACATTCTTCCTGTCCAGTAAGCATATCCGTAAGGCAGAACCTCCCTTCTTTGAAGATAGATGATACTGTTGGTGAAATTTTATCATTATAAACATTGATATAGCAATTCCACTTATATAGATTTATCATATCAACATATTCACACATTGGAATAAAAATATAACAGCATTCACTGCAGCATGGTTTGGGGTGATCAAAATCTAAAGGCAATTCAAGTGTTCACCCATAAGGCACTGGCCGAGGGGTTCGTCTTATAATGAAATACTAAGCCTAGGAAAGAGCACCTTTTGTGTGATACTGATTAGAAAGTATGTTATACTGTTTGGATAATAGGAAAGGAGAAAAGCAAGTGGTACAGGTCAGCAAGGAACAGGACTAAGGTGAGGGAGGTTAGAGACAGGAATTTGTACCTTAAATCTTTCTGTGTACTTCGAATTTGGGGGATGGCAGATTGGTTGTTTTTAACTAAATATGCATTTTTTTCAAATTTCGTTTAATGATTAAGAAAAGATAATGTTTCTTTATGTCATCACATTTCTCTTTTTTCTAATAAAGGATCTGGAGACACAACAGGAACTAAAACTTATTCATATGTATTTGAAAGAACAACAACAAACTATTGAGAAATTCAGAGAGAAAGTTTCAGGAAAGACAACTCAAATTATAAATATTCAAAAAGATTTAGATAAATCAAAAGATGAATTACAGAAAAAGGTATGTTTTTTGTGGGGTTTTTTAGGAAGTAACTGTATCCAAAATTACTTGAGAAATGAGAAAATATAGATATATTGAGCATCCCTAATCCAAAAATCTGAAATCCAGAATGCTCTGAAATCTATACTTTGAGCACTGATGTAAGCCTCAAAGTTTTCAGATTTTGAATTTTCAAATTAGGGATTCTCAACTGGTAGCAACTATGCAAATATTTCAAAATCAGAAACACTTCAGATGAGGGATACATAACTTGTATAAATGTACAAATGTAACAAGTAGATACTATTTTCCTTCTATGAAGGAATTCTGTTTGCATTCTAATTTATTTTGTAATTATCTCAAGATCCAAGAACTTCAGGAAAAAGAGCTTCAACTTCTTAAAATGAATAAAGATGTCAATAAAAGTGATAAAAAAATGAATGAAATGGAACATTTGAAGAGGCAAATTGAGGCCCAAAATGTATCTGTGAAAACTGTGGATATGGATAACTTGTGCTCTACTAAGAAACTTCATGAAAATCTTGAAGAAATAAGAACTGTAGCTAAAGAAAGCAATGAGCTAAGGAGGAAAAAGGAGTGTCTCAAAATGGAAAGAGACCAGTTCAGAGAAATCATAAGAAAAATGATAGCTAGAGTGAGTTCTAGTAACTGTAAGAATCAAGCTTTATAAAGGGGTGCCAATATGGGTGTTTTTTCCTTAGAATTTTCTTATTTTTGATACTGGGGATTGAACTTAGAGGCACTAGACCACTGAGCCACATCTCCAGCCCTATTTTGTATTTTGAGACAGAGTCTCACGGAGTTGTTCAGTGCCTCACTGAGGTGCTGAGGCTGGCTTTGAATTCATAATCCTCTTGCCTCAGCCTTCCCAGCTGCTGAGATTATAGAAGTGTGCCACCGTGCCTGGCTTTTTCTTAGAATTTTCAATGAATACTAAAGATAGTGGGAAAACTTACTATAATTTTCATATCAGTAGGAAACACATTTTTAAAAGGGGCCAAATTTTTTTTCAGGAAAACATCACTTTTCATTTTTAAGAAAAAGTTTACAGCAAAATATTCTTAGTAATATAATTTCTAAAGTTTTGTTTAATAAAAAATAGTATTATTCTAAATAGAGAAATATCTGAAGGGATAGATTTATAAAAGATTAAATATTCCACTTCTGTACCTCTTAATAGGAATCTTGAAATGGTCCATAACTGCTGGTTAGAAGGAAAAAAGAGAAGATGAACATTACAAAGTTTTTCTAGTATGATTATTTGTAGATATATATAATATAATTTTAAAAGCCAACTGAATGCTCTACAAAATAAAGTAGAAAAAATATCATTTGCAATCTTAGCAGAAATATCAGATGCTTAGGAATCATCTATATATGAGCCATAACTAAATTTATAGAATTTTAATCCGTTAGACAAATACTTATTCAACAGGTAGTCATGCTTCTGGGTACTGTAATGATAACAATAAACAAGTAGGCAAAAAATAATTTTTTGTTTTGTACTTTTTAATGAGAAATGTGGAATATAAATAAGATCTGAATTTTCAGTTCCCAGTTACGAGAAAGAATATGTGAATAGTGTTTGCGACACTTTGGATAGTGGCTTTGCTAGTATGTTTAGTTGGCAGCAATAATTTTAAATACAGAGATTCAGTTTAAGGAACCAAAAGAAATTCTAAAACCTCATTTTCAACTATGAATAACAAATCCCATCTCCAAATAATAAGTATATGATTATACATTATATGTGAATAGTTATGTCTGATTGTTTCTCTGTACCAGGATCATCAGAACCACAAAGAGATCATAAAATATGAAAGAAGTTCACTGTGTGATGGAGAAGAGCACAATACAGAAAGCCTGAGAGAAAAGTGCTTCAGGATAAAAGTAAGTGTTCCCTACAAATGCATGTCGGTACTCTTCCAAAGGCTTCCTGAAGCCTAAGATGGAATTTAGATACTTGTGTAGGATGAGTAGGTAATGCCTGGTACTTTTCTAAACATTATAACCTAGTATAGGTATGCATATGTACACCCACCTATGTACATATATAAACAAAACAATCGGAGTTTGTGGTTTTTTTAAGGCCTCGAGTGTATACATGAAAGAGGCCAAGGATTAAATTGTGCAGGTATTTGAGACAAGCACGAAGTAGATGGAGGGAATAATGAACAAAGCTCCTGAGGCAGCCAGCCTGTCTGGTGGGTTCGAGTAACACCAAGAATGAGAAAAGCTAGTGAGAAGTAAGGTCAGAATTGATGGGGTTTGAGTTCACTCAAATTTCTCTTCAGACTTTCCCAGTACTCGTTCAAATCATGAATATTCAAAAGACTAAATGAGAATGCATCAAAATTAAAACAATGGTTATTTCCGGGTTTGTTATATTGGCCAACTTGTAAAAAATTTTCATTATAATCATATATTATTTCTATAATCCCAAATCAATAATGTTTCCATTTGTTTAAATGTCTTGATTGATTTCTTTCTTGTAGAAAGTGTTAAAATATAAGTGTTCTTACAGTTTTACTAGTGGGGCTATTTATTGTTAAATCAAATGAATTTTAATTTCAGGAGCTGCTTCAGAGATACTCAGAGATGGATAATCATTACGAGTACTTGAATAAATTGTCTTTTGACTTAGAGAAGGAAATTGAAACCCAAAAAGATCTTTCAATTAGAGTAAAAGCAAACCTCTTACTTCCATACCCACAAACAAAGCAGATCCAAAAACTTTTTGCTGCAAACCAGAGATGTTCCATGGAATTCCATAGAGTCATAAAGAAACTAAAGGTACCAGTATCTTATTAATACTGCTCTAAATTTCAGTTATAAATTTTAATGTACTTAAGTACTGTTTTAGGAGTTGGCATATTTGCTATTTAGTATACTTATTAAATTTAAATATTGTATAGGTCTGAGAACAGTAAGTTTAGGATTTTTAGTGTTTCTAGTATCTACTCATTCAATAAAAACTGAGCTTTGCCTTTGTGCCTATATACTGTCCAGGTACTCAGAAGACAGATGAGTCATATCAAAGATCTCTTAATCTGGTAAGGCAGACATATAAAAAGGTAATGAGTGCAGTGATAGAGGTATATACAGGTTGTATGACATGTCACATGTAAGAATTTACAGAAGATTAGACTATGGTGGAAGCCAAATTCAAGCAATAAATTTTGGAGTTTGTTTTGTAGAAGACAGACAGCCAAAAGATAGTTAAAGTAGCAGTAGTAACAGATGAGATTAACATTTAGGTACTTCATTGCAGGAAAAAAAGCATGAATTTGAGGGAGATAAGCTTAGAAGAAGAGAGAAATAAGGGGCAATTACAATGGTCCAGATGAGATAATATGTGTTATTATACTAGGGAAAGTTAAATAGGGACTGAGAAGAGATTGAAGAAGCATTTAGCAGCTTGAAATGGTATGTCCAGGTGATTTATAATGGAAATAGGGAGAGAAGTTTGAATGGAGTTCCAAGATTTGTGATTATCCATGTGTGTAAGATAGGATTAACTGAGAAAAGGAAGAGAATCAGGTATGTGATGCTGGAGAGATCAGGTGTTTAGTTTAGATGTTTCAAGGTTAGAATACCTATGAGACATCTAAGAAGAGAAACCATGTAGGCATTTAACTGTGAGTCTGAGGTTTGGCAGGATAAAAGTCAGGAGATTTGGGACTCATCAGCATATAGGTGACAAGAAGTACATAAAGGTCATCTAGAGACCATTAAAAAATCACCTAGACATAACCATTTCAAGCTGCTAAATGCTTCTTCAATCTCTTCTCAGAAGAATAAAAGCTTTGGAAGAAGACAAGAACCCAGAAAAAGATAAATGTCCAAAAGAGACAGTAATAGAAGGGTGTAACATGTATGTTCAGGTATGAAAAAATCAAAAATTCAGGAAAGAAGCAAACAAAAGTGCTGTCCCTCAAGTCAGTGGAGTGGAGCTCCTCAAAGTGGCCAAGAGTGGCAGATATTTATGAAACAAAGGTGTCCCCTCAATTCAATGATAATAGATTTCTTGGTGACCATTGCCAGAGTAATTTTAGTCAAGCGGTTAGGGAAGACACCAGATTATGAGAGGTTAAGGAATTAACAAGTAGGTATCTTTCCTGCCTAGTTAGATGTCTGCCCCTTTAGGTTCTGAAAATCCTTCCACAAATCTTGACAAACAGATATCTAGAACTTATTTGTATGACCCATGAATATATGATATTGAAGCTTAAATGTCTAATGATTCTCAACAAGGAAATCTTGAGGCTTAAAAGACCTTTTTATTGGTTATCCAAGCAAGGTGGGCAGAAGAGGATTTACTTAGATGTTAACTGGGAATCCTTGGTGATTGGCAATTTAACTAACCAAAAAAGGGGCAACAGAAAAAGCAGGATATATACATAAAGAGACCATGTAACATTCTAAATATTTAATTTAAGGTATTTATAAGACACCCTTAGTAGGAGGTCAAAAATATGGAAGTAGAGGTCTGGAAGTTACTCTCCCATGATTCTAAAAAGAGAAATTTGGAGATAGAAGATGGCTCCTCCCTTATTATCAGAGAATATAAATAAACAAGGTACACCTTCTCACCTCAGTCTCAAAGGTTTGAAACTTACTCTAAACATGAAAAAAATTAATTTTCTGATTTATTTCATTTTTTTCTACAAGTATGTGTTAAGCTATATTACAAAGATGAAAGAAGAACAACATGAATCCATCAATAAATTTGAAATAGCTTTTATTGATGAAGTGGAAAAGCAAAGTGAACTCCAAATTAAAATACAACACCTTCAACAGGATTATGACATACCATCCAAAGAATTAAGGCACTCCAAACTGAACCAGAGTTTGGATCTACATATTGAGGTATAATTTATTTTAAATAGAATTAATTAGCCTTGTTATCATGTAGAAAAGTACTTTTGCATGTGCTTAAAACTATTTGTTTTTATTTACCAGAAATTAAAAATAGGTTGAAGAATAATAACTAGCCAAACATAAAAACTGCCAAATAATGGACTAGCCTCCTTTCAGACCTCCATAGGCACAGAAAAACAGATTTAACTTTAGTAAATAGGAATCCATGGAATCCTAGAATAGAATAAAGTTTTTGGTTAGAATTATATTTTTTAGATTATTTTTTTGTTGTTGTTGTTCTTTTCTTTCTTTTTCTTTTGGTACCTGGGATGGAGCCCAGAGGCACTTAACCACTCAGCCACATTCCCAGCTCTCTTTAGTTTTTTATTTTGAGATAGGATCTCACTAAGTTGCTGAGGATCTAGCTAAGTTGCTGAAGCTGGCTTTGAGCCTCCCAAGTTGCTGGGACTGCAGGTGTGCACCACAACACCCAGCCTTAGATTACTTTAAAATATTAAGAAGAATCCATGTTTTCCCCTTTTATAATATTCTTATATTTCATATGATATTTGGATAAAATTTTCCTAATGTTCAGGTGCTAAAGTGCATGTTTCTTACACAGGAAATTCTCAAAGATTTCTCAGAAAATGACTTCCCCAGCATAAAGACTGAATTACAAGTATTTAGTAACAGGAAAAAAATGACTCAGGTTTTGGAAGAGTGGTTAAGTACTCCTTTTAATATAGAAGAACTTAAAAATAGCATCCAGAAAGAAAATGATAGCATTTGTCAAGTGAATTACTTCTACCATAATAAAATAACTGTAAGTATTAATTTTTATTATGCTACCTCATTCTGTTTGCTTTTTCTAACTCATTTCTCAGAGGGCTTAGAGTAAATTAATTTTAAGTATGTTTTCTTTAATTTATTTGCATACATTATGAAAAAAGTTGATTTTGTAAAATGTGTTCTTCCTCTAACATATTATGCTTCTTAAGATAATTAAATGTCAATTTATACTTATAAAGGTGACCCAACCTTGTGTATAGTATTCAGTTTTCACTCCTGAAATTTGAACTCCACAGCTTTTCTACTCTTCTCTCCCCTTCTCTTTCTCACTTTCAGTAGGAATTGAACTTTCTCCAAGTAGCTTCAGCCGAGGTGAGGCCTGAGTCAGTTTCAGGGCTGCAGGCAGCTGTTGTGGTAAAGCCATAGACTAGTTGGCTGGCTGCTTCAGCAGGGCCTCGGGACTTCATGAACTTTACTCCTGCTTGTCTCAGAATTATACATGCTGATTCTGAACTTTGAGGATCAAAAATGTGTCTATTTTTTGTATTAATAAACTTTATTTTTTTAGGCTGGTTTTAATTTTATAACAAAATGAAGCAGAAATTCCTGGGAGTTTTTAATGTTAAAGAGTTAGCTTGTTAGTTATTTCTTTCAGAGATCATGACTTTGAAGTTGTTTCTAAAAGGTTATCACCAAGCTCAAGGTTATCAAGGTTTCTCCCATGTTATCTTCTGGGATTTTAAAGTTTCATACTTTATATTTAATTCTGTGTTCCATTGTGAGTTACTTTTTATAAAGCTTGTAAGGTCTGTGTCTAGATTCACTTTCTTGCTTGTGGATGTCCCTTTGCTCCAGCACCATTTATTGAAAAGACCATATTTGCTCTATTTATGGCTTTTGCTCTTTTGTCAAAAATGAGTTGACTATAGGTCTATTTCTGTGACCTAACTGCATTGATAGATCTAGTCAGAGTTTTGATTTTTCAGTTCTGCTTTCTGTTGTTATGATGGACTGGTAACTTCTGAATTCTTGACGAGCTGGACCAGAATCTGCAAAATCGAGATTTTTATGTTTATTCCCTTCATGATCAGTCCCAATGTACTGATTCATAAGAACCAACAACAGGTTGTTAATTTGTTTTACTTTTCAGTAATTATTATATTCATAGTGCTCATTGGTATAATCTCTTCCTTACATAATTGGTAAGATATATAGTATCAAAAGCACTTCTTGTATGTGTGAAATTAGAGCAAAAAGAATAGATTAATATGGTAGCTTCCAAGATTGGTTTTGTGTTTCATATGTTTGAATAGTTCTTTTTTGATACTTTAATTTCATCTGGAGACTATATTTAAATCACATTGAAAGAAGGGATGAAAAAATGTTTTCCACCGGTAGTTCCTCCTATTTGTAGAATAACCAGAACGAACAAAACAGTAATAGGCTATTTCAAACATACTTGATCACAATCAATGGAGAAAGGCACAAAACAAAATAATATCTCTATAATTCAAAGCTTTTCTTATAATATTGAGGTATCAGCTGTAAGTAGCTTAGAAAGTAGGGATTGCTGCTGTGTCAGCATGAATATGGCTTCTTCTAGCACCCTGAGGGTAGGAGTCAATAACTTTGTACGATGCAAAGTCAGTAAACCAGAGCCAAAGAGTCCAGGATATCAGAAAGAACACAACTAACTTAAGATCCCGTCCTAGCAGAATGACCATAAAACCACAAAGAAGTTATAGAGGAGACCAATAAGACATTCTTGATAAGAGCAAAAAGTATATCCCATAGGAATTAGGAAGTGTTTATTATATGATTAATTTTAGAATTAGCCTTCATTGTAAAAAAGAGTATTGATGACATGTTATTCTCTGCACAGAAATGAAAGATATCCATATTAATTACCAACGGCCAGTTATTTTCCCTAAAAATACTGAAGTTTAAAATGAAGCAGGAAAATAGATAACTGTTAAGTTTATTAGGAGTGTTCTGCTGTTAGATGGCACTTAATAGCTCATCATCAACCATAACATCTATAATGATTTTAATCTGCATAATTGGTAAGATATATAGTATCAAAAGACTTCTTGTATGTGTGAAATTAGAGCAAAAAAAAACTAGATTAATATTGTAGCTTCTCTTCATGTGCTAGTACAGATCCAATAAAGCTGGGATTATCTTACTCTCATAATCAACATCCAATGTCTATAATTTCAAAAAATTTGTGCAAATCACAAAGAATGTTCATTCTTTAAAAGCATTGTTCTAGGGTGTTGGGCCTTCTAAATAATGAATTTCAGCATATGCATTGTACTAGAATTCTAGTGCTTGAATATATAAATCATTTTAGAGCTGTAATGTTTTACTGTTCAATAGGGTATAATAAATGAATCAACAGAGTTTGAGGAAAGAAGTGTAACCCGATCAAAAGAATGGGAACATGACCTGAAATCAATAATAGAGAAAAATAAAAAACTGTTTGAAGACTACCAAACTTTGACAGTCTCCCCAATATCTGGTGCCCAGGCTAATCCTATTGTACAAGACAATAAAAATCCTCATGTTACATCAAGAGCTGTACAACTAACAGAGGTATGCAATTTCTTATAAGTTATTCTTTAATTTTTAGCTTCATTCTGGAGTCTAGAGCAAAATCATAGTATTGACTACATTTATTAAGGAATATGAACACAATATTTTGTGTGTGTGATGAGCTAGATATTTATATATAGTTCTGGATATCACTCAGCTAAATAATTTTAAGTCTAGAAATTATAAAGATTTACCCTTTGTATCATAAAACAGAGGTAAATCAAAGCTTAATTTGAATACTAAATTCTTATACTATAATTTAAGTGATTACCCATTTAAATTTTTATTACTATATATTATAAACTTCCTAAATCATTTGACTTTATACTAAACTATAATCTGTCTATATGCAAAACCAATATAAGCTTAGAGAAAAATAACAATTTAGCTTTTTTCTAATTATCATTTCTTTTAATATTGGTTAATATTTCAGTCACAATAAAAAGGGAAGAGGCTAAAATTATAACAGAATAATTATACATATCAACTTGTGTCTAAGAGTCAGTAGATTATTTGAATAATCTGTTACATTATTACTTAACCTTAGGAGTTGTTAAACATTAGAAAACATGCTACCTTATTTTATTAACACACAAATGATTTAGTGGGGATTCTATGAGTAAATTACAATTTATCATTTTTACTTGTAATGAAATGTCAGCCACTACTTTAATAATTAATTACCAGTGGAAACTAGAAGATCACTAGTTTGCAGTTTTTTGATTTGGTGATCTTAAGAGAACTATCATCTGATAGACATAGAATAGAGCAAAGATAAAACCCATTTACCAAAGCAATAATTTAAAGAAGCAGAAAGAAATTCTGTCTTTGGTGACCCAAGAAAACACTCTAATGGATAAGAAACCATATGCTATTATAATTAGACTACTTTGACAATTATGCAGGAGTATACAAGTATAGCGGTGGAACAGAACTGAGTTCAGAAGCCCATTCCATTAAGCCTTAAGAATTTTATATATATATACACACACACACACACACACACACACACACACACACACACACGCGCACACAATTATGGTAATGTTCAACTCTACAGGGAAAAATTGTTTACTTATAATTTGAAACAACGAACTAGTCATCTGGAAAAGAAATAAGACTCACTAAACAAAAAATAAATTCTAGGTGGACCATAAAGCAACAGACATTTCAGAGACAGAAAAAAATGTGTGTACATGTGAATAATCTGATAAACATGAAAAAAAATTCAGGTATTTAAGTTTATCCTAAGATAATTTATACTTGTGAAAAACTGGAAATAACCTCAATCTTCATTTGTGGTGACTGAATAAATAACTTATGATATTTCCATGAAATCGGATGCTATGTATCCATAAAAACAAAAATGGAAGACATTTATATATATTGATAATAGAAAGATCAAAAAAATACTGGTTTAAAAACAGAACTTTATGTTTAGTATATAGTGTATGAGTAACTATTTTTATAAACTATATTCACATGTGCTTAGATGCTTAGAGAAAATTCCTGGGAAAGTACACTTGAAAAGTTTAGCAGTCATTGCCTCAGAATCAACTGGGATCTGAGGTGGAAACTACCTTTTCATCATGTACCTTTGAATTTTCCCCGTGTTTACCTTTTTCAATTTCAAAACTAATTAACAAAAGTAAAGGAAAAGGTATTATGTACATTACTTAGAAAATCAGTTAACAAATATATTTTTGATAGTGTTAATTTAAAATGAGTGCTTCTTTAATGTGCTTAGCACTCAACTAACCAGTAAATAACATCAACACTGTGCTGTTTTCACATTTATGGTTTAAGAATTTGTTGACAGATTATATGATTTAAATTTTTGTCATTTTTAAATCCAAAAATCAGTTACTTCCAAATGAAAGCAATACATGTCTATAGATTGAGTGATATTTGGCCTCTCTTCTTTCCTTTATGAATGCAGTTCATGAAAAATTATCAATACATAAATATAATCTTTTGTCTCAAATTTACATTCTGCATCTCTGTCTTTAAAATAAACCTTATGAGTCAGGCACAGTGGCGAACACCTGTAATCCCAGCAGTTTAGGAGGCTAAGGCAGTAGGACCGCAAATTCAAAGCCAGCCTCAGCAATTTAGCAAAGCCCTAAACAACTCAGCAAGACCCTGTCTCAACAAAAAGGACTGGGGATGTGGCTCTGTGGTTAAGCACCCCTGGGTTCAATCCCTGGTACCAAAAAAAAAAAAAACTAATGAATATATGCTTTCTCTAACAGAGGATTCAGGAACTGGAAAATTCCTTACGTGAAGCTAAAGAAAGTGCTGTACATAAGGAAAGCAAGATAATAAAGATGCAGAAAGAACTTGAAATGACCAATAACATTATAGCAAAACTTCAAGCCAAAATTAATGAATCAAATAAATGTCTTGACAAAACAAAAGAAAAGATGCAAGCACTTCAGGTAACTTAACCTCATTTTATTAGTAAATGCTATCATTTTACTTTAACTGTTAAATTTGACAAATAATTTGATGCTCTGTTCTCCCAGTCTCACCACAACTTCCTATGACATATATATGTCTGAAGCTCATTATTCAATCTTTAAAAGAAGGAACAACTTAGAAATGAAATGCAAGAGTATCTTTTTATTGTTGTTCTTTTTAGATATACATGACAGTAGAGTGTATTTTGACATATTATACATACATGGAGTATAATTTATTCTAATTAGGATCCCGTTCTTGTGGTTGCACATGGTGTGGAGTTACACTGGCCATTTATTCCTATATGAACATAGGAAACTTATGTCTAATTCATTCCACTGTCTTTCCTATTCCCATCTCCACTCCTTTCCCTTCATTTCCCTTTGTCTGATCCAACAAACTTCTATTCTTTCCTCCTCTGCTTATTGTGTTAGCATCTGCATATCTTTTTTTTTTTAAAGAGAGAGAAATTTTTAATATTTATTTTTTAGTTTTTGGCGGACACAACATCTTTGTATGTGGTGCTGAGGATCGAACCCGGGCCACACGCATGCCAGGCGAGCGCACTACCACTTTAGCCACATCCCCAGCCCAGCATCTGCATATCTGAGAGAACAATTGGCCTTTAGTTTTTCGGGATTGGCTTATTTCACTTAACATGACAGTCTCCAGTTCCATCCATTTGCCAGCAAATGTCAGAATAATTTCATTCTTCCTTATGACTGAGTAATATTCCATTGTGTGTATATGCCACATTTTCTTTATCTATTCGTCTGTTGAAGGGCACCTAAGTTGGTACCACAGTTTAGTTATTGTGAATTGAGCTTCTGTAAACATTGATTTGGCCACATCATTGTAATACACTTTTTTAATCCCTTGGGTATACAATGGTTCCATTCCAAGTGTTTTTAGGAATAGGAGTATATTTTCGTGTAAAATATTGGTTAATTTTGTCATGCTAGAAAAGCAATTTTTTAAGATATGTCAACATTGTTTATACTTGAAAATGTACATTTTTATTTTTCAAAAATAGTGTGCTTCTTATCTAAATATATAACACCATAATAAATGTATAAACACCAGTAGATTAAGTATGTTTTTATTTTTTTCTACTTGCTGTTCTTATTACTGAGACCCACTTGGTGTCCTGTGGGCTAAATCAGGCCAATTTTCTTTGGAAAGAATGGTGGTTTAAATGTTTTTGAACTTCAGTATCCTTGAAGTCATACCTCTATTCATCATTTCCTTATCACTCCCTTTTGTTTTGCTCCAACCACTTTTCATAATTCTTTTCCTCAAGTCTGAAACTGATAGTATAGAAGTGTGTTTCTGCTTCAGTGTCTCTTCAGCCCCACTAAAATTAAGAACAAGTCAAAAATGCCTTCTCTTTTCATGGTTAGCATTCTTCTAAAAAGTCTGATCCATTCATTGAGACATGAGCAGATAAACTAGAGAAAAAAGTTTGAGAGTAAATTTTTAATATTACAAATTAAACAATCACATTTTATTTATTCAATAAGTATTTGCTGAGCACCAACTATGTGGCAACAGAGGAGTCCAGAATATAAGTCAAAGAACTTGCTTTCTTGTATGGGGAGACAGAAAATTAATTGATTTTAAAATGTAAATATATGATATAAAAATGGACTGATGTGGCTTAGTGGTTAAGCACCCATGGGTTCAATCCCTGGTACCACAAAATAAAAGGGAACAACTTGAATGTTTGCCAACAGAGAAAACGTTAGATTATAATATACTCTCATACTAGGATACATTAGGTAGGTGGAGGGAAACAGTAAGTTAGACTGTTGGGCTGAGAAGTAGGTAAAGCCCACCACTGCATGCAGAGAGCAGTCTGATGAGTAAAAGGTAACAAGTAGGAAAAAGGTCTGTGAACTGTTTGTTGGTGTTGTGTACCCAAAGACAGAAGCCTATATGCTTTTCTCACAGTGGACAGGAGGGAGAAAAAAAAATTTAAATCCCTGGATTGTTTGTTACAACAAATACATTTTGCTCTTATAAAGGGGAAAAAATATATAAATATATGATAAAAAGTATAATAGAAAAAGAAATGAGTCAGACAAGGAGTATGTGGGTTCTGGGTAAAGGTGGGCATGTGCAAGCAAAGAGATGATTTTTATAGAGAGAGAGTTAAGAAAAGTCAACAATAAGATGATCTAAAGGAAGTGCTGGGGCAAACTGTGACTAGAGAAGAGTCTTCCAGGCAAAGGAAATAGCAATTGCACAGACCCAGAATCAAATATTCTAGACAGGTTTGAGAAACAAGAAAGTCACTATATTCAGAGTAGAGTGAAGACAGGGGTGGAAAATAAGGCAAGAAGCTGCAGTGAAACAGATCATAAAGGGTCTTGAGGGCCATTGGAGAATTTTGTCAAAAACAGTGTTACGTTCTGACTTAATTTCTTTAAATACTTCTCTTTGAAAAATAGACTTTAGGGAATGGTGATTTTAATTAATTAGGTACCACTACACTCTTTTTAGAACGGCCAAAATCCAAAACATTGACAAACACCAAATCCCGGCAAGGATGCAGAGCACAGGAGCTCTCACTCGTTGTGGGAATGTGAAGTGATCTAGCCACTTTGAAATACAGTTTGGCAGTTTCTTAGTAATTAAATGTTTTCTTACAATATTGATATCAGTGTTGAGAATCAGGTTCTAGTCCTGTTCCCCCAGTTTTGAAGATTAAACATCTGAGAAACTCCAAGACAAGAGCAAAAAGCTTTATTTAAAGGATAGAACAGGCTAGGGATGTGGCTCAAGCGGTAGCGCGCTTGCCTGGCGTGCGTGCGGCCCGGGTTCGATCCTCAACACCACATACAAACAAAGATGTTGTGTCTGCCGAGAACTAAAAAATAAATATTAAAAATTCTCTCTCTTTCTCTCTCTCCTCTCTCACTCTCTCTTTAAAAAAATAAAAAATAAAAAAAATAAAGGATAGAAGAGAGAAAGAGACAGGGGCTCCTCCGCAAAAGAGGAGACCCAAGTTGGTGCCTAAGGGAGTAGGGGTATCCTTGTCCCTTTTATAGATTTTAGATTTCCTTTGTTCTCATGCCCCCTCCTGCTCTCATCCTGCCTGTGGCCAATGACCAAAAACCAGGAAGGAGTTGCCCAGAAAGGCAGGAAGAGAGTCACCCAAGGGCTACTAATTAACACCTCCTTGCAGGTTACCCCTAGAAGCAGGTAACCTGGGCAACAGGATGGAGGAGGGGAAGTGTCCTGAAGATATTAACATTTTATTTCCTCTTGAATCAGCCCCCATCTTCCTGTCCCAGTCTTTCATTATCTACATTGGCTGTCCTTTTGCCCCCCAGCCTCAATATGATCAAGCAGTTGTCCTCCTTGATATTTACTCATTGCACAAAAAGCTATGCATGTGCATTTATAGCAGCTGTATCATCATTGCCCAAACTTAGAAACAATCAAGACCTCTTTTAAGAGGTGAATGGATAAATACATCATAATTATGTTGATACAAAGGAATGTCATTTATCAGATAAAAGAAATGAGCTATGAAGCTATGCAGTCATGAAAAGACATGGGCGACATGCATATTGCTAAGTGAAAGTATCCAATCTGAAAAGGCTGCCTAGTATACAATTTCAAATATGTGACGTTAGAGTTGGTGGGGAGGCATACCAGAATGAACAGGTAGAGCATAGGAAATCTAAGAAATTCTAAAGTAAATACAGACTTTAATTAATTAATAACATATTGGTATCAGTTCATTGGTTGTAACAAATGTACCATACTAATAATGCATGAATGTAATAATAGGAAAGAAGGTATGGGACACTATATACATGGGAACTCTCCATGTTTTCCATTCAATTTTTCTGTATAAAATAGTCTGTTCAATTTTTTTTAAAGATTTACTAATGCACATGAGTATGTATATGTTCTCTGAATGGAAAGCAGATATATTTGTATCACTGATTGAGCTATCTTTCTGTATAAAAATATTCCCAATAATGTTTTGTTGCTTGAATTTGAGTTCCACTTAATGTTTACATTTCTGCTCTAGCATCTTTTGTTTCCTTTTCCTGCTTCATCTTTGTCCGCCCATTTCATTATTTTCAATCTATCTGTTTCATTTTGTACATAGATCACTTTTTTCATTGCAAAATAGTACTTGTTTTAAGACATAAAAATCATATATCTATATATATTAGCTTCAAATATACCTTACATCAAATGTTTAGTTACTATTCAACTAGAATTAATGCCTTTCTTGTTTTTCTTATACTTGAAGTGGTTTGCTATTTTAAAATATGTCTACTAGAATAAAGGCAGCTAACTTTTCTTTAAAACCAGAGATATAGGACTACTGTAATCATTATTTTACTTTTCTTTTTTCCGTAACTATTAGGACCAAGTTGCTTTAGGAGCCAAACCCTATAAAGAAGAAATTGAAGATCTCAAAACAAAGCTGGTGAAAATAGACTTAGAGAAGATGAAAACTGCCAAGGAATTTGAGAAGGAGTATGTTATAGCTTTAATTGAACATGGCTTTAATAGCTTTTCTTTCTAAACTACATAAATATCTTTGTATTAGTTAACTTTTTAAAAAGAAACTTATGAAAATGTTAGTGCTTTAAAAAAAATACAAACCCACAAATTTTTAAATTTACTAAACTGTCATATAAAGTTTTTTATGTTAATGACAGTTCTGATCAATTAACATACTTTTTTGAATGCTTCCTTCTCAATTGGGTATAAACAACTTAAAATGGCCTTTTCATGCTTAGAAGTGAACATTAAGAACTTATACATGTCTCTGTGTGAGTCTCTGTGTGTGCATATATAAGAGTGTATTTTCTTTTCATTTATAGGTACCTAGGACCCCAGAGCATATTCTTTTTATTAATACACACACACACACACACATACACATACACACACACACACACTTATAAGAGCATGCTTCTATCTATAATAATGAAAAGAACACTAAACAGAGAGTCAGGGAAACTGAATTAGAAGTGCTCACTTATTAATGCATTACCTTAAACAAGCTCTTTAGCCTGTCAGATCCTTGCATTCACAATCAATAAAAGGAGAGGGTTATTATAGGATGTCTTAAGAGGTCTTCTAGATCCTAGCATTCTTCATTCTTCCTAATCTTGAATAAATATCTAATAATCTCTAATTCTGCTCAAAATGTAGCACTCTGTAAGTCTCTGTGCTGCCTAGCTGCCTTCCACTATTAGGTCCTTAATTATTTTTTAAGAAAAAAGCTTTTACTTATAGAATCAAAATACTTTTATAGTTTTTGAGAAAGACAGAAAGTCTTAAAATTTATTATTGCCTATTAATATCTAAACCAACAATTCATAAAATGTCTTTCTACTGGGAAACAATGATCAGAATTTGACCTTTGACTCTTTCACCTTAGACCAGACCTGCAATCAGGCTTTGCTTTCCTGACAGTGTAGAAATGAAACTGCTTTTCTCTTTCTTGCTCTGGTAATTGTACCTTCAAGACCATTCTGTGACTCCATGATAGCATCCCAACTGTTTGTTTTATAGCATCTCCAAATATAACTTGGCTTAATAGCCAATTAATAGCTATCGAGCTTTCAGAAATTTTAGAACTGGTTTCTCAATATTAAGAAAATTGGAGTGTTCCTATAACAAAATACTTGGAATTTGCTGGCATTATAGCCATAAAGGGCATCATATAAAGAGAGATTATGCAGGATGATCTACCACTACTTATGGGTACTATGCTAATATAATGCATCATATTACAAAATTCTTGACAAAGATTCTGTTCATTCTTCCATAGAAAATTAGTTGCTATATTTTTATTATTGTTCTTGTTAGAATTCATTCTACAAAAGCCACTATAGACTATCAAAAAGAAGTGATAAGAGTATTAAGAGAAAATCTGAGAAGAAGTCAACAGGCCCAAGATGCTTCAAGTAAGTAGAAACTACACATATTTTCAGATCTTTCCAATATTATTTCTCAACACACAGACTTTGAAAATGCCTATTATCCATATGACATTCAATAACCTAAGTTAATCAATAATCTCTTTTTAAAATAAATATATATCTTGTAGTATCTCTTTAGATTACTATAGTCAACTGTTTATCCATTATAGATTCTATATGAATTTTACTTTTGCATTATTAGATCTTTACCTATACTGAAGATACCTTTGCTGTTATAAAAGAATGACTTTTATGGTCAAGGTAGAACCACCCTTCCCAATAAAAGCCAAATACATTCCTTAGTACATTTTAAACTGTATGCAACTAATAAATGACGATTGGTACACAGTAAAAATAAGTAAATATTAACCTATTTGCTCTTAAAAGTAAAAAATATCAAAGTGATATTTACTTGAAAAGCTTTTTAAAATATATCTCAGCTACATTTTAAGATTTAATGGTTAAATTTCTACATATGCACTTCCTAAACAATCTTTTTTTCACATTTTTGTCTAATGTTTTACTTGAGAAGAGAGAATTCTGGCTAGTACTTAGGCAGCTTTATGTAATAGAAAATGCACTGAGCTAAAAATCGGGGGAAGTTCTCTAGACTGACTGCCCTCACTAATGGCCACATGATATCACAGGTCCAGCACCTGACCTTTCTCACCTTATATGCACTTGTTAAGAAGAGCAAACCAAAAGTTGTATGTGAAAGCACATGGAAAATTCTAAATGCCAAGCAAGATATAATATTTTATCATAAAATATAATAATAATAAATGTTGTTATCCACTCAGTGTGTGTTGAAGACATACCTAATGTAGATTAAACTTCCTGAGTGTCTATTGCAATATGCTCTTAGCAACTGTCTAGAAAACTTGACAAGATGAAAATAAAAGTGAAGATTCTTTGTTACAGAAAGGTCAGGATCGTTCCTCCTGATGTGTAGGTGGCTTTCAGGTATGTACAAGTAGAGTGATTCTTACCCTAAGTGCTTAGACCCAGAAACTTTGGGGGTTTGGATTTTTTCAGATTTTGAGATATTTGCATAATATACATAATGATGTAACATGGGGATAGGGCCCAAGTCTAAACATAAATTGATTTATGTTTTCATACACATCTTTAGTACACAGCCTGAAGGTAACTTTTTATGATATTTTTAATGATTTTGTGCAGAAAGCAAAGGCTTTCCCTGCCACCCACATGGATAATATGAATACTAAATAAGCATCTCACAATTTTATGCAATTGAACACAGTTTTACATATATAGTGTGAAATACTGACTAACATGCTTTAATAACATTCTAAGGTATATTTAGTAACAGTTTACGTTGAGTACTTACAATGCCCTGAATGACTGAGGCAGTCCTCATACTTTCTCTGTATTGACAAGCCCTCCAGCTGAGCACTAATTTTGAGCAGCTCTAACTGGAGAGGGTAGCCATTGCTGCAGTTAGGATGAAAGATCTTAGCCATATTTGGTAGAGGTTGATGTCAATTCTAAAGACATTTAGAACTGATGATCAGCCAAGTGTGGTTGGTGCTCACCTGTAATCCCAGCTATTTGAGAAACTAAGACGGGGATCTCAAGTTCAAAGCAGTCTGAGCAACTTAGTAAAATACTATCTTAAAATAAATAAATTAAAAGGCCTAGAGATATCTCTCAGTGATAGAGCCTTGCCTATAGCATGCACAAGGCCCAGTTCAATCCCCAGTATTGCCTTCCTGAAAAAAAAATTAATTTAATTTAAAAATAGAACTGGTGGGGCTGGGGATATGGCTCAAGCGGTAGCGCGCTCACCTGGCATGCGTGCGGCCCGGGTTCGATCCTCAGCACCACATACCAACAAAGATGTTGTGTCCGCCGAGAACTAAAATAAATAAGTAAATAAATAAATTCTCTCTCTCTCTCTCTCTCTCTCATTCTCTCTCTCTCTCTCTCTCTCTCTCTCTCTTCCCCCCCCTCCTCTCTCTTTAAAAGAAAAAAATAGAACTGGTGATCAAACAGGCTGGGTAGGTAGGTGAGGTACAAGGACAAGTCTACAATGACTTCCACGGTAATGGTGGAAATGTTTGAATTTTTATAGTTTTTCTTATTTATTTTAAATCTTGAAGATAATCAAAATTACACTATATTAAAAAAATACCACCTATTTATGTTTTTGCTTTCCACAGTGATATCAGAACATACTGATTCTCAGCCTTCAAATAAGCCCATAACCTGTGGTGGTGGCAGTGGCATCATACAAAGCACAAAAGCACTTATTTTGAAAAGTGAATACATAAGGCTAGAAAAGGAAATTTCTAAGTTAAAGCAGCAAAATGAGCAGCTAATAAAGCAAAAGAATGACCTGCTGAGGTAAGATTTGATTGTGTGATAGTTAATGTGCTTATGGCTGTTACATCAGTTGGGTGGGGGGATTGTATTTTGTATAGTTGACAGCCCTTCATATGTTATGAGGAAAGTAAATTTTAGAGTTTATATAGTAAATGCCTTTAAAAAAAGAATATACTACCACCAACCCAGATGTTTTCATCAACTAACCTGTTTTTAACTAAGTCAAGAAAGTAAACAAAGACTTTTGAGGGGACAGCAGAGATATACCACAAGTCAATGAAGCTATACTCAACAGAGAACCCTTTAAGTCTGTTACCATAGCCTATTTACTTTTACTTTATAAACAAAGCTAACAAGTGTAAAAGGTCATTATGAAAGAGCAAATCTAGGTGTTGGAGAGAGAATGTGGTGATAAAAAACTTAAACTCTAAGAATAGATCTAAAAAATGAACAGAAATTAGGTCAGATGAAACAAATGTAATTTTAAAAAAATTTTTTATTCTAATTTGTTACATGACAGTAGAATGCATTGTAATTCATATTGCACATATAAATCATAATTTTTCATATCTCTGGTTGTATATAAAGTATATTCACACCATTAATGTCTTCATACATGTTCTTAGGGTAATTATATCCATCTCATGACACCCTCATTTCTACCCCCATGCCTTCTCCTTTCCCCTCCGACCCCTTTGCCCTATCTAGAGTTCTTCTAATCTTCCCATGCTCCCCCTCCCAACCCTACTATTAATCAGCCTCCTTATATCAGAGAAAACATCTGATATTTGGTTTTGGGGGATTGGCTAACTTCACTTAGTATTATATTCTCCAACTGCATTAATTTACCTGCAAATGCCATGACTATATTCTCTTTTATTGCTGAGTAATATTCTATTGTGTATATATACCACATTTTATTTATCCATTCATCTACTGAAGGGAATCTAGGTTGGTTCCACAGTTTAGCTATTGTGAATTGTGCTGCTATAAACATTTATGTGGCTATGTCTCTGTAGTATGCTGTTTTTAAGTCCTTTGAGTATAGACCAAGGAGTAGGGTAGCTGGGTCAAATGGTGGTTTCATTCACAGTTTTCCAAGGAACCTCCAAACTGCTTTCCATAATGGCTGCACCAATTTGCAGTCCCACAAAATGTATGAGTGTGCTTTTTTGTTGTTGTTGTTTGTATTTTTAATAGCTGCCATTCTGACTGGAGTGAGATGAAATCTTAAGAGTAGTTTTGATTTGCATTTCTCCAATTGTTAGAAATGATGAACATTTTTCATATATTTGTTTATTGTATATCATCTTCTGAGAAGTGTCTGTTCAGGTCCTTGGCCCATTTATTGATTGTGTTATTTAGTTTTCTGGTGTTTAGTTTTTTGTGTTCTTTTTATATCCTGGAGATTACTGCTGTTTCTGATGTGTAAGGGGTAAAAATTTGTTCCCAAGATGTAGGCTATTTACCTCACTGATTGTTTCTTCTGCTGAGAAAAATTTTTTTAGTCTGAAATCATCCCATTTATTGATGCTTGATTTTAATTCTTCCGCTATAGGAGTCTTATTAAGTCTTCCTTTAGTCGAGACCTAATCCCACATGATGAAGATTAGGGCCTATTTTTTCTTCTATTAGAACAGGGTTTCTGGTTTAATTCCTAGGTCCTTGATCCACTTTAAATTGGGTTTTATGCATGGTGAAAAGGTAGGGGTTTGATTTCATTTTGTTGCATATGGATATCCAGTTTTCCCAGCATCATTTGTTGAAGAAGCTATCTTTTCTCTGATGCATGTTTTTGGCACATTTGTCTAATATAAGATAATTCTAATTTTCTGGGTTAGTCTCTGGATCCTCTATTCTGTACCATTGGTCTACTAGTCTGTTTTGGTGCCAATACCCACCGTTTTGGTTACTATCACTCAATAGTATGATTTAAGTTCTGGTATAGTGATGCCACCTGCTTCACTCTTCCTGCTAAGGATTGCTTCAGCTATTCTGGGTCTCTTTATTTTTCCAGATGAATTTTATGACTGCTTTTTCTATTTCTATGAGGAATGCCATTGTGATTTTTAGTGGAATTGCATTAAATCTGTATAGTGCTTTTGGTAGTATAGTCATTTTGATAATATTAATTCTGCCTATCCAAGAGCAGCGTAGATCTTTCCATCTTCTAAGGTCTTCTTTGATTTCTTTTTTTAGGGTTCTGTAGTTTTCATTGTATAGGTCTTTCACCTCTTTTGTTAAATTGATTCCCAAGTATTTTATTTTATTTTAGGCTATTGTAAATGGGGTAGTTTTCCTCACTTCCCTTTCAGAAGATTTGTCACTAATATACAGAAATGCCTTTGATTTATGGGTGTTGATTTTATATCCTGCTACTTTGCTGAATTCATTTACTAGTTCTAAAAGTATTCTTGTGGAACTTTTAGGGTCTTCTGGGTATTGAATCATATCATCAGCAAATAGTGCTAATTTGAGTTCTTCTTTTCCTATTTGTATCCCTCTAATTTCTTTCATCTGTGTAATTGCTCTGGCCAGTGTTTCAAGAACTATGTTTAATAGAAGTGGTGAGAGAGGGCATCCCTGTCTTGTTCTACTTTTTAGAAGGTCTTTTTTCTCCACTTGGAATGATGTTGACCTGGGGCTTAGCATAGATAGCCTTTATGATGTTGAGAAATGTCCTTGGTATCCCTCATTTTTCTAGCGTTTTGAACATAAAGGGGTGCTGATTTTGTCAAATGCCTTTTCTGCATCTATTGAGATGGACATATGATTCTTTAAGTCTATTTATGTGATGAATTGCATTTATTGATTTCAGTATGTTGAACCAAGCTTTCATCCCTGGGATGAATCTCATTTGATCATGGTGCACAATCTTTTTGATATGTTTTGTGCTTGATTTGCCAGAATTTTATTGAGAATTTTTGCATCTATGTTCGTTAGAGAGATTGGTCTGAAGTTTTCCTTTTTTGATGTGTCTTTGCCTAGTTTTGGAATCAGGATGAGATTGTCCTCATAGAATGAGTTTGGAAGTACTCCCTCTTTTTCTATTTTGTGAAATAAATTGAAGAGTATTGGTTTTAGTTCTTCTTGTAGAACTCAGCTGTGTATCCATCCTGTCTTGGGCTTTTCTTAGTTACTAGGCTTCTGATGGTTTCTTCTATTTCATCGCTTGATATTGGTCTATTTAAATTGTGGATATAATCCTGATTCAATTTGGGCAAATCATATGACTTAAGAAATTTGTCCATGCCTTTGGTATTTTCTATTTTATTGGAGTACAAGTTTTCAAAATAATTTCTAATTATCTTCTGTATTTCTGTAGTGTCTATTGTGATACTACCTTTTCATCACGTATATTAGTAGTTTGAGTTTTCTCTCTCCTTCTCTTCATTAGCATAGCTAAAGGTCTATCAATTTTATTTATTTTTTCAAAGAACCAGCTTTTTGTTTTGTCAATTTTTTCACTTGTTTCTTTTGTTTCATTTTCATTGATTTCAGCTCTGATTTTAGTTATTTCTTGCCTTCTACTGCTTTTGGTGTTGATTTGTTCTTCTGTTTTTAGGGTTTTGAGATGTAATGTTAGGTCATTTATTTGTTGGCTTTTTTTTCTTTTAAGAAATGAGCTTCATGCAATGAACTTTCCTCTTAGTACTGCCTTCATAGTGTCCCAGAGATTTCGATATATTGTATCTGTGTTCTCATTTACCTCTAAGAATTTTTAATCTCCTCCTTGATGTCTTCTCCAACCCATTGTTTATTCAGTAGCATATTATTTAGTCGCCAGGTATTGGAATAATTTTTATTTTTTATTGGTCATTGATTTCTAATTTGATTTTATTAAGATCTGATAAAATGCAGGGTAGTATCTCTACTTTTTTATATTTGCTAAGAGTTGCTTTGTGTCATAGTATAGTATATGGTCCATTTTACAGAAGGATCCATGTGCTGCTGAGAAAAAAGAGTATTCACTTGTTAAAGGGTGAAATGATCTATATATGTCTGTTAAGTCTAAGTTATTGATTGTATTATTGAGTTATATAGTTTCTTTGTTCAGCTTTTGTTTGGAAGATCTATCCAGTGGTGAGAGAGATGTGTGTTAAAGTCACCCAAGATTATTGTGTTGTGGTCAGTTTGACTCTTGAACTTGAGAAGAATTTGATGATCAAAGATGCTACATTGTTTTGATTGTTATGGCTTGGTGTATGGTTACCTTGAGCAGTATGAAATGTCCTTCTTTATTCCTTTTGATTAACTTTAGCTTGAAGTCTCCTTTATTTGATATGAGGATGGAAACCCCTGCTTGTTTCTGCAGTCCATGTGGGTGGTATGATTTTCCCAACCTTTCACCTTCAGTCTGTATATGTCTTTTCCTATCAGATGAGTCTCCTGGAGGCAGCATATTGTTGGGTCTTTTTTTTAAAAAAAATCCATTTTTTGATGGGTGAGTTTAGGCCATTAACATTCAGAGTTATTATTGAGACATTATTTGTATTCCTAGCCACTTTTGCTTATTTTTGGTATTTGACTTCACTTGGTTTCTCCTCTGATTAGTTTTTCCTTTAGGATACTACCTCCCTCTGATGATTTTCATTGTTTTTCGTTTCCTCTTCATGGAATATTTTACCAAGGATGTTCTGTAGGGCTGGTTTTCTAACTGTAAATTTTTTTAACTTTTGTTCATCATGGAAGGTTTTTATTTCATCATCAAATCTAAAGCTTAATTTTGCTAAATACAAAATTCTTGGTTGCATCTATTATCTCAGAGCTTGAGATACATTGTTCCAGGATATTCTAGCTTTCAGAGTCTGGGTTGAAAAATCTGCAGTTACCCTAATTGGTTTTCCCCTATATGTAATCTGATTCCTTTCTCTCATGGCTTTTAATATTCTCTCCTTATTCTGTAGTTGGGCATTTTCATTATAATGTGCCTTGGTATGGATCTGTTGTGATTTGGTGTCCTGTAAGCTTCTTGAATTTGGTTTTCCAATTCATTCTTCAGTTTTCTGATTTTATTTCATTGAATAGATTGTTCATTCCTTGGTTTGAAATTCTATGCTTTCCTCTATCCCAACCACTCTTAAATTTGGTCTTTTTATGATATCCCATATTTCTTGAATGTTCTGCTCATGGTTTCTTACCATTTTCACTGTGTGGTCTACATTTTTTCAAGATTATATATTTTGTCTTTATTGTCTGAGGTCCTGTCTACCAAGTGGTCTACTCTGTTGGTGATGCTTTCTGTTGAACTTTTAATTTGGTTTATTGTTTCTTTCATTTCAAGGATTTGTTTTTGTTTTCGTTTTTTTAGAACCTCTATCTCCCTGTTGAAGTAATCTTTTGCTTCCTGTATCTGTTTATGTAGCTCTTTGTGGAAATGATCTTTTGCTGTCCATATTTGCTCTCTTATACCATCCTTTAATTCACAGACCATTGTAACCATGTACATCCTAAACTCCTTCTCTGTCATTTCTTCTGCTGTGGCTGCTAATGATTCTAGTAATGTGATATCTTGATTTGTTTGGGGCACTTTTCTCCCTTTTGCTTGTGTATCTTTCTTTTCAGCTCTGTGGGTCCAGGGTGTTATTGTTTTTACCCTATAAGCTTATGGTGTTCCAATATATCTCCTTTGTGGGGAAGGACAGTGTTAACAGATCCCAATATAAACAATATACCACCTATAAACAATTCATTGCTATTAAGACCTATACAGTTTGGTCACAATGTACAGAAATGTTGAATTTGATTATTATCTATAATGTAATCAGTAGGTTTGTAAAAGGGTTTACAGTTTCTGACAGTGTACAATGAACTGGGAATGAAGTGTAGGATGATATGCTGAGGAGGCAGGATGTGAGAATATAGAGTTAGTATATCTTAGGAAGTGTGAAAGAGAAATAATGAAGAGTGTTAGTAGCAGGAGAATAGATAGGAAGTAGTTTGGGATAGATAAGTATGTGGGAAGACAGTAGAGTACATAAAACAAATACATATGTATTATGAAAAATAAAGGATATTAAAATAGTAAAAATTGGAGGAAAAAAAGGCATATTCAACACCAGTATAATATACTATTCAGACGTTCCAGTCCTCAAAATCCTAGTTGATACAAAGTACTTGTTTTCACATATGTTGAGGATGGGAGGGTAGGAGGATAGAGGAGGAGAAGAAAAAGAGAAAAAAAGTTTAAAAAAATAAATAATATGAAAAATTTTTTTTTAAATCTCAAAGAAAGAAACTAGGATTGTTAATTGTTTTGGTTGGAGATGAGTCTCTTTCCTGCTTCCCGTTCCATTCAGTAGGTGGGTTTGTTGTTAGATGGTATCTCCACCCTCATGATAGTGAAGGTAACCAGGGTGGGAATTCTGGTTCTGGGACAGGGTTACCTGGATGTGAGGTGTGGCACCCGCCAGTCCCTGTAGGGAGACTGCACTTCAAAGGTCTCTTTTTGGTTCCGCTCCTATGACTTGAGCACCTGGTCCTATCTCCCTATCTTGCTTGAAGGTTTCCCAGTTCCTGGTCTCTCTGTTAGCCTCCACACTGTCTTACCTTCTCCTTCTAGGGACCTCTCCCACTGGGGCTCTCTTGGGCGGTGCCCTGGTCGCACTGCACACCCATCCCACTGAGAGCTGTTTTATGTTTGGTAGTTACTGTTCTGGGTTAATGGCCACTGGGAAGAGGCAGGAGTTGGAAACTGGGTACCTGGTCAGCGGAAGTTCCGATCTGGGAGCTGCCCCCACCAAACATAGTGATGAAGGTATCCCAAGTTGGAGGCAGGCCTAGTCGGGTGGAGGAAGCCTGGCAATAGTGTGTGATATGTTCAGAGATGAGCTCTGTGGCGTGCAGCCTTGGGGCTTTTGGCTGTCTTCAGAGCCCGTGAGATGTCCCTGGATGCAGGTAGATTACCGCATAGGGGAATATGGCAGTAGCTTCAGAGTCAGTCACAAGATGGAGACGACTTGGGGAGTCTCACATTGGTAGATGGGGTCTACAGGGGAGTGGCGGCAGAGTTCCTATGGGTGGGTAGTGACTGATTGTACTGTGTTGGTGTGGAGCAGCATCTGGAAGTTCTGTACCTGTGCTGATGCAGTGATCCTGCTAATACACTCGGGAGCTCTGTGTGGGCTAATGCTTCGGGGCTAGTATTTGGGTGGGGGGAGACAGGAGCCTGGAGTCCTGCTCCAACACTGAGCCCCAGAGCCCTGCGCAGGCACAGCACTGGTGATTTCTGTGCAAGAGCAGCTGTTTAGGGGTTCCCTATCACTCTCAGAGAGGCAGTATTCCCACTCGGTGAGACCTGGGTCACAGAGCAACCCAGAATGCTGCCTCCCTCTGGCTCGCCATCTTGGATTCCCCCAAGAAATGTAATTTTTTAAATAAAGCTTCATCAAACAAGATTTGTCTGTCCAGAAAGACTAATTTATCACATCAAAGACTAAATTATTACATCAAAATATCAATAGACAAACCAATCCAGATGATATCAGTTAATTTGAAAACCTAGTATTATACTTGAAATTTTTAAACTCTATGATGACAAAGTTTTACTGAAATTATTCAATTTATATAGACCCATTTCACTTTTTGAACTGTGGAAATAGTCCAAACAAAAAGCATTAGATTGAAATTAAAATATTAATGTGGTAAAATGGTAAATTTTATGTTAAGTATATTTCACCACAGTTTTTTATCGATTTTTTTTTATGTGGATATGTTTTAAGAACTGAACAGTCTAGCAAACTTCCTTTTTATTTATTTATGTATTTTTCTTACCTACACTTAAGCAATAATCAGCATCTTTCCAATGAGGTCAAAACTTGGAAGGAAAGAACCCTTAAAAGAGAGGTTTGCAAAGAAGTAACTTGTGAGAATTCTCCAAAATCTCCCAAAGTGACTGAAACAGATTCTAAAAAGATACAAAATATACCATCTCAATACAAGGAACAAAATGTACAAAATCCAGTACCAAAGGAATCGCCAAAATCTTGGTTTTTTGATAACCGATCCAAGTCTTTACCAGCACCTCGTCCAGTTCGTTATTTTGATAACTCAAGTCTCGGCCTTTGCCCAGGTAAGTAAATATAAAGGTTAATTGGAAGCCAGGGGATAACATTTGGAACTTGTCTTTTAATATTTGGCCCCAAATGTCAAGTTTAGATAAGAAATTTGGTTAAGCAAGCTACAGTGCACAGACTTTGTCTGCTGACCCTCTGTAAGAAAGTCAGTTTTTCTCCAAAGCACAGTGACATGTAGTCACTCTTACACCAACTGAAGTCTTTATTCTGCCTCTACAGTTTTCTCCAAAGACAGACAAGCAACAAATCAAGGACATAAAGAAACTACCCTATAAACAAAACTGCTACTAAAAAGGCTTTCAAGTCAATTCAGTGGGCCTGTCATTTCATTGACATGTTCATTTTACACAAGCCACATGATGGATTACGATATATACTTATTCATTTAATGAGAAAAATCTTTTGAACCCCCACTCTAGTGATACATTGATAAATAAACCAGACAATAAGCAAGTACAGATGTTTCCCTAATATATTACTACAGTATGTATCATAGTATGGGTAGTACAGTATTTCCCTACTATGTTAACCACAGGATCTTTTGACTTTGCAGTGGTGTGAAAGCATACCCATGTAAGTATTATGATTTTCAGTTTTGGACAGTATTCCAAAAAATTACACAGGGTATTCAGTATTCACCAGTAGGCTTTGTGTTATATTGTTTTGTCTAGCTGTAGGCTAATGTCATTGGTCTGAGCATATTTAAGGTAGGTTAGATAAGTAAGCTATGACATTCTATAGATGAAGGTATTAAATGCATTTTTTATTTCAGATATCTCTACTTAAAATGCGCTTATTAGGATGTAACTCAATCATAAATCAGGGGAAAATTATATTTTTTAAGTAAAGTTTTAGAAATATAAAAGTCTATGAGACATATAATAGGTACTTTTGTTGTTATTGTTGTTTAGGAATATTGAGGAAGTCTTCCTCCAGGAAGGGAACTGAGATATAAAAGACTAATGTGAATTAGCTTAACAAAGTGGGGGAGGGAAAGAAATTTCAGGCAGATGAAACAGTGACAGCCTCAGTGTAGGAGAGACCAGGACCAGGGGTAGAGAAATGTGGTGTCACCACTGAACAGGCTAGCAATCATGTGGATAAAGCCAGGCCAAAGAGAGAAAGAGGTAAGTCAGATGTGCAGGACTTCCATAAATTACATAAAGGAATTTTTAGTTACCCTGAGAGTAGGTGGAAGTAGTCTTTGAAATATTTTAAGCAATTGAGGGCCATTGTTAAGTAAAATAAGGGTTACTTGAACACAGACACTGCAATACTGCTACAGTCCATCTGGTAACTGAGATGGCTGCCAGGTGACTGGAGTGTGGTAGAACATGCATACAGCATGGATACACCAGGGTGGGATGGAGTGGAACAATGAATTTCATCACCACTCAATGTGGCATGCTATTTAAAAGTTCTGAATTTTTTATTTTTAGAATTTTCTATTTAGTATTTTTGTACCATGATAGATCACAGATAACTGATATCTCTTTAACAGGATTAATTTTGGCTTTTATTTTCTTTGTCAGAGGAACAAACCATAGGAGCAGAATGTGTGGATCCTAAGCCAGGTCCTTGGTACACCTCCGGAAAAGATGCACCCGAGTGCAAAACTCAGTAGGCTCCCCTCTGTCACTTTTCTGGAGGCCTTGCATTCCATGTTTGGAAATGATGCTCTTACTATGTGTGTCTATTCATGGCAGTGATGTCACAATCCAACTTAACTTCAATTTATTTTTCACTTTGCCACTAGAATTAGAAAATAAAGGAACAACAAATTAATTTATTCCAATAATTTAGAATAATGACAGCTATACCTTCTTCTTGCATGTGGTAACACTTTTTTAAAAAGTTTAATTGTATTATTTATTTATATATATTGCAAAGAATAAAATTATTGAAGGAAATTTCTTCTCATAAATTGTATGTTTTTATTAATGTAAACTTATTCACTTTTGACTTTATTAAAAATTATTTACTTTTGTTAAAAATTATAAATTATTTACATTTATTAAAAATTATAAACTTTTTTATCTAATACCTTGAACATTCATTAAATGTTTAATTAGTATTTCTGAATCACAACTCCGTGTACTATTAAAGATTTCTTAGTGAGATTCTCTCTTCGTGCTGTCTTTCAGGATTTTGCTATGAAATTATACACATATTTTCTTAAATTCTTAAAGGATAGCAGAAGCTCTTTCCTCTTAACTTGTGGTCATAATCTTCCTTATGCTTTAATAACTACAAAACTTCTTTCTGACTTTTCTGTTAACCAACTCATCCCATTCCCCATGCAAGTATTCCAAATAGGTTAGAATATTATTAGATTTTGTTCTTCATTGCACTTCAGTGGAAGAACTTCATAGATCATTTATCCTACCTCTTCAATTTAGGCATGAGGAAACAGTACTCAAGTTGTGTGAACCTGAGGTTCCCACAGATATATTAGGCATATATGGATGGGTTTTAAACAAGCTGTAAAACTTCTGAAATTTTAGGCAAACGTTTGTATGTGGATTTATTTTTCTAGGGTCCATACTTTATGTTTTTAAAGAATATCCAATATTTTATATCATGATTTTGAAAAACCACTTAAAATAGCAACTTCCTAGGGTTATAGGACAGAGTTAATGTGATTTTCCCTTAACATAGAGGAGCTCAGTGGCAGAATACTTGCCTAGCATGTGTGAGGCACTGGGTTTGATCCTTAGCACCACATAAAAAAATAAATAAAATGAAGGCATGATGTCCATCTACAACTACAAAAAAAATTTTTTTTAATATATTGTCATAGGAATTTATTAGGGTTAAGGGGAAATTGTCCCTTTTTATAACCTTTTCTCCTCAGACGTTACCCATATAAAACAGAGCAGCAGGTTTGATTCTCCTCCTACCCTTCCCACCCCTACCCAGTATTGGAGATTGAATTCAGGGCCTCACACATACTAGGAAAGCACTCTACCACTGAGCTTTATCCCCAGCCCTTTTTATTTTTTGAGACAGGGTCTCACTGAGTTGTCCTTGAACTCTTGATTTTCCTGCCTCCACCTCCTGAGTCATTGGGATTATAAATGTATTCCACTGCACCCAGGTTAAATATTTTTCATGCTTATTTCTTCACTGAACAAAAATAACTTTAAGTAGTGGATAAATTTAAATCCTTTAAAAATATAGTCAGCTATCCAGTTTAGGAGACTGTTGTTTAACTCCTGAATTTGGGGGGTTTGATCATACTTTCCTCAAATAAGCTCTCTTATTTCTTCTTCTTTTGGAGAAGATGTGTGTCTGTGTATTGGACCTCTTTATGATGTTCCACAGTCCCTTAGGATTATCTTCAAGCTTTCTGAATCTTCTACTTGCTCAAGTTTGGTGTTGAACTCCCCTAGTGAATTGTTCAATTTAGTGATATATTCTTCAGTTTCAGGGTTGCTTTTTTATAGTTTCTTTTTGTTGATAATCTTGTTTTTTTCATGCACTGTTTTCCTAATTTAATTGTACATTTTCCCTTATAGATCACTGAATGTCTTTAAGGTGATTGTTTTGAATTCTTTGTTAGGTAATTCATAGATGCCATTTCTTTGGGGATTTATGTTTGCCCTTTGGGCCATGTTTCTGTTTCTTCATGTACCTTTTTTTTTTTCCTTCCCTCTGAGATTTGTGCATTAAAAACCATGAACCAGGTGAGGTGGCACATGCTATAGTCCTAGGAAACTGGATTAAGGCAGGAGTATTACTCAAGTCCAGGAATTTGAGGCAAGCCCAAACAACATTAAGACCCCATCTCAAACTAAACAAAATGAAATATTTTAAATTTTAAAAAAAAGAGAAAGAAAGAAAAACCAGCCACCTCTCTGTCTTTGTGAATTGATTTTGACAGGAAATCTTAACTAATCAGTGTAAATAGGAGTTCTGGGGGCCTTGTTGTATCAACTTCTATGGGTTTATGCTTGTAATTTCTCATATAGAAAGGTTTGAAATTTTATTTTTCAGGAGTTTAAAACTCTGGTCCTCCCTGATGTCTCTGTTCAGTACTGCAGGTTCTCTTGCTGTAGTAGCTAGTCACCGACTCTCCTTTGTTCTCCCTTGAGAACAAAGGGGGAACCAGAGTTTCCAGGGGTCCAAACTATGACATTCCCCATAAGAACTCCACATTATACAAGACAGATACAAATCCCTCAACAAGCAGCTTTCTGGAGATCTACATAGATACATACTCCACTTTTATCCCTCCATTCCCAAAATGAAGCTTCAAGTTAGGCAGTTTCTCCTAATTGTTATTGTGCTGAGCTGTGCAGACTTCTGCAGCTCTCAGGTCCTCTGGTGCCACAGAAAGCCACCCCCTCTTTCTTGCTTTCTGTCAGCCACCAGATTTCGAACCTATGTTACTGTCAGCACTCCAAGTCAGGAGCCAGAAACCAGCCCCTGAGTAACCAGAATATTAGACACATTCCACTCTCCCTGCCCAGGGTGAAGTTGCAGGTAGGTGCTGAGTTATGATGACTTGGGAGGAGCAATCACAGGTAAAGTGGAACCATTCTTACCCATTTCATTGCAGACCTTCTCTGTTTTGCACTCAACCTGGGGTACTACAGCTTCTTAACTGGTTTCCCAAGTTCTCATAAGGGGATTTTAGTCTGTATATTGTTAACTCTGGGGAACAAGGGCTGGGGCTTCCTACTCCACAATCTTGCTGATGTCTCCTTCAGAATATTGTTTGATTCTTTCAGTATAAGTTTCAATATCCTGATGAGTGATTGTGAATCAACAATGATGAAAAACAGAATTGGAAAACTTTAAGAGTGTTAAAAAAGCAGTCATGTAGTCAGATGACATTAAAATGGTCTGAAAAGTAAAGTCAGACCAGAGAAGAAAAAAAATATATTATACAAAAGAAACATTGTATTAGAGTGCTCCAAGGAGAAAGAGGGGAGAAGATTTACTAGAAATGCTAGCTCACATAATAATGGAGGCTGAGAAGTCCTACAATAAGCCATCTAAAAAGCTGGTAGGGTGGCTCAGTCCAGGTTTAAAAGCCAGAGCAGGGAAATCAGTGGTGTAGCCCTCTGTCTGAGGCCAAAGGCCAGAAAACCAGTGTGAAGTCCAAAGGCTGGAGGATCTGGAGTTCTGCTACCCAAAGGCAGGAGAAGATGATGTCACAACTCCAGCAGAGAGAGAACTCCTCTTTTCCCTGCTTGCTTTCTCCAGATAGGTCATAATTTAAAGTCTATATTGTAAAATTAACAACACTTAAATACTGATGTAAACTCAATACATCTTATGTCACATGATAAAGGAGTTAGAGGGGAAAAAAGATTTGCTTAATAGATGCGTATATACATGTAAGCATGCTCTACAAAATAGAGATGAAAGAGCAGTTAAAGCCATTTTTCTATATCTAGTCAGCTAGCTAGTATTTATAATTACCCTCTACTACACATTATATATATATTCTTTACCTTCAGCAAGCCCCATGAATCTTTACCTAACAGGGTGATCCAAACCATTTTTTAGTCTGGGCCTTTCATAATCATGCCTGGATTGGGTTGTTGTTTACCATCTTAATCACAGGGTATGGTAACACTAAGACACATCCTAAAAGAGCTGCACTTGAGGAATAGTCGCTCTTAACTTCATCGTAGTAGAGCAGTTCGATTCCCTATGGAAGTCTGGATCAATTATCCCAACCCACATCTCAACTCCCTTCTTAGCCTATTGAGTTAAAGACATGAGTATCCTAAAATGGCTGGGTTGCAGTCTTAACTTCCAGCTCAATGGAATTTTTATGTCACCTGGTGGAACCATTCCTCAGGAATGAGCCCTCTAGAACAGCCGAGCACCAAGTCTTGGCAACAGGAAGCAAAAATTTTTTCTAGTAAGTCATTAAGGGTAATGATGGTACTACTCCATTTCCACTTTTTGATTCTTGAATTTGTGAATCCTTACTATTAGAGAAACTATACTATGTATTGGATGCCGATTTAGAGCATTCACAGCTTTCAGGAGAACTTTGCCTCAGCCCATCGAGGTATTGTCACCTAGTTGGTGCTAAAACGAATTTTCGGAAGGCTTTTACATCAAGCCAAGTGTTTTAGCTTAGTAGGAAATATGGTAAGAAGAGTTAAGTACATGAGCATGAGCCTCCTGCCAGACTTTATAAAGTAAGTTCCTTGGTCAGAAACCATGCTGTGTGGAATGCCAGTGGATAAGACATGCTATAAGTCCATGGGTGGTAGTTTTGCAGAAGCATTACATGCAGGGAGGATAAGTCCTTATCCAGAGTAAATGTCTATTCCAATAAAGACAAAATGCTGCCTATTCTATGATGGAAGTGGTCCTCTGTAATCAATCTGCAACCAGATAGCTAACTGATCAGCCCAGGAAATAGTTACATAGTGGAGGCTCCGTGTTGATCTCTGCTGCTGGCATTCTGGGCACTTAGCAGTGGCTGTAGCCTTGGTGAGTGGAATCCAGGCTACTGAGTTCATGCGTAACTTCCATCCCTTCCAAACTGGCCACTTTGTTCATAGGCCTATTAGTTGATGATAGGGGTGATTGGAGAAAGAGGCTGATTAGTAACTGTGTGGTTATTGAAGTCCTCCTCTGCTGAGTTCACCTTTCAATAAACCCTCACACAGGACACGAACACATGTTCTAAGATCTATTGTGGGGGCAGGTGAGGAACCAAAGCACTCTTCCTATTCTGTATTCTCAATACAACACACAACACTTTTGTCACCTCTGGTCACTAAAGTATATAAGGATGGTGTTTTCATCCCACCAACAACCAAGCAAGGGGTCACCAACTGGATGTCTCCCATTTCGATTCTGATACTACTTACCTTGAGATACTACCTACCTGCAGTAATAAGTCCTGAAGGTTGAGAGCTCAGTCCCACTGCCTGGTCCTCCACTTCAGAAGCTAATTGCAAACAGAAGTTGTGACCTGCGTTTCTGACCAACTGGTGTAAATTCCCATGACCCCTTCCTTGGATTCAATTAACTCACTAGAGCAGCTCACAGAACTCAAGAAAACATTTACATATAGTTTATCCTAAAGGGTATGGATCAAAGCCACCTATAAGAGACACATAGGGAAGGTATGTGGGAAAGGACTCAGCTTCTGTGCCCTCTCTGGGCAGGCTACCCTCCAGGAACCTCCACATGCTCAGCTATCTACTAGCCCTCCAAACTCAGTCCTCTGGGTCTTTTATGGAGGCATCATTATATAGGCAGGACCAGTTTACATGGTTGGCCATTGGTGATTAACTCAATCTTCAGCCCTTCTCCCCTCCCTGGAGGTCATGGTTGAAGCTGAAAGTTCCAAACTTCTACTTACATCATTGTTTCCCTTTGCAACCAGCGCCTAGCCTGAGGCTAACCAGAGGCCCACCAAGAATCACATCATTAGAACAAAAAAAGAGTCTCCTATCACTGAGGACATACAAAAAACGTTAAGAGCTTCAAATCAGGAGCTGGTGTCAAGTACCAAATCCCTATCACTCAGAGAATTTTAAAGTTTTAAGAGCTCTGTACCACTGAGTGTGAACAGAGAACAATCTATGCATTTCTTCATATTTCACATCTATCCCAAGATTTATTTGTTTGGGGGAGGGCTGGGGTCTACCTAGGATTGAACTCAGGTATATTGTACCACTGAGCCACATCCCCAGCCCTATTTTGTATTTTATTTAGAGACAGGGTCTCACGGAGTTGCTTAGCACCTCTCTTTTGCTGAGGCTGGCTTTGAACTCTTGATCCTCCTGCCTCAGTCTCCAAAGCAGCTGGGATTATAGGCGTGCACCACCGCGCCAGGCTCATCCCAACATTTCTTTGTCATTAACTTTCCAATCATGGTCTGTGTACGTCCCTGACCATCCATCCAAACTATTGGCTACAGCCCATGAGTCAGTAAAAATATATCTGGCCATTCCCCCTCCCAAGCAAAGGGCATAACCCGGTTCACTGCCCTGTGTTCTGCCCACTGGAAGAAATCCCCCTTACCACTGTTCCCCTGGGGTGTTCCCTAAAGACACTGTAGTGCTCCAGTGCTGCAGTTTCTATGTTGCCTCCACATCATGCAAATCCATCTGCAATCCAGGCCCTAGTCTTCTCTTCAACTAATTGTACAACCCAAGAGGCCAGAGGTGCAAGCTGGGAGAGAGAAGGGAGTATAGCAGGAGTAGAAACCCTAGGCCTTTAGGCCACTTCTTCATGTAACTTAGGCCTTCAAGACCTCCTCAGACCCAATCACATATATATCACATATATACCACTTACATCTGATGATGAACAGCAGCCGTGCATGCCCAGTTTATCGCTTGACCCATTTCATGATTGGCAGTTCAGATCATATAGTGACCAATTTGGTGACCCAAGGTCATGTTCAGTTTCTAGTTAAGTCCTAGCAACAGGTGAAGAGCTGTCTCTCTGCAAATGAAGGCAGAGCCTTGCTTACAAGGCGTGTGCTGCAATTCGCTTTATGAGCCTGGCAAGGTTTCCAAAAAGGTACCCTGTCTGCCAGGGACACTTCAAGCATGATTGGATCTGCTGGGCATATCATCCAGTAGCATAGCATCCTGAACAGAGGGCAGAGTCTTCTGTTGTTCTGGGCCTCATTCAGATTAGCAGCTTTTCCAGGTTGCTCAATAAATGGGCTAGACTAACACAACCAAATAAGGAATTTATTGTTGTCAAAATCCCAAGAGGCCTACTGGGGGTAATTTGCCTGTTCTGTAACTGAAGGAGGGGCCAGATGTAATAAATCCACTTAGAAGGGTTATCTTGACAAGTTCCACACTGCTGGATCCCTAGAAATTTCACAGAGGTAGAAGTCCCATGGATTTTAGCTGGATGTATTTCCCACCCTTTGACACACAAATATTTTACCAAGAATATGCTACTTCTTGCTCACTAGTTCTAGTCAGCATAGTGTCATTAATGTAATGGACCAGTGTAATATCTTGTGGAAGAGAAAGGAGATTAAGATTCCTACAAACTAAAGTGTGCCTAGTACTGACCTAGAGAAACGATATATGCTTGAGATGGGATGGAAGGCACATTGCTGCTCTTGCCAGCCAAAAGCAAACTGCTCCCAATGTGTCTTACACACAGATATGGAGGCATTTTCCAGTTCAGTATCTGCCTACATGGTACCAGCAGATGTGTTAATCTACTCAAGAAAGAAAACCACATCTGGTAGATGCGATGCAATTAGAGTCATCCCTTGGTTAAGTTTACAGTAATAATCCATAATCATGCTCCAGGATCCATCTGTCTTCTACACACGTCAAATAGGTACTTTGAATAGAAATATCGGAATCACTAGCCCCGCATCTTTCAAGTCCTTATTGGTGACACTAATCTCTGAAATCCCCCCAATAATGCCATATCGCTTTTGATTTGCCATTTTTCTAGAGCCAGGTCTAGTTGCTTTCACTTGACTTCTCCCACTATAATAACCTTTAATTCACAGGTTGAAGAACCAAGGTAGGCCTTCTGCCCGCTGCTAAGTATGAATAACCTATAGAGAAGAGCAATCATAGAGCTCTTTAAAGATTCTGGGGCTCCCTGGGACTGGGATTGTGGCTCACTAGTAGAGTGTTCGCCTAGTGCAGGTAAGATACTGGGTTTGATCCTCAGCACCACATAAAAATAAATAAATAAAAATAAAGGCATGGTGTCCATCTACAACTAAAACATATTAAAAAAAAAAAAGATTTGGGGGCTCTCTTTTGGACCTCCTGGTGTGGGTGAGTAGGATTTAAGCAACGAATTTATATTATCTAGCATTCAAATCTCCCTAAATATTTGAATCCTTTCCTCGATGTTAAATGGAGGGAGATTGAGCATTGCCAAGTTGCTCTCATAGATCATCTGTTGATCTCTCTTCCAAGTAACCAGCCAAACATCTCGTCAGATAGAGCCCTTTTTAACTCCCCAATCTGAAACATCAAATGCAGACTCTCTACAAAAGCCACCCCATATCAATTCTTTACACAATTATTGTACACCCTTAATATACATT
The DNA here is from genome assembly GCF_052094955.1 of Ictidomys tridecemlineatus. NCBI lineage: Eukaryota > Metazoa > Chordata > Mammalia > Rodentia > Sciuridae > Ictidomys > Ictidomys tridecemlineatus. The sequence goes on from NC_135485.1 coordinate 100,060,312, forward strand.
CCCACAATATTCCCATGATTTCTTTTGATAAAAATTTGGAAACTCAAGTAGTTCTTTTGGAGGACAGCATACTTGCTCACACATCACACTTTGTATTTCACCAATATGTTCCTGCTGGAACTTGAGTCTAGAAGCAAAGAGGGGTAGTAAGGGTGAGTCCTGAGGAGAATCAATATTGCCTTGCTTCACAAAATGCCTCAGGAGAGTCCGTGACTCTTTCTGCAGCAGTGAATCCCCTGATACCGGTGGAAAAATTGATACCATCACACGTGGGGAGGCTACTAAAATTGGGGATATGGAGGTGTGTTAGTCAGTTTTTTGTCACCATGATCAAAATGCCTGATAAGAACAACTTAGAAGAGGAAAAGTGTATTCTGTCTCTCAGTTTCAGAGTTTCAGTCCATGGTTGGCAATTCTATTGCTCTGGATCCAAAGTGAGGTAGAAGATCATGGCAGAGGAGAACTGCTCTATTCACGGTGGCCAGGAAGGAGAGAGAGAGGAGACGAGGCTACTGGGAAGATAAACCCTTCCAGGACAAGCCCCAGTGACCATCTCCTACAGCCAACAACACACCTGCCTAGAGTTACCACCCAGTAATCCATTCAAACTAGGATGGACCGATTACGGTACAGCTCTCCGGATATAATCACTTTACCTGTGAATATTCCTGCATTAACACAGGAGCTTTTGGGGAACGCCTTGTATCCAAACCATAACAGGAGGCCACTTCTACTGGAACAAAGACTTATCACAATTTAGGAGCTCAATATCCCAGGTCTCATCAGGACCTTCCCACATGTCCCCACCCAATTTACAGTATACCATTTTTCCCCAATCTATTCAGTTTACCATTAGATAAGAGAGTTCACCTTTAATTGTAATTCTGCCAATCACCTGATAAGTGCCTGTGTTTCAGCAATTTCAGCTCTGCTATAAGTAACCAGAAGCTCTGGTTACTTATGGGTAGCTTGATCTGGAAATGTGAATCCAGAAGACAGAGAGAGAGAAAAAGAGAATATTCACCTTTTCTCTGCCTTTTTGTTCCATCCAGGCCTTCAGCCAATTGGATGGTACTTGCCCACATTGTAGGAGGTGAACTCTATTCTCTACTCATTCATGACAATCACTTCAGAAAACAGCCTCTGATACCCAGAAAGTTTTGCCAGTTATCTGTGTATTCCCTAATGTAATCAAGCTGAAATATAAAATTAACCAGCACAAACATTTTCTTGAAAGCTTGGCAGAAAACTTATTGAAAGCTTACCATTCACTCAGCAAATATTTAATGAACATCTACCTGTACCTTTTTAGTCTTAGGCACAGAAAAGTATTGCCAATGTGGAACACAAATTGAAAAAGCAGCTAACATGCTTTTTCTCTGAGCTTATAGTAATGTAAGGATGTAAATGATATAGTTCTGACCATTGAAGACATTTCAACTATTAGCAATACAAATGAGTAAGGGAGTATTTGCAATAATGTAACCAACAGCAATGGGTTCACATTTGGTGAGCACAAAGCCAAAAAGTACCACCAAGAGATAAGAGTGGAGGTTTATTACCTGCCGCATGTAAAGAGATCACTGGGTAATTTCCAAAGCAAAGTTCTCCCTAAACAAAGGAATCATGAAGATTTTATTAGCAGAGCCTATACATATTCATGTAGGGATGGGCATATTTTTCAGCATACTCAGTTTAAAGTTATAGATCACATGTTTAAAAGGCAAAGATGGTGGGCATGAACTTCACAGCAGACTCTGTTGAGTCTTATAAGCTTGCCTAAAAGAATGAGTCAGAGCAACTCAGAAACCTTGACTGGTTCCTCATGCTTTTTTAATTAAATATTTTTTTTAGATGTAGATGGACATAATATCTTTATTTATTTATTTTTAGGTGGTGCTGAGGATCAAACCCAGTGCTTCACACGTGCGAGGCAGGCACTCTGCCACAGAGCTACAGTCCCAGCCCCTCATACTTTTCCAAAGTTTTAGCTGAAATGAAAAGAACAACTTTGAAGTGGCAACAGCTTCCCTCAACCTCCCTAATGTGGGATTTCATCCCTAAACTGCCTGCTTTGCTTAAGGCCTAACAGTACCGCATGAGTCAGGCTGCTATAAAGTACATTATGGTTGAAGATGACCAGACAAAGGGAGGCTGATGAAAACTGCACTGAGGAAAGAGTGTGGAGTTGACCTTGGTTAGAGAACTCTCTTACTCTTATCAAGCCCCTTCCAAAAGCCTCAGAAATCAAAAGAAGGACATTGCTCTGACAGCAAGGAGCACAGTTGGATGTGATTACAGATCATTAGACCCAGCAATAGAAGCTGCATCCGAACAAGGAAGGACAGTCTTCGCAAATAGTTTGCATGAACATATGACAAAACTAAGTCAGATGCTTTTATGAAAAAGGACAAATTATACTATCCATTAAGATTACATTTCTCTGACAATATCCTCCATAAAAATAATCACTAATATTTATGAAGTATACCTGTGGCCAACACTGTGCTAATGAGGTTGAGATAGGACCTGGGACTATATAGAGAAAAAAAGTATGCTGAGACCTCAAGGAGAAGTGCCCGTGAGCTGTTGGGATGTAGGAAATGCCCAGGAACCATATGCAAAGCTAGCAACCTGCAAGCCACTCAGCCAGCATCTTTGGTCCTTACCCACAGACAGCAGTGTGAGTCAAGGACAATGAGCGACCACAAAGAAAACTGACACAAAACTGCATGATTCCAACATGACCTCATCTTGAGCACAGCCCCCTAGCCACTGTCCCTCTCTAAATACTAGGACCCTAGATCAGAGCGTTGGCTTCTCACTCTCAAGATGGACTGTACCTCTCTTCCCCTTGCTAATCCTTGCTTTTCTAAATGAATCTCTGTGCCTCTATCTGACACATACTTAAATTCTTTTTTACAGTGTTTGTCAAGAGCCCCACCCATCCTGAGTCGAGGTGACCCTCCCTGGGTCCTCCTCCAGGGACAGGTTCACATGTCAAGTCCTCCATGGTGCACCATGATGGTGCTGTCCTATCTTTACTCTATAGATGCAAAAAACAGAGGTATAGAAATTTAAGTGCTTACTCTATTAGGAAAGGAAAGATGTGGGATTTGCCCTAGTCTTTCTGTTGGTGATTTTTATTCTTAACATGGTGACATTTTCACTTAGCTCTGAGTATCAAAACAAAACAACAAAAACAACAAAAATAGTAGTGGTCAGAAGTGTGTTTACCTCATCAAGTCCAGAGGAGATAGTGTGGAGCTGTTGCCCTGAGGCCCTGTTTAAGGAACCACTTTCCTTCCCTAGAGCTGCTCTATCCCTAACCTGTGCCACTGACCTCAGAACCCAACTCACAAAGTGACCACTATGGCCCAAGGCATCATATCCACATTCCAGGCAAAAAGAAAGGGAGGGACAAAAGACAAAGCCTTTCACAAGAGACCTCACCTCAAGAAGGAAGCCCTCCTCAGACTATTCTGCCCACATCTCAGCCAGATCTACCCGAAGTGATCAGCAAAGGAGGTTAGGAGTTTGGGAGTTTTGTTCTCTAGCAAAAAGCGGGAAGAAAATGAGTTGAATAGTGTTGAGTAAACTCACTTGCAAAGTGTGCGTCCCAAATCCTACACACCCGCACTGCTCAGTTACAAGCAGATAAAGTACAAGTTGCCATCCTAGGCTAGAGGGCTCACAAGAACGAGCCCTTTCTTCTTGTATTTCTGTCTCTGTTTTTCTGCCAGTCATGATTTTTTTTTTTTTTTTTTTTTGCTGTTGCCCAACATGTTCTTCCTCTCTGCACCTCCACAGCTCCTTCAAGCTCTGCCTGTTCCACCACCCACCCTGTGCAGTCAAGCTGCGTGCATTGGGCCACTTTCTGTGTATTAGTGTTAGCATAAAGTCCATATGACAGACTTTCAGTCAAAATGCACCTTAAACACCAGGCAATTTTTTTAAGGGCTAGGAAAGGTACAGAACCCCCAACGACCAGGATTCCTTCTATTTTGTTGTTCTGGTATCTTCTACTTGACATTTCTTGTTCGTTCAACCTTGACTAACAACAGTGAATAATAGGAGCCCAAAAAACGGTCAGAGACAGGCTGAGAAGGAAATGACCTCACATCCTAAGTGAGATGTGAAGATGTTTTCCACTCTTCTTCTACTGGGAGATAACAGTTATACCTGTCGTCCACTAGATGGCAGCACACACACACATAAAAGATATGGCTGATGCAACTCCTCCAAAAAAAAAAAAAAAAAAACTTGAACTAGTACTGGGAAGGAATCTGAACTACGAATCCCAGCATGCATTATTGAGCGCTTGACTTGCTTCTGAACAAAGATCTCAAGTCTATTACTCCTTCCTGCCTGGATCTAGAGGAGACGCCAAGTACTCATTCCTCTAAAGTAAGATTTCCTAATACTTATAAAACAAAACTTTGGACTGTGGGAAGGGAAGATTTAATGCTCAGATGTTGCTTTGCTTTGTACATTGCATATTTTGAGATTAATCTCAGCAGTTAGATCAGGATAAAGACAGGTCTTTTTTAACAAGTTTAAAACTTCCCATATTTATAAGTTATTCAAAGTAGCTGAAGAAATGGAGAACTTTTACAGTATCTATCCTAAGTGATTAATTTTCTGTCTGGCTCATGGAAACATTTAGATATCCTTAAAATGCTCTATTTTTGCCTCTGCTGATCAAAATTAACATTGTCCCCCAATGTTTAGAGTAAGAAAACCAATGTGCTCAATGTTCACATTGAATTTACTAGGAGTTGCCTCATTTTGACCATGTCTGGCTATGTTTGCACTCATTTCTCCCAAAGAAATCTGTTTTATTTTGAGAATGAAACTTACCTAATGTGAAAGCTTTGACTCCAAAATCTGGACTCAGAACAACAGGGAGGCCAAGTAGGGGGAGGTTTTCAAAGTGAGTAAAAAAGAATGCTTTGTGCTTCACTCGGTGTCCACTTCTCTGGGTGTCAGAGATTCTTAACTTTGGACGAGTTCCTTTACAGTAACAGGAACCCTGCATTACCTAGAAGGGTATTGTAAAATAACAGCTTCTCAATACACCATGCTTAGGACTGGAGGACCATAAAGACAGCTAGAGTCTGTCTAAAGTACACGTAGAATTTTTCCAACTTCTTCTGTATTTAATGTGAAATTTTATCTCTCTCGTAAGAAGAAAAAACTCATTGTCACAGAGTAGGTCAGGCAGTGTAAAAACCACTTCTATGTTTCCTAACAATTGGGAACTAAGTGGAGCTTAGTTCCACTTAGCAGGGAGCTGTAAGCTGGTCCTTGGAGCTAGTTATGATGGGAACTAGTTATCATGGTGTGGTTGTCTGGATCTGGTCCTTGGAGAGGCCGACTCCTAGACATACTTACCCAGGTGTGGATGGTATTTGGGGAAATGTTCCTGTGCCAGAAAATGCAGAGGGAACTAGGTAAGGCTGAGGAGCCATGAGATCACCAAGGAAGGGAGAAAGAGCAAAGCCAGGTGGGATGGAAACATCCAGAATGCTGTAAAGTCTAGGAGACCTTCAGCAGGGCAGTCTTGAAAGTGGGCCAGGTCAAGCCATGAGAAAGGTGCTATCTCCTGGAAATGGGTCTGCCTTTGTCTCCAAATGGCCTCTGGAAAAGTGGCCTCAGGACAAACTCCTCATGGTTGATCACCTCCTGCCATCTGGGGTGAGTGAGCTGCAGGCTCCTGGAGTCACAGTGGGAGTTTAAAGAGGTCTGCTGGGCTTGCAAGCGTCATGTGTCAGTGCCCTGAGCCACAGGGCCGTCTCTTGGACCTGCAGTCAGAGGCCCCCGTTTGCACTCACCTCTGTACAACAGTAGGCAAATCACAGCATCTCATTGGTGACCAGGCCCCGTGTCTCATCTCTGACATGCTTGTCATCCTCCAGGTCTCTCTCTTCACCAGCACCTCTCAGACCAACTGCAGGACCTCCCACCCACACCGCCCTGCGCCTGCCCAGGCTTGTTCTTTGCTGTGATCTTTCTGAAATACCTCTCTGATCATGTGGTGTCCTTTCCATGCATCCTCAAGCCCTCTGCCTGCAGGAAGAACTGGTGCTTTAGCGTGTGGAGTTGGGCCCAAGGTGTGGAGGCATGAAAGGAAAGGGTGCCTTGGGTACAGGGCAGGGGTGGCAGGCACGGGCCAGGCCTGCAACCTCTACTCTATCAGGCAGGCAAGTGAGCCGAGTGACAGTGAGGACCATCTGTGCAAGTGCGGTCAGGTGGCTCTCTAGGCACCCATCCAACTCACTCTCCCTCTTGCTTTTCACTTTCTCATGGCTGGAAAACAAAATTCTCAAATTGCTCACCTCCTTTGCTGTTAGAGTGGCCAAGTCGTACAGGTTTGAGTCATGAAATGTAGGTGGAAATTTCCAAGAAATTTCCAATTTCTTTTTTTTTTTTAAATTTTTGATTAGTCTGTTATAATTATACATATAGTTGGATGCACTGTGCCATATTCATATGTGCACATAGCATAATTTAGTTAATTTCATTCCTCAGAAAATGAGGCCTCTCTGAAAGGCATTAGTGTTTTGGTACAAAGTATTGAACCCAGGGGCACTTAACCACTGAGCCACAAATCCCAGCCTTTTTATTTATTATCTTGAGACAGGGTACCGTTATGTTGCTGCAGCTGGCCTTAAACTTGCAGTCCTCCTGCTTCAGCCCCCTGATGGGCTGAGATTCCAGGTGTGCATCATTACACCCAGCTGAAAGGCTTTAGTTTTTACTCCTCCCTTTCTCTTTTTCCTAGAATATAAATGTGATGTCTGGGCCACAGCAGTCACTTTGTGAATTGGTATGAAGTCAGAGGTACACTTGAAGGACAGAGCAGAGCAAGAAAAGGAACATGGTTGATCACCACTAGACTCTCCCCGAATCCCAGCTCATCACTGGCTGTTCCTCTCACCCTATGATGTGCAGTCCAAGCTTAGCCAAATATCTCAGGCACATTGAATTTCCCTTATGTCAGAGTTTCTCATTCTTTGCTTTTAGAAATTACTGACTCTATGTGTTCAAGTGTTACTGTTAACATGTTTAATCTGTAAAAGAGGATCCGCAGTGTTGTGTGATGGATTGTTGTCACAGCAAAAGAGCCAGAAATTCAAGTTTGGTTCTGGTTCTGCCACTGACTGGATTTATTAACGGGCAGGTCCAGTTTCCTCCTCTGTAAAATGGGGACATTGGACATGATTTGATTTTTCCAGCCCTTTTGTTCATCTCTGAGGTCAATCAGGAAATCTTTTCAACGGACAAGAAAAAAAATCATAAGTTATCGATATTGCCAACCTCGACAGAAGTTTACAGGAGAGAAATTGAGAAGCAGCCCTGGGTGGTAAGGACACAAACGATGCTATAGCAATGGGTGCAGGGGAAGCAGGGAGGATAGTGAGGACACAGGGTCAGAGGTATTCTCTCCATCCGGAGCCCATCGCCCGTCATCACCTCAGTGTGTTGTCTGAATGATTTTGAGATACGAGGCTAGGTATCTAGAGTAAAGTGCCCAGGACATTCGGATGGTGGGACTGTTGGAACAGGGGTGCTGTCCTCACATTCCTACGCAGCACACAGAGCTGTCATTCCAGACGTCACGGCCTGCCACAAGACCAGGGGCTACAGTGTAAGCCATGGAATGCATTTGTCTTTAGATTAAACCACAGGTTTCCTCATGGGTCGACTTGATGGGAAAGTCATCATCCTTACAGCTGCCGCTCAGGGGATCGGCCGGGCAGCTGCTGTGGTGAGTCACTGTCTTCTTTACTTACCCACTTTTGAAGTGTTGAATTATGTGGCCCAATATAAATGTTGAACGCTGGTCATTTAATTCTGCTCTGCTTTGGGGGGGCAGGCACTGAGTGACCCCAGACTCGTGAGCATGCTGAGCAGGTGCTCTTCCCACTGAGCTACACCCCCAGGCATTTTGCTTTTTAAATTAACTTTATCTTTCTGTTGTCCTAAGTTACCAAAAAAGTCACACTACCTGAAGCAGATAAAGGAATGAATACATCCACAGAGTATGAGATATCACCCATAACCGTGGATGCTGAGAAATGTAGTTCTCTGCCTCAGTTTTTCTGTACCATAATAAACTTACTGCAGGGGTCTCACAGAGATGCATAGCTTTCTGAAATCGTGTCAATTCAGGATTAGGACTCCAGAGTTATAAAAGTGTCAGGCTACCCTTGTCTTGTGCTTTACCTCAACTTCTCCCACATTATACCACCTACCTGAGCTAATAATGTGTCGTAAGGGGCATGATTGAACTTTATGAAAGTGCTAGTATACTCCCAGGAGGAAAATTCAACCCCTTTTTTCTTATAATTTGGAATTTAGTTAGAAATGGAATAACAACATTTTTTAAAGAAGTGCTAAAAACAGAATTTTAGCCAGGCGCAGTGGTGCATGCCTATCATCCCAGCAGCTCGGGAAGCTGAAGCAGGAAGATAGTAAGTTCCAAGCCAGCCTCAGCAACTTAGCAAGGCTTCTAAGCAACTTAGTGAAACCCTGTCTCAAAATAAAAAATAAAAAGGGCTGGAGGTGTGGCTCAGTTGTTAAGTGCCTTTGGGTTTAATCTCCAGTACCAATAAATAAATAAATACTATGTTGTTTGATATTAAAGAGAAAAAGTCAAAAGACATACAGAATATATGTCACATTGTTCTAAAGAATGATGAAAATAAATAAAAATAATCAGAGTGGGGGAAGGGAAGCAAGACTGGGTAGTTTGAAATTCCACGTATTTTATAGGGGAAACAACCATGAAAACAAGAAAAAAAGAAAAAAGATCAGATGTTTTCCATTCCTCCGAGCATTTAATCGAGTAAACGAGGTAGTTATTTGTACTTTGTGTCTGCCAGGCTTTTGCAAATGAAGGTGCCAAAGTCATAGCCACGGACATCAATGAGTCCAAACTTCAGGAACTGGAAAACTACCCAGGTAAGCCACTGAGCAGCTGGACCCTGGGGTTCAGAGTCTGTCAGGCATTACAAAGCAATGACATTTGAAGGTTCTAAGAGATCTCCTTGGCCTGGGGAGGTAGCTCAGTGATAAAGCACTTGCCTAGCATATGCATAGGCCCTGGATTCAATCCCCAGCACCACACACACACTCACACACACACACACACAAAGGAAAAAAAAAGAAAGAAAGAAAGAGAGAGAGAGCTTCCTATATGCCAGGCATTGCTTAATGAGCTCCTTAGCTCAGCAACACTGGTGCCTCTTTAGGTTCTGGCTCATTGTCCTCAAAACACACAAAAAATTTGTGTCCTTAAATGAAATCTGGATAATGGAGGAAGGGGCACTGTGGGTGCAGGGCTCAGATGATGAGCCAGAGCCTGGGGCTGTGCAGGTCCCACTACCAGCTGCCTTTGTCCACCGCCACGTGCCCTTGGGATCAGTTGTGCTTCCACCCTCAGTTTTTAAACACTTTCAAACATGGAGGTTAATCAGCAATTTTGTATTTGGGGGAATCAGTTGATTTCAATCTCTTATTTCACATGATTTTTCTACATTGTTACTATCAAATGCTGGAAAGCGGCTCTTCCCACAGTAGGACAGCAGATCTTGTATTCTTGTTCCTTTTTGGTGAATAATTAATGACTCTGATTCGTTTGTGAGCTTAGTTTTCTGGGTCCATTTCACAGTAATGCTCATCTTCTTGTGGAGCGGAAGGAACCTGAGTGTCCCTATGAACGTCTTTGGCCTTCTCCACATTCAGGCCACTTTTCTGCCCTGTATGCCCCCCCATCCTACCCCACCCTCACACTGGGCATGAACCCAGAGGTGCCCTGCCACTCAGCAGTATTCCCAGCTTTTTTTTTTTCAGACAAGGTCTCCCTAACCTACCCAGGCTGGCCTTGAACTTAGATCTTCAGCCTCAGGTTTCTGAGTGGGTGGGATTAGTGTGCATATCCAGGCACCCAGCTCTTAGACTTTCCTTGTTGTTGGGGTTCTTGATCATTGTATATTGCAGTTAGACCATCCATTTTTTTTTTTCTTGGAAGACATGTTTCCTTGATTAGCTCATAGAGTAAGAATTCTGAGAACACCATCTATTTCCAGGAAAAAAATGAAATCAAATAATAAAAGAAGAATATTCTGGTACTGGGGATTGACTCCAGGGGTGCTGAACCTCTGAGCTGCATCCCCAGACCTTTTTAATTTTTGTTTTTGAGACAGGGTCTACCTAAGTTGCAAGGCTGGCCCGTGGTTTACAATTCTCCTGCCTCAGCCTCCAAGTAGCAGGCTGAGTGACATCCACAGGATTTGAAAGCTACTCTTTTTTTTGTTTTTAAGATGTGGTTG